>NC_137685.1:673020-698020 GCF_963989245.1 Nansenia antarctica | reverse complement strand
TGAGGAAGTACTCCCAACAACCTTTCTATGAAGGGCCTTGTTTTTTCCATCTATTTCTTTTAGAACTCTCAGCCTTCTCAGTTCCCTGACCTAATTCCTAGTCACGTGCAGCCAGTCAGTGGAAAGATATTGTGAATCGTATCGTACTACTCCACCTGGTGGATACTAGTGGGTACTAGTTTAGGCTATTCATCTCAAAACCTTCCTCATAAAATGCTTTGGATACCTTGCTATGAACTGGGTGACACTGCTGCAGTTATAACAGCATAAACAGCGTTCATCACACATGACATGCTATAACTTTAAGCATGATTGGTTGATTGATTAATTGATTTCAGGTACTTGTGGGCTTTTGGCAAAAATGTGTGGAAACGCTGGAAGAAGCGGTTCTTCGTTCTGGTGCAGGTGGGTACAGACAGAGCCCTAACCCTCCACTGCATAAACACAGAGCCCTAACCCTCCACTGCATTAACACTGTACAGAGCCCTAACCCTCCTCTGCATTAACACTGCAACAACTACATTAATACATCTACAATCACAACATGTACACTAATACATCTACAATCACAACAACTACACTAATACATCTACAATCACAACACCAAATGCTTTTTTACCCACTGTAATGTTGATATTGATATCCTCTCTGCTGTAGGTGAGCCAGTACACCTTCGCCATGTGTAGCTACAGAGAGAAGAAGTCCGAGCCACAGGAACTTCTTCAGCTCGATGGGTACACCGTGGATTACACCGACCCCCAGCCAGGTAGATAATCCCTCTCTGTCTCGGTCTCTGTCTATTTATTCCTCTCTCTCTCTCTCTCTCTCTCTCTCTCTCTCTCTCTCTCTCTCTCTCTCTCTCTCTCTCTCTCTCTCTCTCTCTCTCTCTCTCTCAGTGACACACACACACACACACACACACAGACACACACACATCCACTTGTGATGTCTCAACCTAACCTCTCTGTCTCAACCTAACCTCTCTGTCTCACCCTAACCTCTCTGTCTCACCCTAACATGTCTGTCTCACCCTACCCTAACCCTACTGCAGGTCTGGATGGCGGCAGGGCGTTCTTCAACGCGGTGAAGGAGGGAGACACGGTGGTGTTCGCCAGCGATGACGAGCAGGACCGCATCCTGTGGGTCCAGGCCATGTACCGGGCCACGGGCCAGTCCCACAAGCCTGTCCCGCCCACTCAGGTCCAGAAACTCAACTCCAAGGGGGGTGCCGCAGCACAAATGGATGCTCCCATCTCCCAGTTCTGTAAGTAAACCAATGCACAACCTCACCAGCGAAACACAGAAGTAAGGTTTCATCCCAGACCCAGTAACAAGCTCTCACCCATGAACGTCTCACGCCATGCGTCCCACAGTGCAGCAGCCACATACTGTACACATTTGCTGTTAGAAATAACACACAAGCACACATGTACACCCTCATGTTGTCACGCAGGTCTGCCCAGCATCCAAATGGGCCTCACCTCATTGTCACCACTCACATGTGTTTAAAGGTGCAACTCCCATACTTCTCTCCTCCATCGACCTGCTCAAGGAATTAACATGCTCTCTGACATCAACCCAGCTGAACAATAAGAGAGATAACACAGGCCAATGACATCCTGTAGGTCACATGACTGTAGGTCACATGACTGTAGGTCACATGACTGTAGGTCAAACCACTAATCATGTTCATAATAATGTTCATAAGGCCAAGAAACTAACATGGTCTGATAGTGTTGATTTTAATCTTCTGAGATCTATTTTGAATCTACAGTGTTATCTTAGTAAACATTATCTTAGTAGGCATTTATACAGTGTTGTCTTAGTAAACATGCATTTGGTATCAGGGAGGTTTAGCCTCAGGCTGTGTAATGTTGTTATGTCGGCAACATTTGTGCACAGCAGTGGTCAGCTCCCATAGGCCCACACACCACTGTGGTCAGCTCTCATAGGCCCACACATCACTGCGCCCGTCCAACCACTGCTCAGTCAGCCTTTCTCTGTAGTGTTAACTGCTCTGTCACTTTACTCGCACCTTTAAGCAGCCCACTGGTCAGGTAGCAAAGTGAAGGTAAGACTGTCTGTAGTAGTGTGGCATCTGTTCCACGTCCTGACTCCTGTTGTAACCGTCTCTTTTGTGTCCCCCTTCCATTAAAGAAACAAACCGACTTAGATTTTGGAATCACAATTGAATGGTGAAATCGGTCGAAAGGCTGCTGTTTCTCTTCAGATGTAATGATACTGTATAAGCCCAGTTTGCTTTGTCTCAGCAGTGAAGCTTAAACAGATTAACCTTGTGTCAGAAGTGCACTCTAGTACATCCACTGTATTGACATATTGTATCAGAGCCAGAGGACATTTACAACACTAGAGAACACTCTACATAATAGATCCTGCTATTCAAACCAAAACATCTGTCTTTTGGTGTGCATATTTCACCTCCTTAAGTTAAAGAAACATTTACCCTAACGACTATTTTAATGTTCCAAACTTTTGTTAAATGGGTTGTAGACGTTTTTTCTCCTCCTAATATATATATAACTACAAGCTCAACTATGACACCCGGATAGGTCTAACCCAGGGACTGCGCTATTCAGATAATAGGAAAATAAAGTTTAATGTTTATACTGTAGATCATTTATGTGTTTTTAATATTCATCATATTCCAACTATAGCACTTTGTAATATGAGATAGAATCTACAACATGAACATAGATTCTCTGTTGTTTCTCCATTGGTTTCTTTGTCCAGTATGTGATGGTTCTTGTGGTTAGTTGAACTCCTCTAAGACCAGCTGATGCCATTCAAAGCCTCCTCACAGTGGCACAGACCTCCTCCTCCCTCTCCTCTCTGAAACATTGTGGCGCACCAAGCATACATGTTTCACCCCCTGGTGGTCTTGAATGGCACAGGGACCATAACATACATAAGCCCTCGGAACTCTGCTGCAGACGATTTGTCTGATTCTAGAATGCTATGAAGGTGCTGAGAGGTCTGGAGCGTAGATGAGTCTACTCTCTCCTCTACTGAACCTCAGGTCACGGTCTGCTCTTAATTGGGTTAGCCTCCAGAGGTTTTGATGAGTGCTGCTCTTGATTGAAAGTCATCTAATAGATTAGACAGACGTATGCTGTAGGAAGGGTAGGCAGATGGACATGTTGGACGTCTTCCAGTCCATTTGGAGCACTTTGAGCTGCAACGTTTGCAGGAAAAGCGCTATACAAATAAAAGTTAATTATTATTATTATTATTATTATTTAGATGATGTTATTACTTTTCACGTTTCTCTTGTAACCCGTCCAATGCCTTCATAGTTTCCCTCGTAAGAGGACACTGGCATCAATTACACATACAACTAGAACTGGATGTTTACGTTGGGCTCCGGAGGTACGTGTATGTGCCAGTGGACCTCTAGGATTTGCTTTGTACAGTAAAGCAAAATGAATCTAATATTTTGTTCATGAAAAAAAAACTATGTACTGTATACTGTTTGTTAGTGAGGCATCGTGAAATTAACTTGTAGTGAATAAACTACAGTAAACGTCCAAAATCTAGACTAAATCAACTGCAGCAGAGTGATGAGAACCCTTCTCTCTCTCTCTCTCTCTCTCTCTCTCTCTCTCTCTCTCTCTCTCTCTCTCTGTCTCTCTCTCTCTGTCTCTCTCTCTCTCTCTCTCTCTGTCTCTCTCTCTCCCCCTCTCACTACACTATACTGTATCTAAAATCTTTTGTCGTACTCACATACCCACACACTCTCACACCCCACTGCCCAAAAACTCATGTTGGTACAGGTTGTTGTTTTTTGCGTTGTGTTTTTTCTTCCTCATGCTTTGCTTGTACCCTTCTTTAGTATTGACGCTCTAGGCCAGGGTCTCTCGTGTTTGCTCTCCTCCAGCCCTGTTGCTAGTCTTTATGTTATTCTGGTTTGTCCCTTCTTACCCTGCTGTCTTCTAGCTGGACTCAAGGGTAAGTGCTTCCCTGTAGCCGGCACAGCTCAGATAATCCCCGCTGATTATCTGACAAATGCAACGTGCTTCCTCTCTCTCTCCCTCTCCTCCTCTCCAGTCTCGCTCCATGTCTTAGACTTAGACATTTAGTAGATAACCTATATTTTATGTTTAATTATTCCCTCGATTTGAGGTTTGATAAGTATAAGTATAAGCTTCCATTCTTGCTAGTTTAGGATGCATGTATTTAATTCTTTAGACTTATAATTTGGCTCCGTTAATGATTAAAGTTAATATTATAGTATCTTATGATTTTTGCATAATTGCCTTCTCTCCTTAATCGTATTTGGTGTTTAAGACCCTCAGAGTAAAGCAGTGAGATGGCGCAATGTGACAGAATGCCATCAGAAAAACTGCCAAAATGGCTGCCTTAGGCACACACACAATCTAGTTATGAATATGTGAACATTTTGTCTGGATGTATCGCTTGTAAACAAGCTTTCTGAGACAGGAAACATCCTGTCGTTAACATCACTGATAAAGAAGTGAGTTCCCACATTGTTTCCAAGTTCCCAGAGTAGAGTAGTCAGAACGCTGTGACCGTCTTTTGACATTTGGGTGAGATTAGTTTTGACCCTTTTAGAGGGACGACGTACAGGTGATGGGGTTCATGCTTTACTTCCGAGGGCTCAATTGCTTTAAGTTATTTTCATTTGGCTTCTGTTCAAGAGAGTTGGCAAATATGTACGCGGAGTATTCTGAATGCCAATGACAAGGAGTAGCCAATACCACCCCTCCTTACCATACAATACTCCGGCCTACCCCCCTTCCCCCCAGTAGACGGGCCTGTAGATAGACGCTAGCTGCGTTGGAGCACCTCTAGGAGGGAGATATCTCATTTCCTTTTCTTTTTTTGATTGCCCTTTGATTGCCTGAACAGGGGAACACCTGTGTCATGTGTCCATTCCGTTGATGGAATTACTGGAATTTTTTATTTAATTTCCCCCCATCTCCCAGAGAATGATACAGTTTTTGCCTCTGTCGGCTTCATGCTATTTACCCATGTACTTGCACCTAATTGTATTGCTACCCTGTTAGAGTACTCCGATAGTGGAATGGCTGTTACTGTGCTCTGTAGAGATCATGAATACACTGCAACATACTCAAGTATTGTCAACTTGCAAATGTTAAGAGAAAAGGAATGCCAAAAAAAAATGGAATCCAAAGTTGAAAATGGGTCTGCAGATGTGCATGACATTTGAAAAGCACAATGAAAAGTCACACTGTTCTACAGTACAGCATGTGATGATATTATGTATGTCATTAAGTATTTACTTAGATTAGAGTATTTGCCTATTTACATGGAAAACAATCAGTCTTTTTACTCATCTTCTTGCCTTCAGATGATGACATCATCATCATCGATAAGAACTCACAAAATATGATAATGTTCCCCATAGTTCATTCAGTCTATTCCAAAATCCAAACTCCATTTCCTCATTTAAAAACAAACAGAGACGTCCCCTGTGCCTTCACTTTTTCTACACATTTCGGGCACCTTGCTTCTGCCCCCCTATCTCAACCTCTCTCTCACTCCCTCGTCCCGTCTCGCCCAGGTAACTCCCCCCACCTCCCTCACCCTGATATGGTCCTCTGTGTCCGCCCTTTTCAGACCACTGTTTCACCCCCCTCACCTTGTCATCGCTGACTCTCTCTTTAACTGTCTTCTCCTCACGTTTCCTTCTGACACCACTCAACCACTCTTTGGCCACATACCCAACATGTTCTATGCTACCACGACCATCCACTGTTCCTCCTGTGCATATTGTACCAGTGTGCCCTCAGTCACACCTCACCTGTGTTTTGGTGTCTTCTCTCACCCCACTCTTACCTCTCACCCCTCTCTCACTCCCCCCGTAACTCCTCTTGCTGAATCCGTTCTCTTACCCGTAGCTCATCTCTAAC
Organism: Nansenia antarctica; assembly: GCF_963989245.1. NCBI lineage: Eukaryota > Metazoa > Chordata > Actinopteri > Argentiniformes > Microstomatidae > Nansenia > Nansenia antarctica. Next base: position 692,108 of record NC_137685.1, on the reverse strand, counting down.
CCCTCCACCCTTGACCATGTTGGTAGCATCTCTCTGACTAGTTTACCTGCAGGTGTTCACAACCTGTTGGTCCACTCGTGTGGACGAACCTAATCTAATCGAACCTAATCTAATAGAACATTGTACGCCCCTTTACCAAGTACCAGAGACTGGGAATCACCGCCATGACTCCTCCCCTCTCTCCTCTTTTCTCCTCTTGATCGCGAGGCTGACAGACGTCAGTGCTGTAGACAGTTAGCTGTTAGTGTCCCTGCCCACACCATCCTCATTCTGTTAACATGGCATAGACATGACATAGACATGACATAGACATGACATAGACATGACCTCCGTCACTCTGAAGACATAAACACCTCTCTTGTCCTTATCTGAATCCCTCTCATACACATACAGGACGTCAATGAATCACCAATAGTCTTAGAATTATTTACTATTGAATGTAAGTATTATTATTCGTGGGCATATCTCATTGAATCAAATATTGGAACTATTGTGCTTTTAATAAGATGAGGGTTCTCAATAATAGGCTTATTCCACCACTATCATCATCATCATTATCATCATCATCATCGTCATCATCGTCATCGTCATCATCATCATAGCAAGTTGTTTATTTACATGCTAGTGTTATGTGTACAGAACCCACGGTTCTCTGGCCTCATCAAAACTTACACTGTAGTTCAGGTCAAAGGTCATCACAACACAAACCAGACCATAAACCACAGTAGATCCGCTTTAGAACTTAGGGAAAGTGCGAACAAGAGATTGTTTAGTTTCAGATACAGTACTCAGTCACTTGACTGTTCCCAGAGGGCATTGGGAAGCAAAGAGCATATTTGTTTTATTTATAAGCGGTTCCCCCGGAGGTAGTGTTCTGTACCCATCTTTTTTAACGTAAGAAAACTGTGTAGACACACGAAAGCCCATACGTTTACACTTCCTCTTTAAAAAAACAAGGCAATCCAAAAAACCACACTTCTTCTCTCTGATTTCAAATTTTGTTTTCAGCACACAACCCATCATTTGTCAGAAAACTGAGTGACATTCACCAATCGCGAATGGCAGAATCTATTGAATACATATGAATGAGAATGCATCATATTTGATCTAAGCCATCACTTTCTCAATCTCAACATCTACATGTTTCGGATCTTCCGTACACCCAAAATGGTCATCAGGGAACGAGACACGATAACAGAATAAAACGCTGCATGCATGCACACACAGTCCTACGCACCCTCCCTTCTGAGCTTAGCTACAGATGAACAGAATGACATTTACCTCCAGATCAGTTCTATGGACTCTGTCTGATACGATGCAAGTTGACAATGTAAAGCTGTAAGTGTTTATAATTTGCCCTGGAAACACCAGTAGCCAGACAGACCCAGTGTTGTTGTGTTCAGATAGAGAGACGTGACGATGTTCCTCTGTGCCTCGCTGACCTCCTCTCCTCTGAATCCTGTCCTTCTCCCTGTGCCGGTGGGCCTGATAGACGCAGACCGAGCTCAGAAACACGGCATGGATGAGTTTATCTCCGCTAACCCCTGTAGCTTTGACCACGCCTCGCTGTTTGAGACCGTGCAGCGGCTCACGTTGGACCACAGGCTCAACGACACCTTCTGCTGCCTGGTGAGTCTCTGAACCTCCTGAACTCACTCCTTAACCCCACTGTGACAGGAGGAGGAGTTGGTGACGGTGTTTTGTCTTCTTCAAATCGTGACGTTAGAATTATAAGGTATAAGATCTCCATTTTTGGTCAGAATTTAGTTTTTTACATAATCTGATCCATTAGGTGTTTATTAATGCCTGTGTGGTGTTATTTTTAAAATGTAAAAAATGTTTAGTTAATGTAATTAATAAAATACAATTCCCCTAAACGGAGATAGAACCTTATCATTCTAAGCTCACAGAATACAGAGTGTTGAACCTTCCCTGAGCCGTGGATGATAGCTGTGATAGAGGACGTTGTTTCTAGTTGTGATAGAGTGTGTTGTTGTTGTCTCTCTGATCACAGGGGTGGTTCAGCCCCGGCCAGGTGTTTGTCCTGGACGAGTACTGTGCCAGGAACGGAGTCCGGGGTTGTCACAGGCACCTGTGTTACCTGGGAGACCTGCTGCAGAGGTCAGACAACGGCAACATGATCGACCCCACGCTCCTCCACTACAGCTTCGCTTTCTGCGCCTCTCATGTCCACGGGAACAGGTACGAGCTGGACCCCTGCCTGAGATACTTATGGTCTGGATCTCAGTCACACACCCAGAGGCTGGTGAGGAGGGTTAGAGGAGGGTTCGGGTTATGGCCATGATGCGAAGTGAAAAAGGCCCTAAATCATCAGAGTCATCTTGTCCCATAGCTTTATGATTTCTCCATGTCTCTGTGTGTCATATTCTGTTTGTTATATATCATTTTAGATTTGTATCTTGTTATTATTTGCATTTTTTTCATCTTTTAAAAAATCAGTTATGTATTGTTGTTATTTGTTATGTATTTTCTTGGTTTTGTCTTTCTTTCTCTTTTTGTTCCTTTTGTTTCGTTGCCATAGTTTCATAATATCACTGTTGCTCGTCCTCCCATCCATCCCTATAAAGTCAGAGAGGGCAGCAGGTGCTGCCAGCTGGGTTCTGGTTCTGGTTCTGGGGCGGCGGTGGGCCCTGGGAGCGGCCAGGGCTCAGAGCCAGGGCCCGGCGCTAAACGGGGAAACAAAATGAAGTTTAGAAAAAGAAAAGATCCCAAACCTCAGCTCACCCAAGAGCCCAGAAGGTAAGATGATGTACATGACTGTCAGGGTAAACACAGGGACGGTCACAAGCTGAGGAATATTATACTGTACATGTCAGCATCACACACAGGTTATCATTCTTATGCTGTAATTGTTGTATTCCTCCGATTGGCCTCATATGAGCTTGTGATTCATGGAGGTGAAGTTGTGTTTGTGTGTGTGTGTGTGTGTGTGTGTGTGTGTGTGTCAGAGGGTGTCTTTTCCATATTCAGGCCTGCCGCAACGCTGTACAAGCACTCCACTGTAAAGCCCAGCATGTTCAGTTTGTGTAGTGACGAAGAGTCATTAGGAGTGTTCTCTAATATTTCAGCAAACACCCCCGATGTTGTAATTGTCAACGAAAATCACAGAGAGGTGCTTATTCTAGAAGTTGGCTGCACCTTTGACCATAGCCTAGAGGAAGCCTTTTCAACCAAGATATTGAAATACCAACAGCTGGAGCAGGCCATTTTCATATTTGGCAGCCTGGGCCATGTTCATAAGTCTGTTGTTAGAGGCCTTCAAATGGCTGGTCTACCTAAGAGAAGGGCCAAACAGTTAGCAAAATATTGCTCAGTATCTGCTGTTATTGGAGCCCTCCAATATGGAGAAGGCGGTGCTTCATGTACCCATGAGCTGGAGACTGTCTGTTTTACAGTACTGATACTGTATCTGTCAACCCACTGGTATCATCTGGTGTGAATAACATCCTGTGTGTGGCAGAACTGGTTGTTGGCTCAGCATTACTGTAACAGATTGTTTCCATGATATCAAAATGCGCTGTTAGTATTTATGTCCTTTAGAATTGTACATGTATGTGGACATAAATAAAGCATTTAAAATGTGTGTGTGTGTTAATGTGTGTGTGTGTGTGTGTGTGTGTGTCCTGCAGGCCGGACGGGCTGGGCACGGTGAAGGTGGATGAGAAGGAACGCTTTGAAGAGATCAAAGAGAGGTTGCGTCTGATCCTGGAGAACCAGATCACACACTTCAGGTGAGCTAGAACCAGATCACACACTTCAGGTGAGCTAGAACCAGATCACACACTTCAGGTGAGCTAGAACCAGATCACACACTTCAGGTGAGCTAGCCAACCAGATCACACACTTCAGGTGAGCTAGAACCAGATCACACACTTCAGGTGAGCTAGAACCAGATCACACACTTCAGGTGAGCTAGCCAACCCACATTTTTTCAAAATAATAATAAATCAATAGGCTTCGGGCCGGGGTAAATGCTTAGCTCGTCGGGTAGGGTAGGGACGGGCCTGAATGCCACGGGCTTGGGCTGTGCTCTGAGTTACCAGGAGGCCGACCTCTCTCATCAACACAGCGTTTCAATCGTTTTAGAAATACCCAGCCCATCTGGACCCAACGACCCTGCCATGGTCAACATCACTGAGAGAATCACTAACACTAACACTGAGACATGCTGTCCCTATTCTGACGGTCGATGGTTGCAGATCATCTGAAGCTGTTGGTCTGTAGCCGCAGGGTTTTATGCAATGTGCTGCTGCCACACAACTGGCTGATTAGACAATTGCATGACTGAGAAAGTGTCCAGGTGTTCCTAATAACGTGTCGGTGAGTGTATTGTTCTTTTCATCCCTGTTATCCCAGTCCAGAGTTGTCTCATGGTGGTTCTGTCCTGTCTGTAGATATTGCTTCCCGTTCGGTCGTCCTGAGGGAGCGCTGAAGGCCACGTTGTCTCTGCTGGAGAGGGTTCGTTATCTTTTGTTATTTTTGTTATCTTAATGAGTCTTTTTGCTTTAGAGCAGCGGTTCCCAACCTTTTTGGACTCAAGGCCAACTTAAAAACCTCAAAAGTATTCGCGGCCCACACAGAAAAAAAATGTTGGGGGGTGTTTCATCATTATTCTCTCATTCTTATTGGATATTCCATATGCATCATCATACAGTCATCATACATACAGTGCAGTAGGCCTAGTAGTAGCACACTGATGATGCATTTTTGAAGGTTTTAAAGAAAAAAATACAGAACCATGCATGTATTTTTTAAATTAAAACCTTTTTGTAAACATTTTTATTATAAAAACATATTTTGCCCATGATTTGGCGGCCCACTGGCAGTACTCTCGCGGACCATAGGTTGGGAATCGCTGCTTTAGAGAAACTTGCCAGCTAATAAATCTGTCAGAGCTCATTCCTCGTACTGTATAATCGACAAAATACAAATAAATGAAACCCATTTTGGAAGACTTGTTCTACCCTGACCCTCAGGTCCTGATGAAGGACATTGTGACTCCAGTTCCACAAGAGGAAGTGAAAGGAGTCATACGCAAATGTCTGGAGCAGGCAGCTCAGCTCAACTACCAGCGCATCACAGAGTACGCTCAGATCGAAGGTAACCGGCTTCTGACACACGTTCACTATGCAGTAGGACAGCTGCCCAGGAATTAGTTGTGCTGATATTTGTGCTTGATATAATTATTATCTGAATACCTGCAACTGATGTTATTATTGTGATGATGATGCTGATTAATCAGTTATTGTATCGATATACTGTAGGGGTTTTGTAGTCTGTCAGATACAGTGTTGTGTTTATTTGTGTTACAGTATGGACAGTTTCAGCTGCGTTTAGTCATGGTGTCTGTCTCGATGACGTCGGAGTCATGTGAGGGTTGTCTGTGACTTTTGAACCTTCAGAGCCATTCTGCTCTGTTGGAGATATATTGGGAAAATATTAGAAAATGTATTTTAAAAACAAGAAATTAAGAAAAGCCACTATGATGATTTTTATTTTATTTTTTTTTACCTTGGACGTAAAATGCTCGTCTCCTCTTTTCACGTTAACTGGATGTAGTGTGTATACGTATATATATATATATATATATATATATGTATATGTAGTGTATAACTCCCACGTTAACGCACGTCACAGGTCGTCAGGTTGGTCACTTGTCCACTTAGCCAATTAACTCTCCCGTGTGTTCCAGGCCTGCTTTAGCTGTGTGGTGCTCTGTAGGTCACGTTGGCTTGTTGTGTAGAAGGTGTGTGAGTAAAAATGCATTCAAATCCAAAGCCCTGAGGTCTGTTTCGCTGCTAGCCCCCCTGTACCGTGTTCAAGCTGCGTCCTGTGGAGATCTGACAGAACGTCCGTCTACAGATCTGGATGTTCAGATCTCCTCTAGTGAAGCTTCCCTTTGGCCCCACATCAGATCCTTCCTCTTAGGCTCCTCTGATTCCACCAAACTAACTCATCCCCTCTCCAACTCTCCTCCTGGCTCTGCTTCTCTCTCTCTCTCTCTCCTGCCAAACGGACACCTGCTCCTCCTTCTCCTCCTTATCCCCCCTTCTCTCCCCATCCTCCTGGGGACCACTTTCCTCCTCCCTCTGTTCCTCTGTTCCTCCTGGGGACCACTCTCTTCCTTCTCCTCCTTCTCCTCCCTTCTCTCCCCATCCTCCTGGGGACCACTTTCCTCCTCCCTCTGTTCCTCTGTTCCTCTGTTCCTCTGTTCCTCTGTTCCTCTGTTCCTCTGTTCCTCTCCTCTTCCCCTCCTCTCTACTCTCCAGTCGTTGGCTTCGTCTCTTCCATCACTACGTTTGGTTGCTTGCTGTGATAAGTAGTGTTGAAGCCAATGCAACAGAATGCTGGGATTCAACACAGACAACCCAACATCTGTCACCTGCATGTGCTGCTAACTATGATGGAAAGGTTTTTCCTTCCAGGCATGGGACTACCCGTTATGTATAACACGTATAACATCACCTTACAACACCTTGGCGTGCCTTTTATGGCTTGGAACATTTTGAAATGTTGACGACAACAAATCTATGTGACCTGTTTGAAAAAAACCTAAATACACTTAATGTATCGTAGTCAATGCCTAGAAAGAAATACCTCAGGGTGCGAAAGATACTAAGGTTTTCATTCCTTACTATCTTCCAACCATACTGAGAGAACCTACTTCCCTCTGTCCTGATGCTTCTGGTCCAATATCGAGACTCTCTCCATGTACTGGTGAGAAACGAGTCATTGGACCTCCAGCAGTCCGACCCCAACCCTCACCAGGACAGTCCTCCTCCCATCAGCCTCTGACCTTTAACCTTTCACCTCTGACCCCGGCCTCTTGCATGCACCGATCCTCTCTCGTAGGGAAAAAGAGGGAAATGTATGAGCACCCTGTCTTCTGCTTGGCGTCACAAGTGATGGATTTAACCATCCGTGAGTACCTTCCTCATCCTCTCCTCTGTCTCTCCTCCCTCCCTCCTCCCACACTCACCGTGTCCTCCCCCCCTCCCCCCCTCGCTGATATCCACCTCCTCCTCTGTCCCTCTGTGCATTTTTTTTAATTTGTGGCTCATGTCTGTGAGAGAGCTGTGAGTGCAGAGAGCAGCTCTGCGGCAGAGCAGCCAGGCACCATCTGTCTGTAGTCTCAACATGAATGATCTGGTCTGTTAAGCTTCTTTCTTTTGGTTGGACACCCACATGCCTGTGACTTGAATGCATTTTTACTTTGCTTCTGTGTTATCTCCTTCAGTCGTCTGGTCATGTGTCAGTGCTGTGCGGGACAGGTAGGATATTACACTGCGACCCCAGAGGCAGTAGACTACATACGAGGCAGAACTACATACGAGGAGGACAGGATTGGGTGTATGCATACAGTGTTCCTATACGTGTTTTAACTCAACCCACCACCAGTGTGTCCTTGTCTTTGGTTATGGCAGCTGTTCTATGTCTTATGTGTTAAAACAAGTCTGAGCTTTGTCTGTTTGTTGAAAACATCTACTTGTCGCTTTTTTGCTTGTGAATTTTTTCCTTAGGCCGGTGTTTCAGTGTTTCTGTACCTATGTTTGTTGAGTTTTGTCTATCGACTAGCGACCGCGCTTCCTTGGCCTTCTGGAATGTTTCCGACCAGTTCTCTCTCTCTCTCAATGCTCGAGGGTCAGATGGAGATGAATAACGGCTTCTCACGCAAAAAACGAATACCTATAACCCTAGAGTGTGTTAATCCTAAATATCTCCTTTTTATCTCCTCTGTCTCTTCTCTCTTTTTCTCTCAAGTTGAGAAAGATCAAAAGGATCCCAAGGATCCAGGTGAAGCCCTGTTTGACTTACGGCTCAGCCTCGATACACACACACACACACACACACACACACACACACACACACATACACATACACATACACACACACACACACACACACACACACACACACACACTGTAGGCATGTGTACTCATATACAGTACTGTGACCACATACACATATAAACAGATGCACACAGAGACAGTACTGCATAAACTCTACAACCCTCATGTCTTAGCATCTTAGCATCTTAGCATCTTAGCATGTTCGGTCAACACCGCTCCTTATGGTGGCATCATTATGCCAACATTTAGGACACAAATATTTAGGGAAATTGTATGACTTTATAACACCAGGGTTGGGTTCAGTTCCATCTCTGTTCCAGTCATGTCAGGTAATTAATTAACCCTAACTAATGAACTGAACAGAATGTTTTACGTGAAATCTTTCATTAATGAAATTATGTTTAATTACTTTCCTGACACTGGAATTAATCAAGGAAATTAAATGATTTATAATTGTATAAAGCAATACAATCTCTCATAAATGTGTGCATAAAGTGTAGCATCTCCAATGTGTTGAGAAATATCTTCAACATGACATACAGTAGGTTAGTGGCTGTTAGCAGACAGACACATCATCATTTGTAGAAGTCTGAGCTGTTTTAGATAATTGGGCTGCAGCACGTCAATACAAACTGCCAGATTTGCCCTCAGGGCTGTGGAATAGAGGAACTTCACTGGATTATTGTCATGGCCCTCTATGATGTCATGGACCTCTATGATGTCATGGACCTCTATGATGTCATGGACCTCTATGATGTCATGACCTCTATGAGGATACTTTATACTGTATGTTTCACATCCTGTTAACAGTCGAACACATTGGATATGGGTGAAGTATGATATATCTGACTATGATAATCCCTCGTTATCATGATGGTCATTATCATTACTTCAGGCTGCCTTATGTAGTTCAGGATCCCGTAGCCTAACCAGGACTCCTGTGTCGTTCCCTGTTGGCTTAACAGCACTGCATGGCATCTATTCACACATGTGATCTATTCACACATGTGATCTATTCACACATGTTGATCTATGCTCTGAGCTTCAGGGTACTCCTCAGCATGGCCACATGTGTGTAATACACAACCACACAACACAACACAGCACAACTATCTGTGTTGATAAAGTAGCCCAGTACAACGCAGGTCACATCAGGGCTAAGTAGCTAAGTAGCTAAGTATAGCCCTCTGACGTGATTCACTTCTGGTGCTTTAGTTCTACTTTGGCATTAGCCTGACAACAGCACATTAGAGACCGCTGGAAAGCAACAGTGACTTGCCACCGATATGAAACTAAACATAGTTATGTATAAAGAATAAAGGAGACAAATATCAGTGGTAAATGACCATTCTCCCTGTACAGTTACATGTACAGTTCCATGTGCTTTTCATTTGAAGTTCGTTTGAGTCGTTCAACTCAGTGTTCTGATGTCTTTGCCCATTTTGCCACATTATGCTCTGATGTTCTGGTGACCTCATTCCACCACATTCAACTGTCTACACTCATTATATGTCAGCAGTAGATATATATATGTATAGATATCACAGTCACAATTATTGCTGCTTAGTTGGACTTAATTCCCAACCATGCCAGTGACAAACACACAGTTTTAAAAAGCCCAGCAGCAGCCTTTGGTGGACGTCATTCTGCATGTTGAGTATCACAACTCTTTGTTAATCACCTCTACCTGTGTTGTCTGATGCCTCCTCACACTGACTGTTCACACTCCACCAGTTCACATCGTGTGCATGCGTTGGGTCTCATATCATCTCTAGAACCAGTGGTCTGTGTGCCTGCTATTCTACCAGACAGCCAAAGGGTCAATCAACAACAGTCTTGGGGATAGATAGATACTGCCCTATATTCTGTTTATAGTAGTAACGTATTTGACTGTGGTGAGAACCCAAAACCCTAGTGAACAGCCCTCTATACAGAGGAGTTAAAGATTTAGGTGAGACATTCTATTTGAAGAGATAGAACCCGTCCCAGCGCACCCCTCTGTGCTCTACTAACCCCCCTCCTCACCCTCATCCTTCTGCTTCAGAGAACGTAGGTCGCTTAGTCACGCCTGCCAAAAAGCTGGAGGAGACGATCCGCCTGGCGGAGCTAGTCATAGAGGTCCTGCAGCAGAACCAGGAGCACCATGCAGAGGTGAGTGGGTCACCCCTCCTCCCCTCCTCCCCTCCTCCCCTCCTCCTCCCCCTCCTCTCCCTCTCTACTCTCACTGCTACCTCAGACACACCGTGGGCATGCATGGAGGTAGCCGTTTCCTGACACAAGATAATAAACATGTATAAAGCTGTCTTTGTGTATGGGTTAGGGGTAACTAAACAAAGGTATTTTGTTTCAAACATAGAAAGGCCTTAATGGGAGTTGAGTAAAGCATGTTAACATTGTACCAGTGCACTACTATCCTTTCCAGGCCTATTAGAGTGGAGGGTGGTGATATGTGCAGTTTCCTCCACTAATTCATAATTCATGGCTCAGTGGTGCAATGTTACATAAACAATTGGTTGCCTTGAAAGATTGATTTTAGCTCAGTATGCACAGTACAACACGGTACAGTTCAGGTGGCTAGTTGTTAGCATCTAGGTTAGATAATAATAGCTAATGCATGCTCATTCAATGTTTACAATGTCCTTTTATGAGTAGAAACGACACTAAACAGTTTGACTGTATTTGCTATAAGAATAAGAAGCTAACAGGAAAGCATGATGAGCATGTACAGTAGAGATGCTATAGAAGATCTAGAGGTGATCCAATGTGATCTTAAGATATGCAGATAAGCAGATTTATTCTATCTCTCTGAATATGCTTGACAGGCGGCAGTCACAAGTTCTGGAGATCAATCGGTACAGTATCATTATTATTCTCTTTCTCTTCAGTCCATCACAAACCTCCTCCTCCCTATCGCATGTGGGCCTCTGAGGCCAGGGCCTAGCGTAGGGCAGAGGGGAGAGAGAGGGAGGGGTGGGGGAGAGAGAGGGAGGGAGGGAGGGGTGGGGGAGAGAGAGGGAGGGAGGGAGGGAGGGGTGTGTTGGTGCAGAAAAACCAGCCAACATTGTAAAAGCACTATAGGCTGCGCAGCATAATGTGATCATACAGCAGCATGTCCATTGGGCCATAATAAGGACTCCTCTCTGCCAGCATGCCGAGGTGGTTAACCCCAGGGTGGATGCTCTGGATGCTCTGTGTGCTTCTCAGGGGTGAATACCACCATGAACATGTGCTCCTCCCCCTCCTCATCCAGCCTTAAGTTGGTGATCATGGTTCACACTCTCTGAGTTTAGAACATTTCTCTCCTCCTCCTCCTCCTCCTCCTCCTCCTCCTCCTCCTCCTCCTCCTCCTCCTCCTCCTCCATCTCTCTGCTGTCTCGTCTAAAGAACTGTTCCCAAACCCTGTAAATAAATAACTGCCTGATAGAAACATTCCTGTCCTGTCCATCTCTGTTCTCACTGTTCATACGATCCGTGATCGTCCAAGCAGGGGAAAGAGGTATGTGATGCAATTGAATGAGACCTTCCCCTAACCTAACCCTGGAATGGTTTGCGCATGTCCGGTAGATGATGCACCCCCCCCCCCCCCCCCCCACCCCCCCACTCCCCTCAGCTTTGGTACCAGACTGCTCTCTCTCTCTGGGGATTGTTGCCCTGTCAGCCTCTCTGGCTGAGGCCTGTGTGTGCTGTAGAAGCCTGGGCCTTGCCTGACTCTGCCTCTCCACCGTCATCAAAGGAGGGAACCCAAATAGAACATCAGCTCTGCCTTGCCCCAGTTTCCCATCTGCCCATTTGCCCATCTCCCTGGAATCGTTTCCCCCCTCCCTCCCCTCTCCCTGAGTCCACTCTCTCTCTCTCTCTCCCTGTGTGTGATGGAGCACAGCTTTGTTTTGCTGCCTGTACTGGAACACTAACGTGGGTTCTGTTTAGCGTTGTGAATGTTGGGGGGGGGGGGGGGGTAGGGGGGGCAGGTAAGTGGCCAGGTAAGTGAGGACTTACTAGGAGCTACTTCCCTCTGTCAGATGTTTGTCGGGGTTAGTGAATAACAAAGCATGCAGCAGAACGGGAAGGATTAAGCTTTTTACAGTTTAATCAGTTCCCTCTCTTCTTGAGTATAACAAAATGTCAGTTTTCTAATGATGAGCTAACAAGCTAACAAGCCAAGACTGCTAGCACAGCAGCAACTCCAGCAGAGGCGGAGAGGTCAACACGTTTACGGGGTACACCTCCCTCCAGGCCTCGCCAAAACTATCGGGGCGATTCAGCACAAGTACATTGGTGTTAGACGTTAAATCCCCCTCTGGATATCTTGTGGCAGAGATGCTATGTGCTGCAGTCTTAGGCGTGCCTCTACTGTAAGATGGCAAAGTGCATGGACTTTAATCACATTCACATCTACTGAGGTGTGTTGGTATGACAACGATGTGAATGGTGGAAACCCAGTCTCCTACGCGGAGAGCAAAGCATGCTGGGAGTTCCACGCCTGCATGAGAAAGGCCCCCCCGCCCCCCCGGCTGTAACTCCCTTTGAGTCTATCGATGAATAAGACCAAATATTGACACTCATCGTTATGATTTTATCGGCGTTGTGTGTAGATACACAATGACATGCTTCTTAAGTGACGGTAGGCTGCTACGGTTTAAAGAACCCCATCCCTAAGGAAGGTCTTCACCAGCCAGAACAACTGGATCGGTTGCAAGAGCAAGAGCACATACAGTACATACATGTCCCAAGACCGCTATTACTTCATTAAACTGCATACTTTATTCTCACACATCATACAGTACTCTGAGGACAGTCATCGACAGGGGTAGTAGTCAACACACATTTCCTTTTATAGAGAGTATAATAGTAGATGTATTCTCAGTATTACATTTTTAACATCAAATGAATCATCTCACACTGATACTGAAGCCCACAGGAATGTGCAAGCCTTAAATAACAATGGAAGGTGTTATTACACCGTCACATCCCACCACCTCCTGTTATTTGACCTAATCCCAACGTGGGTGGATCTGCTAGGTATTTCTCTGCTAACCTGCAACCAAACACCCACTACATTGTACAGTACAGTACAGTACAGTACAGTACACCCACACACTATCACCTCCGCAAGGCTCTGCTGTGTTTGGTTTGTAGTCTTTCCAATAACAACCTGTATGTTAAACTCTGATAATAACAACTGTATGTTAAACTCTGATAATAACAACTGTATGTTAAAGCTCTGAGAAGCTCCAGGGTGTTTGTGATCCTTCCCTGTGTCCTCCTTCTCTCTCCTGCCTGTGTTGCTCTGTCCACCCTGACCAGGGTCTCTGTCCACCCTGACCAGGGTCTCTGTCCACCCTGACCAGGGTCTCTGTCCACCCTGACCGGGGTCTCTGTTCACATCCCTGCTGTCTCTCTAGGCGTTCGCCTGGTGGTCAGACCTCATGACGGAGCACGCGGAGACCTTCCTGGCGCTGTACGCCCTGGACATGGACGCGGCCCTGGAGATCCAGTCTCCTGAGAGCTGGGACAGCTTCCCTCTTTTCCAGCTGCTCAACGACTTCCTGCGGACTGACTGTGAGTTCCTGCTCTCTCTCTCTGCTCTCTAATATAGGATAATATCACACCACTGTCCCACGACTGATGGAAATTAGCTTCTTGCTAAATCTGATGCACCCATCTTCTTGTTTCCTGTAGACAATGAATCCATGAGCACATAAACTAAACTAAACTCATAAACTAAAATAACATCACTAATGTCTGTCTCTCTGTCTGTCTCTCTGTCTCTCTCTCCCTCTCTCTCTCTCTCACTCCCTCTCTCTCTCTCTTTCTCCCTCTCTCTCTCCCTCTCTCTCTCTCCCTTCTGTGCAGATCACCTGTGCAACGGGAAGTTCCACAAACACCTGCAGGACCTCTATGCTCCTCTGGTGGTCAGATATGTGGACCTGATGGAGTCCTCCATCGCACAGTCAATTCACAGGGGCTTTGAGCGCGAGTCGTGGGAACCTGTAAAGTAAGGGACCTTCCTCTCCGTCACTGAGCTGCAGGGAGGCTGGAGAGGCCAGGCCTTTACCCAGAGGAGAGCAACCACTTCTAACGCTAACCCTAACCCTAGGAGACTATACAGTATGACCTTTACCCAGAGGAGAGCAAACCACCTCTAGGATTAGGGTTAGGAGAGCGACCACTCCTATATGACCAATACAGCAGCTTCACTGTTGACAGCATCATAGTCATCCGTCACATTTACAGGCTACATTTTAATAATAATAATAATAATAATAATAACGTTTTATTTGTATAGCGCTTTTCCTGCAAACGTTGCAGCTCAAAGTGCTCTATCTTTAAGAGATAGATCATAGATAAATACGTGAATCATTCTATTTGGAGACTTAAATAATAATATTACATATTATTAAAGACAGAATTAGCGTGGAAGTATCATATGTGTGCAGTGTTCTAGAAGTGTCAGATCTGGGGCCCTCGCCCGGTTCCCCCCGCAGTACCACAGGGTCGTTAGTTCAGGTCAACAGCAGATGTTTCCATCTTTGTGTCTTGTGGACTAACCCTCATACATACATAGTGTGTGTCGCTTTGAACTGTGGCCAGGGAGAGAAGGTCTCCATTCTATTGTGTTGCTGAGTTGCTGTTTTCTTCAGTTGTAACTAGAATGCTTATTGATTTCTCATGCCGTTCACACTTGTTTTGCTTTCTATATAAAGGAAACTCCATAAGGGGCTCGCCTTATAAGCTCAATACATAAACAGCCTTGTCTCGACTACAGATACTGTATGTTTATATTTGTTAAAGATGATTTTGCTGCGTTGTCTTACTTCCATTTTAAATGTGTCCCTCGTGTGTCTCTCATGTTGCCTATTCTAAAGTCCTCCTCTTATATGTGCTTAAGACGACTACTGCTTCTATAACTGTCTGTCTTGTTTATGTGTGCTATCTATGTGTCTGAAATTGATATGTTTCTTTGTGTGAATTTCTTCTTTCTTCTTTTTTGAATTAATTACCTTTTAAATTAATTTAATTACTTTTAATTACTTATTGAGTGTCACATGGCTTTCTGCAACGCCTACATTACCACTGTTATGGATTCTTTTTTTTTCTTTTTGTCTGTCTCTTCTGCAGGAGTTTAACAAGTAATCTGCCCAATGTGAATCTACCAAATGTCAACCTCCAAATTCCCAAAGTACCAAATCTGCCAGTAGCAGCAGGACTATCAGTTAACCTTCCACAAATGCCTAGCTTTACCACCCCGTCATGGATGGCTGCTATATATGACTCTGAGTGTGTATTCAACTAGTTCACTAGACTTAATGCATAAGAGCATGCTGCCTTGGTATGAAGATGCCCTCTAGCTTTAGGCCATTGACTATAGAAGACAATCAAACAGCATCTCAATCAAAGATCTGGTGATCCCAGTCCCAGTGGAATTCAAGATGTTTTTCTAAAATCACAGTGCAACTAAATACTTAACAATACCTCCGTAGTGAGTCATGCTCACACCTAGAAATACCTCGGTACTGTTTGCACACAAAAAGTAGTGTCCAGTAACAACACTACAGCGCTACTACGGTCTTTACCAATCCAATCATGTTCATGCCAAGGGCGCTGCAAGGGGCTCAGCGTAGAGAGAGTTTGTCTGTTTCTGAAATGAGCAGCTGATAGCTCCTCATTGTTCCTCAACATGCATGCTGTTGAGCTGTGAGGTACAGAGATACAAGATAACAAGTCCAACCTAAACCATGTCTCATAGGACATAACCTCAACAACCACCACAGTGGAAATGTAACAATCTGGACATCCTTATCTTTGTTAAACGTGTATCTCTCCACCTCCCTCCTCCAGTTTTCATACTTGCACTAGCTATAGAGAATAGTTAGAACTGTGCTCATGAAAGGTTGACTGTACCGTTGATTGCCTACTGAGGGTACAGTTGAACATCCCATCAGCACCTTGTATGAACACTGCTGGTCCTGGTTCGTCTCTGGACTCAACCTTTCTCCCCAGTAGCCAGTGTGATGGGGCGGGTGGGGGGGTGGGGGTCAGAGGGAGGGAGGGCGAGGGTGGCGGGCGGAGTCTCCGTGTGGTTGTAAGTCTCTCCTCCTCAATGCTCTGAAGCGACCTCCACTTCAGTGCAGCTGGCATCCCAGGTAGTAGAGACCCCTCTACCCCTTTCCTATCTCTCATCTCTTCCCCTCCCCCCTTCCCCCTCTTCCATGCATCCCCGTCCCAGTCAGCTATGCTCGGGATGGCAGCTCCCCTAGCCAGGCCTGCATGGTGTGTTTGGTCTACAGTAGGACACCCAGCAGCCTGGGGACCTGGGCGGTGACAGAGGACCTGTCCTGTAGGGCTGACACCTGAGATTCATCATCTGCAGCCACAACACCATATATATTCAGAGGAGATGTGTCGCACAGCAACTCCAAATCAAGGCCGTTATTCTCAGACACGCCCTCTCTCACTGTCCCATTTCCCCTTCCTGTGTAGCCGGCGTGACAGAGATCAGCCGTAGCTCACCTGCATGAGCCCCCTCCACACCTGAGGGTTATGGGTAATCATGCGTTCCAGCATGGTTATTGATTAGTTACAGACAACCCTGTCCTCTTATTCTCCCCACTGCACTGACTGAAGTACTGACGTACTTGAACTGACCGTTGGTGAAGTTCTGACAGACGTGAGTCTGGAACAGTCAGTCTGTGGTCAGAATAAAGGCTTCTGTGTTGAGGTGTGGGGGGGCAGCGACCTCCTCTGCACCTGCCCCCCCCCTGTCCAATCAGATCATCTGTGACCTCTGACCTCTGTGTGTTTTGGCGCCGGCAGTAACGGCTCCGGGACGACGGAGGACCTGTTCTGGAAGCTGGAGGCGCTGCAGACCTTCATCAGGGACCTGCACTGGCCCGAGGACGAGTTCGCCAAGCACCTGGAGAACCGCATGAAGCTCATGTCCAGCGACATGATCGAGAACTGCGTCAAACGGTGTGTGTGTGTGTGTGTGTGTGTGTGTGTGTGTGTGCGTGTGTGAGAGAGAGAGAGAGAGAGAGAGAGAGAGAGAGAGAGAGAGACACAGACAGAGAGACAGAGAGACAGAGAGAGGACTGTACGCTAAAGATCCTCCTCTCATCTTGCAGCACCAGGATGGCGTTTGAGAACAAGCTGACCAAGAGCAGCAGGTCCACTGACTTCCGCATCTCCCCGTCCATCTGCACCATGTACAACGTGATGGTGGACGCCAAGGACCAGTCGGCCAAGCTGTGTGCCATGGAGATGGGGCAGGAGGTACGCTCTCTAACAGGGCTTAGACCAGGGGCCTCAATTATAAACATGTACTTGAACGTCATCTTTACGTTGAAATTGTATAAATCACTACTTTGACGTTGTTTTCTACGTCTGCCACGGGTAAGATCAAATTTGATCCAAAGTACTTTCTATAAATGAATGGATGCGTGTGTTCCTGTCCGTGTTTCAGAAACAGTACCACACTCAGATAGACGAGCTGATCGAGGAGAGTGTGAAGGACATGATCTCCCTGCTGGTGGCAAAGGTACATTCAGTCCTCTTTTCTTATTTCATCAGGTTGTACTTGGATGTACAGTTCTCCCTCACTATATTTGACCTACAAACAAAACAAATGATATGAAGAGTTGAGGTGATTTCTGGCCTTACTGGTGATTGTTGTTGTGTCTGTGTGTCTCGTGTCTCAGTTTGTGGTGATTCTGGAGGGCCTGCTGGCTAAGATCTCCAGATACGATGAAGGGACTCTGTTCTCCTCTTTCCTGTCATTCACGGTAAAAGTTGCCATCTTTCTCTCTACTTCCAAACATTCAGACTGCCACACACCACACATCTGCCATATCATACCTCTGTCCCACATCTATTTATCATCATATTTTTCAATATGAAACGGAGGTATGATATGGCAGATATATATATATGGTACATGGCAGTCCCACGCGCCCGTCCCGCTCCAGTTCCTCCTCCAGTTGAATGCATGCAATGATTCAAGTAGATCGCGTAACCAGGGAATTGCCGACATGTGTGAAAGGGAGCAACACAGGAATCTACCGGCATTTGGCTCATGTGTGAACGGTGAAAATGCCCGGTCGACACAGCTTGGGATTCCATGGAAATGACAGAGAACTGTGTGTGAAAGAGGCTTAATTGTTCTTGATTCTAGTGATAGTGATGATGTTATTGATTGTAGTGATAGTGATGATGTTATTGATTGTAGTGATAGTGATGATGTTATTGATTGTAGTGATATTGATGATGTTATTGATTGTAGTGATAGAGATGATGTTATTGATTGTAGTGATAGAGATGATGTTATTGATTGTAGTGATAGAGATGATGTTATTGATTGTAGTGATAGTGATGATGTTAGTGATTCTAGTGATATTGATGATGTTATTGATTGTAGTGATAGTGATGATGTTAGTGATTCTAGTGGTAGTGATGATGTTAGTGATTCTAGTGATAGTGATGATGTTATTGATTGTAGTGATATTGATGATGTTCTTGATTCTAGTGATAGTGATGATGTTAGTGATTCTAGTGATAGTGATGATGTTAGTGATTCTAGTGATAGTGATGATGTTCTTGATTCTAGTGATAGTGATGATGTTAGTGATTCTAGTGATAGTGATGATGTTAGTGATTCTAGTGGTAGTGATGATGTTAGTGATTCTAGTGGTAGTGATGATGTTAGTGATTCTGGTGGTAGTGATGATGTTCTTGATTCTAGTGATAGTGATGATGTTAGTGATTCTAGTGATAGTGATGATGTTAGTGATTCTAGTGATAGTGATGATGTTAGTGATTCTAGTGGTAGTGATGATGTTAGTGATTCTAGTGATAGTGATGATGTTAGTGATTCTAGTGATAGTGATGATGTTAGTGATTCTAGTGGTAGTGATGATGTTAGTGATTCTAGTGATGGTGATGATGTTAGTGATTCTAGTGGTAGTGATGATGTTAGTGATTCTAGTGATAGGGATGATGTTAGTGATTCTAGTGGTAGTGATGATGTTAGTGATTCTAGTGATGGTGATGATGTTAGTGATTCTAGTGATAGGGATGATGTTAGTGATTCTAGTGATGGTGATGATGTTAGTGATTCTAGTGGTAGTGATGATGTTAGTGATTCTAGTGATGGTGATGATGTTAGTGATTCTAGTGATAGGGATGATGTTAGTGATTCTAGTGATAGTGATGATGTTAGTGGTT
>NC_137685.1:655520-670520 GCF_963989245.1 Nansenia antarctica | reverse complement strand
TTTCTAGGTTCGAGACAGTCCTGCAAATGTCAGGGATTTGAGAGCACTGTCTTACAAATACATAATCCTTTAGTGATGCATTTTAAGTAATGTGTCCTCCACATCTGTGAGGTGTACTGTATCTACAGTACGACAGTGGTGTGTGTGTGTGTGTGTGCTTCATACCCTTCAGAGGTATAACTTGTACAGTACTGTGTTGCACAGGTGTGTGTGTTTGGCTTTGTGTGTTTGGGAGGTGTGCAGGCCGTTGTGTGTGTTGGCTGTATCTGTGTTTAGGTTTTAGGTATGATTATTAATTGTGCAGTAATATTCCCCAGTGGTTCAGCTGTTCATGTTGGCTGTGTGTACAGTGTGCAGTCCTGTTGTGGAGTGTGTGTTTGTAAGAGATGTGCAGTACTGTTGTGGAGTGTGTGTTTGTAAGAGATGTGCAGTACTGTTGTGGAGTGTGTGTTTGCTTTTGAGGTCAACATGGCTGTCTTCGTGTGTGTGTCACACTGCTCAAGAGTAGAGACCCCCCTCATCTAATATTAGACTCAATAACATGTTTCTACAGTGCCCTGCATAAGCTCTTTTGGCTCTACACTCCAACATTTGGGATTTTAAATCAAACAGGTACTGTGAGGTTAAGGTAGAGATTCTCAGCTTTTATTTCATGGTATTTGTGTACATGTTGGTTTCACCATTCAGAAATGACAACACTTGTTATGCCTCGCCTGCCTGAAGTCTGTGAACCTTTGACTCTGACGACCTTTGACCACCTGACGCTGGGTGTCGTCTCTGGTGCAGCTCTGCCAAGCCTGTGTTCAGCCATCAGTTGTTGTTTGTTTTAAGGTCTTTTTGCCTAAAGTCGTGTCATCGTAAAGTTAAATGCATGTTCAATTGGATTTAAATCTGAAGATTGACTTGGCCAGTCAAGACCTTTCCACTTTTTAGCCCTGAAAAACTCGAAAAATGTTTTGGGTCATTGTTTTACTATCTGATGAAGCGCTTGCCAATGAATTTGGAGGTATTTTGCACTCTGGTACCTGATCATATTAATCACCTGATCATATTAATCACCTGATCATATTAATCACCTGATCATATTAATCTCCACAGACTTTTTAGCGAACCTGACCATCTTTTTTTAGGATAATAGTGGTTTGCACGTTGCAGTGAACCTCTGTAGTTGGGCTGGTGACGTGCGGACGGTCGTCTCTGACACGTTCATTGTTTTGTGGTTTTCCCTCAGTTATGGTGAGCATCCTTCGGTCGTTCATTTTAGACGTCTTCTTTGGTCTTCTTTGGCCTAAAAGCTGAGAATCTCTTTATCTCTACTCATAGTCATTGTTTGATATACAATCAGAGCTTTTGGAGTGTAGAGCTAGAAGACCAAAACATCTCTGATCATGACTTATGCAGGGTTAGGGTTAGCTGTATGTGTCCCCCGCTGCTTCCAGATCGGCTATACCCAGCCTGTCATGTTTGACTGCTCCAAATGTTTTTCTCTTGAGCTGTGAATGTTTTGGTTGCACCAGTGTTGTGTTTGTATTTTCTTCAGTTTTGGTGTCTTTGATAATCAGTTGTTCTGTTGTGTTTTTCCTTCTCCTTATGCTTATATTTCCACCCATCATCTATTTGCATCTATTTGCATGTATCTGCTAATCTCAAATGCTGCTATATCTCTTTATCTATCTTTCACTTGTTCATTTCAAACTTATTTTTCGTTTTTCTCTCAATTATTTATTCTTTCTTGATTAACACCATCCCTGCCGCCTCCTCTCTTCTGAAAGTGGCACTTATCTCTAATGTTGCGTTGTTTTAGCACATTATGTTGAATGGCATGGTTTTAGAGTCAAATAATCTTCCTGTGTACATCTTCTAGCATGACCCTCCTTCTCAGAGTTCTGCCTCATACACACATACAGCACCTCGGCACGCACCCACCCACCCACCCGCCAGGACTGCATGCACTACTACTGCACGCTCAACTCGACTGTGTGAAGTGGACAGGCATCCGCAAATATCCCACCTTGACAATTCAGCTCTTCAAACCTGACATGGACCCAAATTAGACTTAGGCCACCAGATCAGACCAACCAAAACCTTCAAGTGTAATTCTGGCCTCTCTCTCTACTCCTGCCTACTCACTCCACATGTAAACAGTTGATCTATTTTCTCTACATTCAAGGGAGGACGACTGTTTCCTTGTGTGTGCTGTTCTCTTATGACTGGAAACCCACAACGCCTTCTGGATCAATCTGACTCTCCCAGTGAGAGGTTCTTAAAACGTATAAGACAAATGTACAAGACAAACGTATAAGACAAACGTATAAGACAAACGTATAAGACAATAGCACAACTGCTCCTCGCCTGCCAACCATCTACTCACTTTCTCATTCTGATTTCATTTTGCAAATGACCTCCTAGTGACCTCCTATAGCAGAGTTGAAACCTCACGTTTTATGATTATGAGATTAGGATCTATATGGACTTTAGTCAACAGATATAACAGTCAACTGTAGAATAGGTAACAAGGTATCTTCATAGGCCAGCAGCTCTAGATCACCGGTACATCACCTACACCGGTAGGGAAACTTGTTATTATACAAAGATGTTTCAGTGCAAAGCTAGTCAAGACTGTTTTGGGAAACTGCACGCAGGTTAATGATCCAGTTTACCTGGGTTCTAGTGAAGTCGTCCAAAGTTCTTTGATGTACTTTTTTAGTAGATCAAAGTTCTTCAATACACTTTTTAAAAGTTTCCTGAAACTACAAAGTTTGTGATAAAAAAAAAAAACATGATATATTTCACATAATTTAATGTCATAAAGAGCTGATCATTCATCATGATTATTTATAAACATTTCATTGTTTCTCTCTGATCTTCTCTCTTCAGTTCAGCCCTACAGGAGAAATGGGGTTTATGAACATTTGGTGCACATGTGTGTCTATCCTCTACTGTGATGTGTGTGTGTGTGTGTGCACTGTAGGCATGGTGTGTGTGTGTGTGTGTGTGTGTGTGTGTGTGTGTGTGTGTGTCTCTGTGTGTGTGTGTGTCTGTGTGTGTGTGTGTATGTGTGTGTGTGTGTATGTGTTTGATGTGTGTGTGTGTGTGTGTGTGTCTGTGTGTCTGTGTGTGTGTGTGTGCGCGTGTGTGTGTATGTGTGTGTGTGTGTGTGTGTGTGTGTGTGTGTGTGCGTGCATGCGTGCGCACGCGTGTGCACGTGTCTTTGTCTATCCTGGAAGTCATCTTCATATACAGTCTGTCTATTCTGTCAGTACTGTGATTGAGAATACTGCAAGTGTGTGTATTTGGTGTGAGTACAGGAAACATGTATTTGAAAAGTCTCAAGCTCTTGGTGGGTATAGCTTGTTATTGTGTGTCTGAGTGTGTGTGTGTGTCTATGTGTGTGTGTGTTTTGCTGGAGAATGCTGTTTGTGTGTGTTGCAGCAATGGTACACCGCCACCATGAACCTGCTGGGCACCTGGCTGACGGAGCGCATGGAGCAGCAGCTCCACGTGTACCAGCTGAAGATCCTCATCAGGATCGTTAAGGTACCATACAGTACTGTACACTCTACTCTATACAGTATAACCCAGTTAAGGTACCATACACCTGTACATATGTACATATAGACCAGCTATATGTAATAATAATCACTGTTACTAATCCTTCTCTCCATCCCTCTTCTTACTTGTAGAAAAAGTACCGTGACTTCCGCCTGCAGGGGGTGCTAGACTCCACCCTGAACAGCAAGATGTACGACACGGTGAGGAACCGTCTGACCCTGGAGGAGGCCACGGCCTCGGTGAGGGAGGGCGGCATGCAGGGCATCACCATGAAGGACAGCGATGAGGAGGACGAAGAGGACGACTAGAGGGCCTGCACTGACACCCCCCTCCACCCCCTCCTCTGCCCCCTCTCCACACCCCGTCCTCCCCCACCCCCCTCTCACATTTTTGACATTTAGCCTGGTAACCAATGCATGTACCAACTCTGTTACTCAGATAGCTACTCTAGGACCTCTTTGTCAGCTCGAAATGCCCATGAAGGAACTATAAACTATAAAAATAGTAATTATACTGCGGGGAAAAATAAAAATAAAAATGTTGAAAAAATATAACCATGATTGACAGGTTTAGCTGTGTCATGATAAAGATAGCACCTATCTTTAAGTCATCGATTTCTTAAATCCATTTCTGTGTTCCTAAGCAATATGGAGTACCATTTGTTTGACGATGTTGAGTGAGATTATTAGGTGTGTCCCTGTCCAATGCAAACCTATACGGCGCTTATTTGTGGTACGTGTATTCTACATTCATTAATGGTACGTAGTCGTGGTGATGAGTGTCTGGACCCTTTTATTTGTCTTGTCTGTTTTTAGGTGGGTGCCAACTGCTTCAAACTGAAAAATGAATTAAGTTAATTAAGTTCAGTGCTGTTTAGGATAAACATCTTCTTGTCTACTGACTCTTAACACCACTGTATGTTCTAGACTTGCGTTCTGTCATCCGTGTCAATGCTCTGTAATGTCACCTTAACATTTACTAACGAGAAGTTGTTCAAGCAGCCATTTTGAACTAAAAATGAAGTGGGTATTCTAGAAATGCAATATTCTCATAATAGCTCCATTTTGATATCTTGTTGGAGATTCTATTTTTATTTCTACGTTTAACAACCTTGAAAAACAGGTTCTATTTTAATTAAGTTGCACTTTTACAGAAAAAAAAAGAAGAGCTAAAATAATAATGTTTGTTTTTAGTTAACCAAAACAAAGTTGGTCTGTCTTTAGTTTGCGTAGTTGATAGGATGTGCGTGGCGTTCCTTTGGGTCTGTGTTTGTATATAACGATGCTGTACATTGTTGCATTCTGAGCCATCTCTGCATGCGGGGGTCCCACCCTCTCAAACGCTTCTGTTCTGTGTGATTAGCTGGTGGATCATTCTTGCTTTTGCCTTACGAAAGCCAACAGTTGTAATATGCAAGAGCTGTGGCCTCTAAATAAAATTACTGTACAAATACAACAACTCTGTCTCTTCTCTGTCTCTGTCTACAGCTGTGTAGCTGTATGTGTTCATTACACATGCAGGTCCGTGAACTCTTGACCCCTGCAGAAAGGTGTTGGGCATCAAACTGGACAAAACCTTCAGTATTAGTGAGGCTGATAGGCATAACAATTGTGCATTTTATGAGTAAAGCATGAAACTTTCTACAGTGTTTCTATAGACTGTAAACTTCATGTTTAGACGTGGAACCACTTCAGATTTGACCTCTGGTGTCAGGTAGACTCTAAACTAAAGAAATGTCACTAATTTTCAGGAGTACAATATTTCTGCAAATCATTCTAGAATGTTACTGTGCAATGTACAACTTCCATTAACAGCAATGTAGAATGTTTGCTTGAGTGCATTATGACATCAAATGGAATATTTAGAATGTATGCATATTGCATCCTATGTTACAAGAATGTTGCATACATTCTAAATATTCCATTTGATGTCATAATGCACTCAAGCAGACATTATACATTGCAGTTAATGGAAGGTCTAGATTCTATGATCATTCTATCATTCTATAGTATACTATGATATTATTATCATTCTAAGGAAAAATAAAAATATACTTACTATGTTCTTTTTTGTCACTTTATTTTTTATTTTTCCTTAGAATGATAATAATACATCATATTATATGATAGAATGATAGAATGATCATAGAATGATAAAAAAAAAGAATAAAGTGAAAAGAAAATGGAAAAATGAACATAGTATACTATGTTCTTTTTTCATTTTCCCCCCACTTTATTATTTAAAAAAATCATTTTTATCATTGTATGATCATTCTATCATGAAGTTTACAGTCTATAGAAACACTGTAGAAAGTTTCATGCTTTAGTCATAAAATGCACAATACCTTCCATATATGAGCTTATCAGGGATATCAGACAACCACCAGAGGGCAATATTGGAATATTGGAATATAAAACTGATTAAAAAGAACCGGAGAAAATACCCACAAAAACCCCACAAATGCAAAAAACAACACCAAGATGAAGTACATCAAAACCCATACTTTATTTAATGTATAGCAATACAATTTACGTATTAAATAACACTATTACACTATAATATCACATCACAGCACCATAGTGATACAAAACTATGATTCTGTAATATAATCAATGGACAAAACCATTTTATTCTTAACTTTCAAGTTACAAAATAGAACGACTGCCGACATTGCTAAAATGAGTTGAGGCAAACTTGCTTACTGACCCTGGATATTACTGGAGATGAAATTCTGATATTCACATGGAGAAGAATAACATATTCTTCAGCCCGAAACAACAGAACATGATATGATGAGGCGTGTTGGGGATGTGACGGCAGTCTGCTTGTATTCATGGATGTCTGAATCCTACATACATACATATGTATATGTATACCGGTACATACATACTCACCATAGATACAACGTGAGAGGGGCACATTACAAAGAAAAAGGCTTTGTATGAAAATATAAAGTTCTATGACCGCACAGCATAGATCAACTTCCAAGATGATTTTACTCTTTAAGCAAACATGTACATGACTTAGAAACTACAATGCAAATTACACTCATGTTATAAATGAAATATTATGAAGTATAAAGTTCTTAGTAAGACTTATATAAATTAAAAGTTACACAAGAAAAAAAAGGGTTGTTTACTGCCATAACTGTTTCGTAATGTGACAAATGCGCCAAAGTTTGGACTGTTCCCCAAATGTTGGAGAGTAACCAACCTTCATTTAACAACCTCCTCGTCGAGAGAGAAGTGGAAACAAGAGGAAGTACACCTTGTATCACCACAGAGACACTGTGGACAGTGTACCAGGAAAGGATACATCATTGTTGTGATTGAATGCAGGTTTACATTGATACACAGTACGTCGTGTGTGAGACGATTAATAGTATTTCAGCCCAGTAATAACAGAACTAACAGCAACATGAGGAAAGCATTATGGGATGTCAACGTTTGGGGCAAATCACCTCCTTTGTGTTTCAACCATGTCTTTGGTTACAATGATAAAGCGCGTTGCCTCCAGATGATGGACATTGTATTCTGTAATTAAAGACTCAGAACTTCATTCATTTGGTAAGATGTGTGTCTTACTACGGTACGTAACTCAGCTGTCTTACTACGGTACGTAACTCAGCTGTCAGTAAACAGACATGTGAGTTACCCAGTCAGACTGACTCACATTCAGCAGATTTGGGTTAAAAACTGAATGGAGCCTGATGGAGATACTGCAACATGGACGACATACTATACAGTACATACATACATACATACATACATACAGTACATACATACAGTACATACATGCACGCACATACATACATACAGTACATACATACTAACATACATACATACATACATACATACATACATACATACATACATGCATACATACATACATACATACATACATACAGTACATACATACTAACATACATACATACATACATACATACAGTACATACATACTAACATACATACATACATACTAACATACATACATACATACATACATACATACTAACATACATACATACATACAGTACATACATACATACATACATACTAACATACATACATACATACTGTACATACATACATACATACACACATACATACATACACATACATACATACATACATACATACATACATGCACACATACAGTACATACATACATACATACAGTACATACATACATACACACATACATACATACACACACACATACATACACACATACATACACACATACATACATACATACATACGCATACATACACACATACATACATACATACATACATACATACAGTACATACACATACACACACACATACATACATACATACACACATACATACAGTACATACATACATACATACGTACATACATACATACATACATACATACATACATACATACAGTACATACATACATACATACATACATACATACATACATACAGTCTTTAGAGTGGGTGAAGCATTTGAGCCACACAAGGCGAGCGGGTCGATACAGCTAAAGTATAAAAAGGTGTTTGCGTACTATGATAAAGGATATAGCAACATACTGTATATTACAAAACAATATAAATCTTTATATAAAGCAATAAATGTTCACAGTAGTTTTTGTAATACCACTTTAACAAAGGAAAGGACAGGTTCAATTTACAAATAAGAATATGGGATATTTGGGTAATATAGGAATAATATGCAGGTAACAAAGTTCTCTACTGATTATAAGTGTTTCTTCCATACGGTTGGTTTTCCTGAATTAGATCGTTTGATGAGATGACAGCGTGACGCAATGCATGCTGGGATGTGATGGTCTGAGTTGAGACGTATCAGACTCAAAGACTTGAATCACTTGAACTTGTGACAGGGTCGTTGTTCCTTGGTCCTCATTCTGTGAGTCTCCAGTCTTCAGTCTTCAGTCTTCCTTCGATGCGATGGTAGAAGCGTAGTGTGTCGCCAGGACGTAGCTGTCTGTATCTCTCTGTATCTCTCTGTATCTCTCTGTATCTCTCTGTCTCTCTCTGCGTCACTAACAGGTTCAGGCAGTAACACTGACAGCATAGTGCAAACCGGACAGCTGCGTCTCCTCATATCAACTTAAACAACAACAGGTGCAAACGCTCAGCAGGAACATCGAGACAAAACAAAATAATGACAAAAAATAAATATCAAAAGACTTTTATCAGTGTAAAAAAGTAATCAGGTTCTTCACGGAAACCAGAGTTAGAGAGTCTGGCAGAAAAAGGCCTCAGGAAAGTTCTGGTTCTGGTTGTTGTACAAAGTAAGTGCCTGTGGTGTCTCATGTGTCTGTCCTCAGACCTGTGGTGTGTCTGTCCTAGACCAGGGACTCCATGTGTCCTCAGACCAGGTCTGTCCAGGGTCTGTCCAGGGTCTGTCCAGGGTCAGACCAGGGTCAGACCAGGGACTCCATGCTCTCGGCCGGGTCGGACTCGTCCATGATCACCACCCCCCCGTTGGTGTCCAGGTACAGGGGGCTCAGCCCGCCCTCCCTGGAGCTCACCAGGCTCAGCATGGCCTTGTACAGGTACTGGTACTGCTCCTGTACACACACACACACACACACACACACACACACACACACACACACACACACACAGTGTCACTACACTACAGATGAAATATTTTCCTAAAATGACTGAAAGATGCATCCCAGCATCACTGTCCTCCTGCAGGTGAACTCACTATGTCTGTGAAGACGCCCGGCCTCATGAGGTTGATCATCTTGGCCACCTGATAGACGTCCACCGCGCCCTCGCTCTCCAGCTGCTGGGACAGGGTGGTGAGGGCACACAGCGTCCCCGCCGAGACCCCCCCGAACCTGCCAGGGAGGGAGGACACTGTTAACAACCACACACCTCCACCCACCTGGACACTGTTAACAACCGGACTGACTTATATAGCGCCTTATTCCAAAGCGCTTTACAACGGCCTCTCATTCACCCATTCACACACACATTCACACACCAATGGCGGCAAGCTGCCATGCAAGGCGCTGGCCCGCTCACTGGGAGCAATTTTGGGTTCAGTGTCTTGCCCAAGGACACTTCGACATGTGGCCAGCCGGGGCTCGAACCGCCGATCTGCCAACCTTGCGATCATTAGACGGCGGCTCTACCTCCTGCGCCACAGCCTCTACCTCCACCCACTAACCCAGAACACATGAACAACACAGACAGACACAAACACAGACAGACACAAACACAGACAGACACAAACACAGACAGACACAAACACAGACAGACACAAACACAGACAAACGGCGAGAGACCATAACTGACCACACACACGCTAGGGTTACACTCACTCGTCGTGCACTATGGTGGGCCCGTCCCTGGTCATGGCCTCCTCCTTGATGACGTTGATGAGCTCGAAGGTGCTGCTGAGGGGGGCGTCAGGGTTGGGCCACTTAGGACACTGGAAGTGTCTCACCTCCAGGACGTAGTCATCCTGTCACCGGGAGAGAGAAGGACATGTTTCACTCAACACAAAGATGACCGTCAGTAAACAGTTCTGGTTCAGTTCTCGTACAGTTCTACTAACGTACAACCCATCCAGAAACAGAGACGCCCCAACAGGCCCAGAGGTGAAAGGTGAGGAGGTGAGGAGGAGAGGAGGTGAGGAGGAGAGGAGGAGAGGAGGGGAGGAGGAGAGGAGGGGAGGAGGAGAGGAGGAGAGTGGGAGAGGAGGAGAGGAGGGGAGGAGAGGAGAGGAGGAGAGGAGGTGAGGAGGAGAGGAGGTGAGGAGAGGAGGAGGAGAGGAGGGGAGGAGGAGAGGAGGGGAGGAGGAGAGGAGGAGAGGAGGAGAGGAGGGGAGGAGAGGAGGAGGAGAGGAGAGGAGGAGAGGAGGTGAGGAGGAGAGGAGGTGAGGAGGAGAGGAGGAGAGGAGGAGAGGAGGGGAGGAGAGGAGGAGGAGAGGAGAGGAGGAGAGGAGGTGAGGAGGAGAGGAGGTGAGGAGGAGGAGGAGAGAGGAGGAGAGGAGAGGAGGAGAGGAGGTGAGGAGGAGAGAGGAGGAGAGGAGGAGAGGAGGAGAGGAGAGGAGGAGGAGAGGAGGAGAGGAGGAGAGGAGAGGAGGAGAGGAGGAGAGGAGGAGGAGGAGAGGAGGAGAGGAGAGGAGAGGAGGAGAGGAGAGGAGGAGGTGAGGATGAGAGGAGGAGGAGAGGAGGGGAGGAGAGGAGGTGCGGAGGAGAGGAGGAGAGGAGGAGAGGAGGAGAGGAGGAGAGGAGAGGAGGAGGTACCTGTGTGGCCTCCAGGATGAAGTCGTGGATGATGATCTGCTCCTCGTTGGAGAGGCAGAGTCTGTCCTTGCTGATGAGCGTGACAGTGAAGGCCAGGCAGTTCATGGCCTCCTCTCTGCTGGGCCAGTAGACGAACTCATCCTCCGCCTGATTACAGAGAGAAACACACAGGCACATGTTAGATACCGCAGACCAGAGAGGTTAGATGTGAATGGGATTGTTTTACGAACTTGTTGGGGTTTTATATCATTTCATACTGAGAAATGTAAGTCTCTCTACAGTAGAGGTGAATCTAGCAGCACTCAAGGAAGGCCCATTTCCTTCCTGTAAGGGATGGGCCAAGATCTGTGGCGCAGTGAATAATTCGGACTATGGACAGGGCCCATAACTTGTGTAATCACAGATTTTTATAATATGATTGGTTCCCAAGAATAGTGACCTCATGACCCAGGACAGTTCTATAAATATGAGTCCCACTCATCGTTGGGGGCTTCTTGCTTTTGGGCTTTTGCTTCTTGCTTATTGGTCTGCTCGTTTCTCTCTCTCTCATGTGACTTTGCTTAATAAAAGGCCTCTTTGGGGACAATTGGTCTAAGCTCTTTGTGCTTTATAAGTTTTAAAAATCTATTAAGAATCAATTATATCCCACAACAAACTACAACAAGGTCAGATGTCCCCATCAAGGGCCAAACAAAAGAAAGATCCATGGAAGAGGCCTGTGCTTGACCGGGTTAGTACAGCTGGACCAGGCTGCTACTCACCAGGCCCTGGCTGTCTGCCAGCATGACGATGATCTGGGCGTTGTGGTCCCAGATCATCCTCCAGAAGTCTGTGGTGGTGTGGGGCAAAGGATGCTGGGTAATGATGAACTCATTACTCCTGTAGTAGCCCTGTGGGGTCAAAGGTTAACTGTCAGCAGTGAACAATGCTGATGGAATGTTCTATACTACTATTATTATTCAATCACTCAATTGTGTCTGAACATTATTTATTGCAAAAAAGATATATCATTGTTTATAGACATACAATAATGTAGTGTATGTGTGTACTGGATGTGTATGTGGTGGTTTAGAAGCCAGTCGTACCATGATGTAGGAGGCGTTGATGTAGTCTGTTCCTTTCATCCCAGGGAGGGGGGCGAGGCCTACGCGAGCTCGCTCCGCTGTGAGACACAACACACATCACATACATCATCACACAGACACAACACACCTCCATCACACACACAGACACAACACACCTCCATCACACACACACACAACACACACACACATCACACACAGCACTGCACCTCACATTAACCAGACACTCTTGCTGTGGCAACAACTGTCCTTTTTCCAGACATAACATGGATGCAGTGCGTACGACATACTTGAAAGGAAAACAATAAAGTATTTTACAGGCGACTGCATTAACACTTGTTAACACAACAGTGTAGGCTCTGTGTAGGCTCATTAACACTTCTCTGTAGGCTCTGTGTAGGCTCATTAACACTTCTCTGTAGGCTCTGTGTAGGCTCATTAACACTTCTCTGTAGGCTCTGTGTAGACTCATTAACACTTCTATGTAGGCTCTGTGTAGGCTCATTAACACTTCTCTGTAGGCTCTGTGTAGGCTCATTAACACTTCACATGTAGGCTCTGTGTAGGCTCATTAACACTGTAGGCTCTGTGTAGACTCATTAACACTTCTCTGTAGGCTCTGTGTAGGCTCATTAACACTTCACATGTAGGCTCTGTGTAGGCTCATTAACACTGTAGGCTCTGTGTAGACTCATTAACACTTCTATGTAGGCTCTGTGTAGCTCATTAACACTGTAGGCTCTGTGTAGACTCATTAACACTTCTATGTAGGCTCTGTGTAGACTCATTAACACTTCAGGCTCATTAACACAGTAACACTCACAGGGAACCACAGAAGAGTTGCGGTTCTTCTCCTTGTTGCAGTCCTTCTGGGCGCTGAAACACTCCACAAACCTGGCGTTGCACTGAGTCAGCAGCTGGAGACACACAGGGACGGGTCAGGGTTAGGGTCAGACATGTCAGGGTCATGTCAGGGTCATGTCAGGGTCATGTCAGGGTCATGTCAGATTAATTCTGCTTGTATGGAATGCCAGAGAACACATACTGCATGTATGACAATCTGTCAATCTAAAAGTCTCTAAAAGTTCTTCAGATTAACATTTCCTAACATACAACGCATGTGCACATTCATCTGCATGTCTCACCCTGAACTGCTTCTCCAGGCGCGTGCAGCCGGCCAGGCTGGGCGTGAGGATGCTGTTGACGTAACCGTGCAGCTGCCAGACCGGCACCTCCGTCTCCCTGCCCAGCATCGCCTCCATCAGGGCGTCATGGATGAACACATACTGCTCCTGTAGACGACCAGGGACAGGGACAGGGACAGGAGACAGGAGACAGGAGACAGGAGACAGGAGACAGGAGACAGGTGGTATTAGTGATGTAGCGCTCTGCCAGCAGACAGATAGTTTAGACACTTATTCTACTTCTGTCTCAGGTCAGACAAGGTGGGCGGGGGTTTGTTTACCTCAGTCTGGACCAGGAAGTTGCGCTGCGTGCGGATGTGTTTCAGGAAGCCCCAGACGTTGACTGTGCTCTTGTCTTTGATCTGCTGCAGCATGCTGTCAATCACGATGTAGGTCCCCGTCCTCCCGACCCCCGCACTGCACAACAACACAAGCAGCCTAACATCACACACTACCCCGGGAGGCCCATAGGGGGCGCTGTTACTGACCAGAGAGGAAGCCCAGAGTGCAATGGGAAAAAACTAGGACAAGGCTTATAGTGTGTTTACACAAAAAATAATTCATCCCAACTGCAACCGCCGCCCTGAACATTTTAAAATAGAAAGCACATTGTTTTTCCACAACATTTTAGCTTTTTAAACCATAACACAGTTTTTTTACTATTATTTTTAAATGACTGGACTTTTTAACTTTTTATAAACACTGCTATGTCTGTCTGTTTTTACTGTATGTATTAATGTATGTGACCTATGTGTGTTTTTAATGTGGAAACTGTATTCTTGAACTGCACTTCTGCCTGTCGAAGGAGAATTTCTGTCACTGTGTGACAATAAAGATATCTTGAATCTTGAATCTTCTACCTGCAGTGCACCAGCACGGGGCCCATGGCGGGGGTGCGTGCGGCGGAGGAGCGGCTGATGAAGGTGAGGACGGGCAGGGTGTACTCCGGGACGCCCATGTCGGGCCACTGGGTGTAGTGGTACTGGATCACCTGCCGCTCGTTGTGCCTGGCGCCCTTCTGGTTCCCCTTCTGACCCTGAAACACACGGCCCACATGCTCTGAACTGAACTGGCACACTGGTAAGTAAGTCAAATGTATTTATAGAGCACCCTTCCCAGACCAAGGGTCACAAAGTGCTTTACATAACAAGGACAAAAAACACAATAAAACATAATACAAGAGCGAAAACCACAGCAGGTTAAAACAGGCTAAACAAGTGAAAGAAAATAATAAAAAGTAACAGACAGCAGGTACACTGGCACACTGGTACACTTGGCCAACACACAAATAAAAAGCTAAACAAGTGAAAACTTGCTGGCTGATATGAGCCCTCAACCCTCACCCAGTTGTGTCTGTCAGGGGAGGCTGGTGGAGGTCGACATCGGACGACGGCCTCAGTGTAATGCACGGAAAGGAAAGAGAAACGATATCGAATCCTCATTCCATTCCATTCCAGGCATTACACTGACCCAGCCTTCGATGTCTACCTCCCCCAGCCTCCCCTGGTGTTAACAGTTTCTCCCTCCCCCAGCCTCCCCTGGTGTTAGCAGTCTCTTACCTTTTTCACTTTGGTGTTCCGTATGAGGAAGCGCCTCAGGGTGTAGCAGGCGTGCACTTTGATGGTTTTCAGCGTCACCACGATGTTCCCATACTCCTCGCTGCTCTCTGTGGGCCAGTACTGGTCACACTTCCTCTGGGAAACACAACAAGCACCATCATCATCATCATCATCATCATCATCATCACCATCATCATCACCATCATCATCATCACCATCATCATCATCATCATCCTCCTCATCACCATCATCATCATCATCATCATCATCCTCCTCATCATCATCATCATCATCATCACCATCATCATCATCATCATCACCATCATCATCATCATCATCATCACCATCATCATCATCCTCC
>NC_137685.1:633020-638020 GCF_963989245.1 Nansenia antarctica | reverse complement strand
ACTTCTTAACTTGCCGTCTTAAGTCTTAATTAAGACGCACCGCCAGGTTAAGACCTACCGCCACCCTTATTATGCGCTTCATACGCGCTACTGCTATTATGCCGGTGTCGATAGGCGCCCACACATAAGACGTAATACTCCCGTGCATATATTACTCATTGTGGGAGTGTTCATATGTTAATGAAGTGCACTAGGCGCCCCTGCTATTATGCGATCTGACTTTGCTCCTAGCGCTAAGAAGTGGTTTGAAAAGTTCTTAAGTTTAGACTTCATGCACGTTTTGAAACACGAGCGCGCCTCCGCGGTTTGCGCATTCATGTGGGCACACATGAACACGCACGTGGCTCCACGGCAAGACGTCAATTACGGTCACAGTATAAATGCTTTATTTCAGAAGGGAGAGGCAGAGAAGCGCGCTGACCTCCTTCTTAGGACTTCCATAATAGCATAGCGCTAAAGACTCAACGCAGCCGGTTCTTAAAGGGAATGGCACCTGGCACGCTGATTGGGTTGATTGAGAAGACGCCCAAAACACACCCATGACTAATTTCTTTGCTTAGCGCCGGGTTTTAGGCGCCCACTACCGCACGCATAATAGCAAAGTGGCCTTGACCACGCCTCCACGTCTTAAGTTTAGATCTACCGCCTCGTCTTATTGCTTAAGACTTATGAAGTGCATAATAGGGCCCTATAATTCTAACGTCACAATATGCTTTAACGGTGAGCTCTGGCAGTCAGTCTACTGGGCTTTAACAGAAGGGGGGGGGGTCAGGGGTCAGGGGTCAGGGGTCACTCACCAGTGTGGACAGAGAACGGCCAGAGGCTCTTCTCCTCGCTGCCGGGCTTCGGGTCCCCCGTGGGGCTCTGGGGGATCTGCATCTCTGCCGTGTCGTTGTGGTTCTGTGGCTCCTGCGTGGCTCCCGCTGTGCTGTTACCCTCCGGGCTCTGCTCTCCTGGGACCAGTTGGTCCTCCTCACCCCCGGGGGGCGCTGTGGTGGTCCTGGTGGCAGGGTTCCCTGCTCCTTTCTCCTTGGCGGTGGAGGTGGGGGCGGGGGCGCAGGGCTCCTTGGCCACCGTGCCGTTCACCTGCGTCTCCACCTCGTCAGGCGCCGTCCTGTTCTTCTTCCTCCTGTCGTCCTCGCCCTCATCCCCCTCCTCATCCCTCTCTTCCTCCTCCTCCTCCCCCTCGCCCTCCCGGCCCGACACCTCCTTCTCATCCGTGGGGGTGTCAGAACCAGTATCAGAGCCCTTGGGGGGTACAGCTGGTTGGGTGGTACGCTGGGTGGGTCGGGTGGGGTGGTGGGAGCTGGTTGGGGGGGCGGGGGTGGGCCACAGGGCGCTGGGCAGGGAGGAGATCACCCCCCCGCTGAAGCCCAACCCCGCCAGCAGCGTGCTGGTCACCACCGACGCCACGGTGGCCTGGCTACCAGAGGAGGAGGGGCCCATGCCCGTCGCCATGGAGACGAAGGAGGTCCAGGTGGAGGAGCCGGAGCTGATGGGAGCCATGTCTGCTGAGGAGGCCGGGGAGACGGTGGGCTAGGGGGGGAGGGAGAGGGGAAGAGAGAGAGAGAGAGAGAGAGAGAAGTGTAGTATGAGATCAGAGTCACATGACACAAGTCACGTGCACAGAGCCACGTCAGAGTCACATGCATGGGGAAACACACACGGGTGCTTGTAGTCAGTGGCGGACTCAGGCTGTTTGAAGGGCAGCTACTGCACAACATGGGACCCCATCAGTGCACATGGTCAAGTTTAGACCATTGGAGGGGCAGCCAATAGGGCACATCCTCTCATTTCACCACTCAAAAGGGCACTTTAGTGCGACGTTTTTCAACTGTGGGGGACACATGGTCAAGTTTAGACCATTGGAGGGGCACCAATAGGGCACATCCTCTAATTTTTGCCACTCAAAAGAGACGTTTTTCAACCGTGGGGGCACGAGGAGGGGCGGTCGCTCCCCCTGCCCCCCCCCCCCCTGAGTCCGCCAGTGCTTGTAGTGTTGTAGTGTTGTCTAACCCTAACCCTGAGCCCGTCACACAAACTGAAGACGTTCTCCTGCCCTCTTCTGGACAACTCACCATTCCAGTTTTCACGATCCGCGTCCCTTCAAATATCCTGGTTGTGTTAGCTGGAATATCAGCAGAAGAAAAGAGAGTTAGACAGAGATGTTAAAACAAAGCAATATATATTTCTGAACAGTTGGAAGACATACACAATTACATTGAGAGTTACGTTACTATTTGGTGGATGGTTCAATGATCTTAATCATCTCTAAAAATCGTGAGTTTAGAATGATAAGGTTCTATCTCCGTTCAGGGCAGTTCAGAGATATTGAGCGTCAAAGTGTTTACATTCCATAATGTTCTGTGAGATGGAACCTTTGTATTTTATTAATTACTAACTCAAAAAATGTCAACATTTTAAAAATAACACCACACAGGCATTAATAAACACCTAATGGATCAGATTATGTAAAAAACTAAATTTTGACCAAAAATTGAGATAGAACCTTATAATTCTAACGTCACGGAATGGCAGGATATCAATGAGGAATATACGTTGTGTCTATTCTAATCTAGTGGACACAGTCTTACTAACATTACCTCTGAACAGCAGCGTCTGGCTGAAGTCACTCCTCAGGTCTCCCTGACACACCGCCTGCACCCTGAACAGGTAGAGGATCTCTGGAGACACGTGTGTGATGACCGTCTTCTGCAGGAGACACACACGTTAGTCACACACGCACACACCCACACACACACACACACACGCGCACGCACGCACGCATGCACGCACACACACACACACACACACACCACACACGCACACACACGCACACACGCGCACGCACACACACACCACACACGCACACACACGCACACACCACACACGCACACACCCGCACACACGCACACACACACGCACACTAGCACAGTACATTCTCTACTACAGTACATTTACATTCAAGGCCTGAGGAACCCATTCACATGATGTCCCTCCACCCAGCAGCAGCAGCAGCAGTCACACACAGCCACCCGAGCCCTACATACATAATGGTGCTTTGTCCCTACCTACCCTCCGCTGAGCGAGGCAGAAGCCACTTTTGTTTTAATTCCGTTAGAGACGCGTCTCCAGGACAGAGTTATTGCAGCGGGCAGCGTGGAGGGGGGGGGGGGAGATGGGGGGGCGTGAGACTGCGGTCATGAGTGGTTTTCAATTGATTCGTCTCTGATTGCAGAAGGCCTGCGGGTCTCTAATGTGACCCAGATAAGACGGTCTGGGGACGGAAATTGAAAATAAAAATGGAAATGAAGAGAATGAAGAGAATAAAGAGAATGGAGTGGAGGAAAAGAAAGCAGAGCGGCTGGTGGAGAGAGGGAGAGAGAGAGAGAGAGAGAGAGAGAGAGAGAGAGAGAGAGAGAGAGGGAGAGAGAGAGAGAGAGACAGAGAGAGAGAGAGAGAGAGAGAGAGAGAGAGAGACGGAGAGAGAGAGACGGAGAGAGAGAGCACTTTGAAGGGACGGGAGAGAGACGGCGCTGATTGAGTGTGACCACAGAAAGATGGACTTCATTGACACATCTTCCCTCCTCCGCCTGCTGTCATGGTTTATTCACCGAGCGAAGAAACTTCTGGGTCCCTCGTGGTACGAGCACACATGGTTTAAACATTACCAGCTCTGAGCTTTTTTACATTTCATCTAAATCAAACTCGTCCGAGCTTTAAACTACGAACACAGGAGCTCGACAGAGCCTGAGTCAGAGTACCTGTCTGTCTCTAAATAGAAAACAAACTTCACGCAGACACATCACACATCAAGAGTGGCGGTGATTCGTCAAGGGAAGTGTCCATCTCACCCCCCCCCCCCCGACACATTAGACATCAAGGGAGCACATCACACACGCTTCAAAGTGTGATCCGTCAGCCTGTGACAGGCCTCAGCACGGCGTTCACACAGAGACCCTCCGTAAGGCGGCTGTCAAAACCTGTCGCCTCCCATAATCACACACCACTCCTGTCTGTCCTGGATGACCACAACAGAACCCACCACGGTAACACCAACTACCCTGGACTACTGTCACTCTGCTGGACTACTGTCACTCTCCTGTCCTATTGTCCCTTTTTTAAAATCTTGAATTATACTATTGCCTTATTGTCTTGTGCTGCAATGTCAAGAACCACAGCCTAAGAACTACTCTCTTACACTTAACGTCACGTAAGAATAAACGTGAAACTTGAAACTTGAAGCTGAGGTAAATAATGCGTAACCAGGCCAGCTCAGCTCAGGACCAGCTCTGTCATATGATTGGAGAGGAGAGGAGAGGAGAGGAGAGGAGAGGAGAGGAGAAGAGAAGAGAAGAGAGGAGAGGAGAGGAGAGGAGAGGAGAAGAGAGGAGAGGAGAGGAGAAGAGAGGAGAAGAGAGGAGAGGAGAGGAGAGGAGAGGAGAGGAGAAGAGAGGAGAAGAGAGGAGAGGAAAGGAGAAGAGAGGAGAAGAGAAGAGAGGAGAGGAGAGGAGAGGAGAGGAGAGGAGAGGAGAGGAGAAGAGAGGAGAAGAGAGGAGAGGAGAGGAGAGGAGAAGAGAGGAGAAGAGAGGAGAGGAAAGGAGAAGAGAGGAGAAGAGAAGAGAGGAGAGGAGAGGAGAGGAGAGGAGAAGAGAGGAGAAGAGAGAGAGGAGAGGAGAGGAGAGGAGAGGAGAGGAGAACAGAGGAGAAGAGAGGAGAGGAAAGGAGAAGAGAGAGAGAGAGAGAGGAGAGGAGAGGAGAGGAGAGGAGAGGAGAGGAGAGGAGAGAGAGGAGAAGAGAGGAGAGGAGAGGAGAGGAGAAGAGAGGAGAGGCGAGGAGAGGAGAGCAGAGGAGAGGAGGAGAGAGGTAGTTGTTCCGTCTGTCTCACCATGTTCTGGTCCCCAGTCTTGGTGAAGGTCTTCTCATAGGCCACCTCACTCCTCACCCAGCTGTAGGACACCATGAAGCTGATGATGGGCGGGTGGTAGACCACCAGGGGG
>NC_137685.1:620000-625320 GCF_963989245.1 Nansenia antarctica | reverse complement strand
AGAGAGAGAGGGGAGAGAGAGAGAGAGAGGGAGAGAGAGGGGAGAGAGAGGGAAGAGAGAGAGGAGAGAGAGGGAAGAGAGAGGGGAGAGAGAGGGGAGAGAGAGAGAGAGAGAGAGAGAGGGGAGAGAGAGGGGAGAGAGAGAGGGGAGAGAGAGGGGAGAGAGAACGGAAGGATGGGAGGTCCCTCCCTGTGCCAGGTCCGTGCCCGGCCGTGACTGTTTCAGTATTCACAGCGTCTCCCTGCCCCCCCCTCAGACAGCGTACGTGCCCTATCAGCCCGGGCCCGCCGACGCACTGACGGATGGATGGCTGCGGCTAACGAGCTGCTAGCGGAAAGCCCACCACCCCTCCGCCTGTCCAGATGAGAAGAGGAGGGGAGGGAGGGGGGGGGCACGCTAAGCACCCGACCGGAAGAGCCTCCTATCACAAAGTCAACACCCCACCCAGCCTCAGACCCCAGAGCTGTGGGAGGGACTCCAGATTCAACACGCACTCAAGTATGACCACGGGAAACGCTGCTTTGATTAGCCTACCTCACACAGTCGACTGGGAGAGAGCTAAATCTAAATCTAGCCATACCACCTGGCTACTAGGCCCAATTCCCGCCAGTGGCAGCATAGGGACAGCGTACAGCAGCGTACAGCGCAGGGAGTCGGTTTAATAAATGCGAGAGAGATCCAGGGACACACAGCGCTACAGTTGTCAGATTAATCAGCATGAGTAAAGAGAGAGTTTATGGCCATATGCCTTTGCTTTATTTCCTCCCATTAACAAGTCTTCCTCTGTGTGTGAGTGAACCCACATAAAGGGGTAACCCACGTGGCTGAGTTAATAAGACACAAAAAGAAACAATCTATGAACATTTGTGTTGTGGGTCTGGTGTGTCTCATGGTGTGTCTCTCCTGCTGGAACACATCTGGACACGCTCTGTCGCTCTGCTGAGTGTTTAGTGGAGACGCGGCAGACGCCATGTTTGTAGTGACACCTGTGTAGCTGTGATCTCAAACACACATCCAAGAGGCGCGTCTCTTTCTAGCATTAAAGATTAATGGAGGAAGCCTGCGTCTGAGGCTGTGAGCTGTGTGTGTGTGGGGGGACAGGGAGGGGTGGGGAGGGAGACAGGGAGGGGTGGGGAGGGGGACAGGGAGGGGGACAGGGAGGGGTGGGGAGGGGGACAGGGAGGGGTGGGGAGGGGGACAGGGAGGGAGGGGGAGGGAGACAGGGAGGGGGACAGGGAGGGGTGGGGAGGGGGACAGGGAGGGGTGAGGAGGGGGACAGGGAGGGAGACAGGGAGGGGTGGGGAGGGAGACAGGGAGGGGTGGGGAGGGAGACAGGGAGGGGTGGGGAGGGAGACAGGGAGGGAGACAGGGAGGGGGACAGGGAGGGGTGGGGAGGGGGACAGGGAGGGGTGGGGAGGGGGACAGGGAGGGGTGGGGAGGGGGACAGGGAGGGGGACAGGGAGGGGGACAGGGAGGGGTGGGGAGGGGGACAGGGAGGGGTGGGGAGGGGGACAGGGAGGGGTGGGGAGGGAGACAGGGAGGGGGACAGGGAGGGGTGGGGAGGGAGACAGGGAGGGGTGGGGAGGGGGACAGGGAGGGGTGGGGAGGGAGACAGGGAGGGGTGGGGAGGGAGACAGGGAGGGGTGGGGAGGGGGACAGGGAGGGGGACAGGGAGGGGTGGGGAGGGGGACAGGGAGGGGTGGGGAGGGGGACAGGGAGGGGAGGGGAGGGAGACAGGGAGGGGGACAGGGAGGGGTGGGGAGGGAGACAGGGAGGGGGACAGGGAGGGGGACAGGGAGGGAGACAGGGAGGGGGACAGGGAGGGGTGGGGAGGGAGACAGGGAGGGGTGGGGAGGGGGACAGGGAGGGGGACAGGGAGGGGTGGGGAGGGGGACAGGGAGGGGTGGGGAGGGGGACAGGGAGGGGGACAGGGAGGGAGACAGGGAGGGGGACAGGGAGGGGTGGGGAGGGGGACAGGGAGGGGGACAGGGAGGGGTGGGGAGGGGGACAGGGAGGGGGACAGGGAGGGGGACAGGGAGGGGGACAGGGAGGGGTGGGGAGGGGGACAGGGAGGGGGACAGGGAGGGGGACAGGGAGGGGGACAGGGAGGGGTGGGGAGGGGGACAGGGAGGGGTGGGGAGGGAGACAGGGAGGGGGACAGGGAGGGGGACAGGGAGGGGTGGGGAGGGGGACAGGGAGGGGTGGGGAGGGAGACAGGGAGGGAGACAGGGAGGGGGACAGGGAGGGGTGGGGAGGGAGACAGGGAGGGGGACAGGGAGGGGGACAGGGAGGGAGACAGGGAGGGGGAGGGGAGGGGGACAGGGAGGGGGACAGGGAGGGGGACA
The DNA here is from genome assembly GCF_963989245.1 of Nansenia antarctica. Taxonomy (NCBI): domain Eukaryota; kingdom Metazoa; phylum Chordata; class Actinopteri; order Argentiniformes; family Microstomatidae; genus Nansenia; species Nansenia antarctica. The sequence goes on along the minus strand of NC_137685.1, from coordinate 622,975 downwards.
GGGAGGGGGACAGGGAGGGAGACAGGGAGGGGGACAGGGAGGGGTGGGGAGGGGGACAGGGAGGGGTGGGGAGGGGGACAGGGAGGGGGACAGGGAGGGGGACAGGGAGGGGTGGGGAGGGGGACAGGGAGGGGTGGGGAGGGGGACAGGGAGGGGGACAGGGAGGGGGACAGGGAGGGGTGGGGAGGGGGACAGGGAGGGGTGGGGAGGCGGACAGGGAGGGAGACAGGGAGGGAGACAGGGAGGGGGAGGGGAGGGGGACAGGGAGGGAGACAGGGAGGGAGACAGGGAGGGGGAGGGGAGGGGGACAGGGAGGGGGACAGGGAGGGGGACAGGGAGGGAGACAGGGAGGGGTGGGGAGGGAGACAGGGAGGGGTGGGGAGGGAGACAGGGAGGGGTGGGGAGGGAGACAGGGAGGGGAGGGGAGGGAGACAGGGAGGGAGACAGGGAGGGGGACAGGGAGGGGGACAGGGAGGGGAGGGGGACAGGGAGGGGGACAGGGAGGGGGACAGGGAGGGGAGGGGGACAGGGAGGGGGACAGGGAGGGGGACAGGGAGGGGGACAGGGAGGGGGACAGGGAGGGGAGGGGGACAGGGAGGGGGACAGGGAGGGGGACAGGGAGGGGGACAGGGAGGGGTGGGGAGGGGGACAGGGAGGGGGACAGGGAGGGGGACAGGGAGGGGTGGGGAGGGGGACAGGGAGGGGGACAGGGAGGGGGACAGGGAGGGGTGGGGAGGGGGACAGGGAGGGGTGGGGAGGCGGACAGGGAGGGGTGGGGTATCACTAAGCTGTTTGATGTGCGACTCAGATCTCAGCTTGTGTTCAGACTCTAATTTGGGATTCCAAATGAAGGCCACAGTGAAGTATCTTCAGAACACTGAACAGATGACCAAACAGACCAAACAACAGGCTGGGAGGAGGAGGGGCTTGATGTCGGAACCACTCACTTCAAATCAACATCCTGAAATGTTTTCTTTTGTATATCTTATGGATTTTCTTTTAGTGTGCCTCGCTGCTGCGTTCTCCGTCTTCTCTGCCGAGCGTGCCAGGCTCTGTGTTCCCGTGTGAGGCCTGGGGGTACGTCTTCTCTGCCGAGCGTGCCAGGCTCTGTGTTCCAGCGTGAGGCCTGGGGGCCAGGCTCTGTGTTCCAGTGTGAGGCCTGGGTGCCAGGCTCTGTGTTCCAGTGTGAGGCCTGGGGGCCAGGCTCTGTGTTCCAGTGTGAGGCCTGGGGGCCAGGCTCTGTGTTCCAGTGTGAGGCCTGGGGGCCAGGCTCTGTGTTCCAGTGTGAGGCCTGGGGGCCAGGCTCTGTGTTCCCGTGTGAGGCCTGGGGGCCAGGCTCTGTGTTCCCGTGTGAGGCCTGGGGGCCAGGCTCTGTGTTCCCGTGTGAGGCCTGGGGGCCAGGCTCTGTGTTCCAGTGTGAGGCCTGGGGGCCAGGCTCTGTGTTCCAGTGTGAGGCCTGGGGGCCAGGCTCTGTGTTCCAGTGTGAGGCCTGGGGGCCAGGCTCTGTGTTCCAGTGTGAGGCCTGGGGGCCAGGCTCTGTGTTCCAGTGTGAGGCCTGGGGGCCAGGCTCTGTGTTCCAGTGTGAGGCCTGGGGGCCAGGCTCTGTGTTCCAGTGTGAGGCCTGGGGGCCAGGCTCTGTGTTCCAGTGTGAGGCCTGGGGGCCAGGCTCTGTGTTCCAGTGTGAGGCCTGGGGGCCAGGCTCTGTGTTCCAGTGTGAGGCCTGGGGGCCAGGCTCTGTGTCCCAGTGTGAGGCCTGGGGGCCAGGCTCTGTGTTCCAGTGTGAGGCCTGGGGGCCAGGCTCTGTGTTCCAGTGTGAGGCCTGGGGGCCAGGCTCTGTGTCCCAGTGTGAGGCCTGGGGGCCAGGCTCTGTGTTCCCGTGTGAGGCCTGGGGGCCAGGCTCTGTGTCCCAGTGTGAGGCCTGGGGGCCAGGCTCTGTGTTCCAGTGTGAGGCCTGGGGGCCAGGCTCTGTGTTCCAGTGTGAGGCCTGGGGGCCAGGCTCTGTGTTCCCGTGTGAGGCCTGGGGGCCAGGCTCTGTGTTCCAGTGTGAGGCCTGGGGGCCAGGCTCTGTGTTCCAGTGTGAGGCCTGGGGGCCAGGCTCTGTGTTCCAGTGTGAGGCCTGGGGGCCAGGCTCTGTGTCCCAGTGTGAGGCCTGGGGGCCAGGCTCTGTGTTCCAGTGTGAGGCCTGGGGGCCAGGCTCTGTGTTCCAGTGTGAGGCCTGGGGGCCAGGCTCTGTGTTCCAGTGTGAGGCCTGGGGGCCAGGCTCTGTGTTCCACTGTGAGGCCTGGGGGCCAGGCTCTGTGTTCCAGTGTGAGGCCTGGGGGCCCGGGGCATGCTGGGAACTCTTCCATGGGGGCTAAAGGCTAAAGGCACAACTGTGTGTGTGTGTGTGTGTGTGTGTGTGTGTGTGTGCAAACTGCCCTGGAGCTGACGGCTTTAGCAGGGCTCCTACAAGTTTCAACAAGTCAAATGTAAGACCTTTTTAGACCTTTCTGTCATCCTCAAGGTGATGAAATTAGGGATTTCACTGTCATACAGACAACACAGTCTGAAGGATAGTTAATATAATCCAGCTTGATTAATTTCCGTGTGAATAGACGTGGTTGGACTGATTTCCTTGCAGGATCTCATTTTTAACACCTAGCCCCTCAATTTTAGACCAAATAACTGGAATTTGAGACCTTTTTAGGCCTTATAAATTGGATGCCTGGATTTTTGCCTTTATGGCTTTTTAAGACCAGCGCGGGAACCCTGATTAGGCTTGGTAGTACAGTAAAGACCCGCCCGCCCGCCTGCCGCCCACACACGCACACGCGCACGCGCACGCGCACGCGCACGCGCACGCGCACGCGCACACACACACACACACACACACACACACACACACACACACAGGGGAGGTGAGACAGAAGGAGGTGGTTACCGTGGTGTACGACCCGCTTCAGTCCCTGGATGATGGGCTCCACTGCTGGGTTGTC
>NC_137685.1:572500-612500 GCF_963989245.1 Nansenia antarctica | reverse complement strand
ATACACATACACACATACACACATACACACATACACACATACACACATACACACATACACACATACACACACACACACATACACACACACACATACACACACATACACACACACATACACACACACATACACACATACACACACACACACACACACATACACACACACACACACACACACACATACACACACACACACACACACACACATACACACACACACACATACACACACACACACACACACACATACACACATACACACATACACACACACACATACACACATACACACACACACACACACACACACACACACACACACACACATACACACCAGTTGAGAGTGCACTTAGGAAAACCTGATTCTCAATTATCAAATACTTTCATAGCAATAAAAAGGGCGTCGAGCACAACACATGTAGCTACAGAGGACAGAGTCACGTTGAGAAGATGAAAGCCAGGGCCGTGCGTGAGCAGCAACACTCAGACTGATATCAACATCACTGAGCTGATCATAGGTAGTTTAACCAGCCTGGTGTGATCTGCCATTGTGGTGTCAGCCAGAAGATACTGGTATAGATACCACTGCTCATGTGTGACTCTACGTTCCTATGTTGCCTATGCATTATTACTGTGCATTAATACTGTGCATTATTACTATGCATTATTACTATGCATTATTACTATGCATTATTACTATGCATTATTACTATGCATTATTACTGTGCATTATTACTGTGCATTAATACTGTGCATTATTACTATGCATTATTACTATGCATTATTACTATGCATTATTACTATGCATTATTACTGTGCATTATTACTGTGCATTATTACTATGCATTATTACTATGCATTATTACTGTGCATTATTACTATGCATTATTACTGTGCATTATTACTATGCATTATTACTGTGCATTATTACTATGCATTATTACTGTGCATTATTACTATGCATTATTACTATGCATTATTACTGTGCATTATTACTATGCATTATTACTGTGCATTATTACTATGCATTATTACTATGCATTATTACTGTGCATTATTACTGTGCATTATTACTGTGCATTATTACTGTGCATTATTACTGTGCATTATTACTGTGCATTATTACTATGCATTATTACTGTGCATTATTACTATGCATTATTACTATGCATTATTACTATGCATTATTACTGTGCATTATTACTATGCATTATTACTGTGCATTATTACTATGCATTATTACTATGCATTATTACTATGCATTATTACTGTGCATTATTACTATGCATTATTACTATGCATTATTACTGTGCATTATTACTGTGCATTATTACTATGCATTATTACTGTGCATTATTACTATGCATTATTACTGTGCATTATTACTATGCATTATTACTATGCATTATTACTGTGCATTATTACTGTGCATTATTACGTTCCTATGTTGATGCATTATGACTGTGGGGCTCTGGCAGAGCAAACAGCCATAAACAAACATCCTTGTTGCATCATTTCACAGGAAGGCTCAGTCACATTAGCGTGGCTCGTTTGAGACACGTTTGTTCTAAATCAACATGTGTGTGTGTGTGTGTGTGTGTGTGTGTGTGTGTGTGTGTGTGTCGTGGACATGCATGAAATGTTAATAAGGTGTTGTTTTGTTAATGTGAAAAGCAAACACACACTCGCATGTACAGAATGAGATCAGTCAGTCATAGCAGTACTATATGACTGATCATTCATTGATGTGTGTGTGTGTGTGTGTGTGTGTGTGTGTGGGTGTGTGTGTGTGTGTGTGTGTGTGTGTGTGTGTGTGTGCTTGCTGTGTGTGTGTGTGTGTGTGTGTGTGTGTGTGTGTGCTTGCTGTGTGTGAGATTCTTTAGGTGTCGTAGCTTCATTCTTCAGTAGTGTGTAATACAGAGGTTGAGAGTGAATAAGATTCTGCCTACCAGGCGACATTAGTGTGGATGTGGATGACTCCATCATCTACCTGTTACACAGAGCTGCTCCCATTGAGATAAGGCTGGCAGCACTGTGAGGGTCATGTTCTCTGACTCCTTCAGCATTTAACACCAAACAGCCCTTTACTACTACAGATAAGCTGCTGAGGATGCAGGTGGACCTGTTCCCCCATGTCCTGGATCACAAACCACCTGGCCAACAGGCCACAGTTTGTACGGATGCAGGGATGCGTGTTGGACTGGGTGGTGAGCAGCACCGGCGGCCCCCAGGGGACAGGGGGTTCAGCATCAAGGAGGTGACACCAAGAGGCTGAAGGAGGAGGAGGTGGAGGAGGAGGAGGAGGAGGTGGAGGAGGAGGAGGTGGAGGAGGTGGAGGAGGAGGAGGAGCAGGAGGAGGTGGAGGAGGTGGAGGAGGAGGAGGTGGAGGAGGTGGAGGAGGAGGAGGAGGAGGAGGAGGAGGAGGAGGTGGAGGAGGAGGAGGTGGAGGAGGTGGAGGAGGAGGAGGTGGAGGAGGAGGAGGAGGAGGTGGAGGAGGAGGAGGTGGAGGAGGTGGAGGAGGAGGAGGAGCAGGAGGAGGTGGAGGAGGTGGAGGAGGAGGAGGTGGAGGAGGTGGAGGAGGAGGAGGTGGAGGAGGAGGAGGAGGAGGAGGTGGAGGAGGAGGAGGAGGAGGAGGAGGTGGAGGAGGAGGAGGAGGAGGAGGAGGAGGAGGTGGAGGAGGTGGAGGAGGAGGAGGAGGAGGAGGAGGAGGAGGTGGCCAATAGGAGGATGAGGATCAAACTCCTGGACCATCCCTCCCATCCCCTACACGACTCTGTGGCAGAGCAGAGAAGCTCCTTTAGCTACAGATGATTACAACCAGCTGCACCAAGGAGCTATAGGAGATCTGTTCTGTCTGCTGCGATAAGACAACTCCTCCTCCGGCCGGGGGGTGTTACATCATACTGGGCTGTTCTTACTGTATATAACGTTTCAGATGTCTGTTTTATTCTATTGTCACCTTATTTTGTTGTTGTTATTGGTGATGTGAGCTGCTGTAATGCCTCAATTTCCCCCCGGGTACCTATCTAATCTAATCTAATCATAGCAGATTGGAAAATCTGTATTTATCTGAGACAAACAAGACCTCAAGCTAAGCCTCCAAGGTCGAGCCGTCGTCATAGAAAACAAAAATACATAAAGAACATAACCACAAGCCTTCCAGAGGAAAATGATGTACAGTGCTCGAGTCTAGAACAGTATTAATCACTTACCTCAGAACACAACGCTTTTTCATATTCAGTTTTACTTAGATGTAAGACACGGGCCGAATACAAACTGAAATAAACATCTATTCATTAAAAAATATGAAAAATGACCCAAAGCTTTTAGACGTACAGTCTTGTATATGAGACTGATCATTAATCAGATTACTTCATTATTTCACCTTTTGAAACATGGTAGAGGTGTACTATATATCTTAGAAAAGGCTTAAATCAGAGTCAGCCATTTTCACTCTTTTTTTCTTTATGTACAGTGACTTCACTGGACAGTCTGGACGGATTGATGGCAGCTGCTGGATTGAAAAAATGTGTAATGCTGAGACACAAATATGTACATTTCAAGCCTGCAAACTGCGACACTTTAAATGAATGTGCAATAACACTATGTGCAATATGACAACCCTAGTCGTCTATCTGTACAGTATAGTATAGTGGATAGTGTACATAGCCTTTATTTATGTAAACCAGCTCCTTTCCCTTCCTGTTTTTTTAGTTTTTTTTTCTTTCCTAGCACCAGGGCAGCCACCCCTCCTACATTTCGTTGTTTGGTACCTGTACTGTAGCAATGACAATAAAGTCCATTCATTCATTCATTCATTCATTCATTCATTCATTCAGACAGTATTCAGACCCCTTCACTTTTTCAACTTGTTGTTGTGTTACAGACTCAATTTAAAATTGATTAAATTAAAATAATTTGCCATCAATCCACACACAATACTCCATAAAGACAAAGCGAAAAAAACACGTTTTTCAAATGTCTTGTATATGTGTGTGTGTGTGTGTGTGTGTGTGTGTGTGTGTGTGTGTGTGTGTGTGTGTGTGTGTGTGGGGGGGGGATATACAGGGCCAATGAGGTAGCAGCCTGTTTTATTCTCTCCTCGGCTCCCAGTGACGGAGGTCAAAGGTCACAGAGTGTGTTTCCGTGGCGACTGTGTGTTATTGCTGCAGGTAGCTCCTCTCCTCTCCCCTGCTGTTGCCGTTCCTCTCTGTGCCAATCTCTCAGAGGTCAGGGGTCACTTCCCCACGGGCTCACTTACGGCATCTCAATTCCTGCCAAAAGCCAAACCGGTCCTCTCCGGGCTGAGTGCTCGATGCTAAACAGGGCAACTGCTAGAGGAAGAGGGTCACCCGCCCCCCCCACTTCCCCTCCGTTTATCATCTCAATGAGACACTTCCAACCAGGGCTGAAAATACACCTGATTTCCCTCCAACAAAAATGTCAAAGCTCTCCACTGTTTCCTGCCTGTTCAGATGCGACGTGTGCGCTTGTAAAGACTCTGGGATGTGTTGTGTCTGAACTCAAACCTTCACACATCCTGTGTCTGGTGAGGGATTGCATCATCCAGCCACATCGATCAGAGAGAGAGGAGATAGAGTGTGCCAAACACACACACACACACACACACACACACTCACACGCAGACACACACACACACACACACACACACACACACACAGACACACAACACACACACACACACACACACACACACACACACACAATACTGTAGCCTTCTCTGTAACAACCAAAACATACTGTCTGTACAGGATTCTATTTTCGAGGGGTTATTTTTCTCTCTGTTCCGTGTTCCGTGTTCCATGTGTGTTCTGGCCTCTGTAAGCCTGTCTATTTGTGTTGGTTACTCTCCCACGGTCACAGAGTCTGTAGCTCAGAGGGAGGCCAGGGGAAACACTGGTAACACGGAGGACAAGCGATCAATACGTCCATGGAGACCAGCAGCTCTGATGCTGCTTAAAGAGACAATAACCACTACTGCAGCGGAGGAGATACACCAGGGATATGATTACTTATTGAAATGAGAATAACTCTGTGAACATGTTCTGTTGTAACATAGTTGTATAGATACTGTATGAGTATGTATGTCTGTCTCTCTGAGCTCTGCAGGACGTCGGCAGGAGCCAGACAGAACAGAGGCTACAGGACACAGAGTGACGCTCATAAGTGGTAGAGAGGCTGAGCTCAACTAGAAACACATCTACCAGCAGGAGAGAGAGAGGCAATAATCACCTGTAAACTACTTAACAATAATAATAATAATAATAACTTACATTTCTATAGCGCCTTTCAAAAAACCCAAGGACGCTTTACAATTCTAAGGGAAATGATCAGACAGACAAAACAGAAAACAAACAAAGCAAAACAGAAACAGTGACTAGGGGCCAAAGGCCTTGGAGAACAGATGTGTTTTAAGGGCTAGTTTGAAGGAGTCCAGGGTGGGGGCGTTGCGGATCACTACGGGGAGGGAGTTCCAGAGGGTAGGTGCGGCCACGCCCAAGAAATCACCCTTTACAATATTCTACAACAATTGTACACATGTCTATATGAATGTTTTGGGTGTGAAACATGCGTCACAAACCACAAAACAAACAACATTTTTTTTAAATCCAAAGAGTGTGAGATTATGTCACATTCGAGCCATTAAGTGAGTGGCGATAAACATGGACAGATGAATTCCATAAATCTGCAGCCTCGCCGCCAGGACCTTTCATCAGAGTGAATGACACAATTATATTCAGAACGACGACTCAAGGCGCCGCTATCAACGCAGCCGTATGCACAACAGCTAATACCCTGATACCCATAAGGCTTTCACTGCTAATGGCCGTATATCATCCAATGCCCTTCAACGGTTGGTTGCTCCCAAAAAGAAAAAGATTATAATAATTACACAGGCATACGGCATCAAATGCCAAGCCTGCAGGGAAGGAGCCGTGAGAGCAGGACCAGGGAAGTGACAGAAGATACCTAGCTAGCCTAGCTAACCTCGCTGGCATCATTACTAGAGAGAAGGAGAAAACAAACATGTTCCCAGAGAGAGAGAGAGCGCGTCTCCATTTGCGGGAAACTGTGACACTGTGCATATCAAATCACTCTTGTGTAAATAAATAGATCTCTCTGGGAAGTCACAAGCGGTGACATAATGTTTCGTCAACAACAATCTGTCAGTTTTGAGTAGCAGTCTAAGAACAGGTTGTTTGAACACAAACAGCTCACCCATACAACAGCGCAGACTGAGTGACACAGGAGAAGATACTTGAATGCTTTTGAAAATGGAAAGTTTTCACTGTGGGCTGAAATTTGAAAAGTGGCCCTACCATTATTTCTCATGTCTCTAAATCATACTTACAGGAATGAAGCTGCTTCACAAGGACAACGTTGTACTCCCCTCCTACTCTCTCTCTCCCCCTTTCTCTCCCTCTATCTTTTTCTTTCTCCAAAATATATAATATTTTGAATAACAATTTCTCAAATAACAACGTCTGAATGAAGCCTGACATGACATCAGAGGTATCGTCTGCCTCCTCCATTCTCAGTTGAAGTGGTATCGTACACCATCAGTGTTCAGCTCTAATAAGTATGCCCACAGTAGAGTCTCTACATTGTACAACTCCTCCATGACCCTGAGTCAGATTGTATTGTGAAACTCTTCTCTAAGACGTAAACTTATTCTCTAAGACGTAAACTTCTTCTATAAGACGTAGACTTCTTCTCTAAGACGTAAACTTCTTCTATAAGACGTAGACTTCTTCTATAAGACGTAAACTTCTTCTCTAAGACGTAGACTTCTATATACAATACAAATATGTGGAAAACTGGAAAGTGCTGTGTCCCTAGTTGTATGAATAGATCCCAGTCTAAAAAACAATTGAACTGTCATTCTACCGCTTTAGTACACTGGTACTCTGGTGCTTTAGTACACTGGTACTCTGGTGCTTTAGTACACTGGTACTCTGGTGCTTTAGTACACTGGTACTCTGGTGCTTTAGTACACTGGTACTCTGGTGCTTTAGTACACTGGTACTCTGGTGCTTTAGTACACTGGTACTCTGGTGCTTTAGTACACTGGTACTCTGGTGCTTTAGTACATTGGTACTCTGGTGCTTTAGTACACTGGTACTCTGGTGCTTTAGTACACTGGTACTCTGGTGCTTTAGTACTCTGGTACTCTGGTGCTTTAGTACACTGGTACTCTGGTGCTTTAGTACACTGGTACTCTGGTGCTGTAGTACACTGGTACTCTGGTGCTGTAGTACACTGGTACTCTGGTGCGGGGAAGTTTTGGTTTGGACCCGTAAATTGCTAAACGTCACGCGCGACGTCAGACTTAACAACCGAATAGGTTGTCACATCTTACCTCCACAGGAAACCTCCGACCGTTGACGCTGTGTTCGGACCCGGCTGACCCGTTGCTCTGGCCCCAGTGGAACTCCATCTTCTCTGCCTTGAAGCGCCCGGGTAGTCCCGCCCCCCGCACAAAGTAGTCGTCCTTCAGCAGAACAGCAACTGGTGAGAGATAAAGGGCCAAACGAGGAGGAGAGGAAAAGGACAGGAGGAAGATAAGAGGGTAGAAGATTCAAAGGAGGAAGACAGAGGGAAAGAGAGATACAGTCAGTGGAAGCAGCAGGGATAACTTCATTTGTTAGAACTTCATTTGTTGTCTGGGAACATTTCTATCGTCAGAAGCAGCAGCTGCCACATGTATGATCCACCCCTGATTAGCTCCAGCGGCTGAAACACCATCTGCCAATCAACGTCCGTGTGTCAACATCAGACGTCAGCAGCGTAGCGCGTCGTCGTGTAGCTGAGGGACAGCAGTGTCTGCGCCTTGGAGCGGTCTGACGCTAACTGGCCAATTTCGTGGAGCGGGAGGATTTTTATATATTTTTTTATTTATTGTGTCAAAGTAAAGAGTGTGTGTGCCTGAGCACACTGAGTGGTTCTGATGTGGACGCGACCGACCTGGGAGCTGAAATAAAAACACTGCAACATGACGCAGCGCTCAAATCTCATAACTCTGCTAACCCTAGTTTCTGGAGCCTTGATGATAATGGAACACACACCCACCACATCTGCATAGCTGCTCAACATACCTGTGTGAATCCAGATGCTCTGGCATGAACCTCATCAGATCAGAATATAGAACATGATGTAATATAGAACATGTGTCACTGATGAGCTCCTGCTGGCTGACTCCATCATAGGAAACATGTCTGGATACACTCCATGTTAATACTCATGTTCATATCAGAATTCCAATACAGATTAATATTTCATTTGATAAACTAAAAGTTGTTTATTCACATTTTTACTAATTCGCAGTTAGTTGAACATCTACTGATCATATTTTTGGGGCACTGCAAATAAAGTGTAAACAATATATCTCTTTCCAGACAGTTTAGTGTTTTAAAGCGTTTGTGTCGCTGCCGTCCAGAAGCGAGGGGTTCAGGGGGCCGTTACATTAGTGCGTTCTGTGCTGTCATCATCAAGGTCCCAGGCGACATGATAATTCATAAGTCTTTATTACGTTAGTCAAACTCTCTGACCATAAAACCTCTGCTGCGTGCGCTCTGAACACTTACAGTGACAAATTGAGCTTTGCAGAGACTAAGAGAGACTAAGCCTTCAATTAACCTCCCCAACCTCAGATAACTGCTCTCTGTCGGGGAGAGATCTGTGTTTGATTATGGCCTGCTGCACTTCTCTATCTGGTGAATTTAAATACATTATAAAACACTGTAAAGCATAAAACGGTTCATCACTTCAAGTTTTTTCTATCCTGACTTGCACATATTAAAGAAGAGAGCATGACTTTGCATGTACATTGAATAGTTAGTTGGTCTTGAAGAATTCCTGTTTAGAGACCTTTTGAAAATGTAATGTTCCCCATTCAAGTGCCCGTTCCAATATCTCATGATGCCACTCACACCAGCGCAGCGTTCCCTGTTCAGACGTGACCTGTCAGCACGGCAGCGATACGATGTTAAAACAAACCAGAACCAGTTGGAATGAATGGGGATTCTTTTCTCCCACTTTTAGTTGCTATTTAACTTTAGATCCATCTACTCATAGGCAACTTGAACTGAAACCATCTGATTTAGGCCTATAGAATTATATTATTAAAATCAATTGGACAAGCTTCTGCCACATTTACAACTCTGGAGATGTCCACAGATGGTGTCTTTGATCCATAAAAGGATTAATTTGAAGAATGGTTCAGTTCAGTTTGGTTTGCTAGAAAAATGTGTTGAGTGACGGCATGAAACTAGGAATTATTTGGATCAATAATGGGTGTGAAATGATGGGTTAGCCTACCCTACCCTACCCTACCCTACCCTACCCTACCCTACCCTACCCTACCCTACCCTACCCTACCCTACCCTACCCTAACCCAGCATCAGAAATAGAAACAAAGTAGCCAATGTCGCTGCAGGGCTATTAATGAGCTGATCATTTTATTGTTAAATTGATTTAACAATAGTGCTGTATTATCTATAATATATTATAGTAGTATTCTAGTGGATACATAACCATGTCAGCACAGTGTAGCTCAGCTTGGCTCAGCTGGGTCTGGCTCTGTATGTCCTGGGTTCTGAGTTAGCCAGCGTCATGTGCCGTCACATCATTAGCCAGATTAGAGCCAGTGTCTGGCGGCTGATCCCCCCCCCCCCCCCCCGTTACATCAGATTTCACTCCAGAAGCTCTCCCCCCCCCTCTTCAGCCTTCTTTTAAGAAAACACAAACAAGAGAATGAAGGGGAGGAGTCAGTACAAACAAACACAGACTAACACAACGTGTGACTGCAGAGACAGACAGACAGACAGACAGACAGACAGACAGACAGACAGGCAGACAGACAGGCAGGTAGACAGACAGACAGATGGGACAGACAGACAGACAGACAGACAGACAGACAGAGAGACAGACAGAAGCAGACAGAGAGACAGACAGACAGACAGACAGACAGAGAGAGACAGACAGACAGACAGACAGACAGACAGACAGACAGATGGGACAAAAGACAGTGGGGGACATGAGGGTTAAGAAAGAGAAATGGAAAAACACACAGCAGAGATATGAAGAGAGAGACAGAGGGAGAGAGAGAGAGAGAGATAGAGAGAGATAGAGAGAGAGAGATAGAGAGTGTGACGATCCACACTGGTACCACCAGTGGGCGCCAAACATCTATTGTCTTGTTGACCCTCTCTCTTGGTTCCTGATGGGCACAGGTGAAGGTGATCATCCTGATTGTCCCAGGAACTTTAAGAGGGGGTCAAATTGATGGACTCGGTCTCTTCCTTGTCGACCAGCAGCCATTTTTGGGTTGTTGTTACTATTTACGTTATCATTATTTCAATTCAATATTATATACTTTAATAAATCTCCTATTATTGTTATCCATGTGTCGTCTCCCTTTTTGTCACCTTGTCTAGAGCCAGGCAAGCGTAACAAATTGGGTGCTCGTCCGGGAGTGAATTTGGTGAGAGCAATATTCTCTCCCTTTTCATAGTTGATATTCGGGATTGGATTGTTGGATTTGTCCAACTCTATATTGGGAGACCCGCATGGTTATTGTTTATAGTTATTGGGTTTTGGTTGGATTGGATGTAATGTATTGTTTAGTATATTTGGTACGTTGGTTTGGGTGCTGGTGACGAGGGGGAGCTGGCCGTCCGACTGTGCTGACAAGGACGTAACTCTTGGTATTGGCTGTGATCTTCGGCTGGAGTTTGGTGAGTGCTGTGTTCTATGCAAAGCAGAGAAGGATAGGTAGGGCGGGTGGTTTAGATACCATCAGAGCTATACGTGAACCCCCGTGCTAGGAGTAGAAGCGCTTAACGCTTGTTTATTGTTTTCGTTTGTTATTTTTGGTGTGTTGAACGCGGGGGCGCCACCAGGCATTTGCTTGGTGGAAGAGTTGCATGTGAACGCACTGAAGACTAGCTGAGTGGTTAGTCAGTCATTACTGAGTTAGATGCGGGGCAGCTCTTACGAAGTATGTTAGTTACTTTTCTGTTTTGTATGTGTGCACAGTTACTCGCTTTAAATGGGCTGAAGATTATGGCTGATATGGGAGTAGTTTATAGGAGGAGTTTGTAATAGGAGGGGAGATTCCCGTTTGTTAGGGTTGGTTAATATTGGTTATTTGATTATATTGAGTTATGGATGTTTTTGAGGAGTTTGTGGCAGCTCCGTCGGTCGATGGATTGTTACAGTTAACGAAAGAACAACTGTGGAAGGTTGCTGAACATTATGAGGTTAAGCTTGAGGTGGTGAAAGGCCGAGCAAAGAAACAGGACGTAGTGGAGGCTTTACAGAATACATTAATTCAAAGGGGCATACTAAAGGGTAAAATGTCTGTCCCTAAAATATCCGTTGGGGTTGCATCTGGGTCCACTGAGTTAACATTTGATCAACAGAAAGAATTGTTAGCATTACAGATGGAATTTCAGATGCAAGAGCGTGAATTTCAGACGCGAGAGCAGACGCGAGAGCGTGAGTTTCAGGCACAAGAGCGTGCGAGGGACAGGGAATTGGAGTTGGATAAATTGGCTCTTGAACGGGAGCGCCTTAGGTTGATTACTGAGGGAAAGTTATCTGACGGTGGAGGTGGCGATTCGAGTAATTCTAAGAGGGATAATATGTCTGTCATGGTTAGACTGTTGCCAAAGTTTAATGAAAAAGATCCTGATGTATTCTTTTCACTGTTTGAGAGTGTTGCCGACGATAGGGACTGGTCTACTTCAGACCGCACCGCATTACTACAGAGTGTGCTTATTGGCCGAGCTCAGGAAGCTTATATTGCTCTAAATGGTAGAGAGAGGAAAGATTATGATACAGTTAAGGCCGCTATCCTTAGGGCATATGAACTTGTTCCTGAAGCTTACAGACAGCGGTTTAGACAATGGAAGAAACATGACAAACAAACTCATGTTGAGGTTGTAAGAGAACTAACCAGCCATTTCAATCGTTGGTGCGTGGCGGTAGAGGTGAATACTCTGGAGGATCTGTCAAATTTGATTATTTTGGAACAGTTTAAAACCATTGTCCCTGATCGCATTGCCACTTACGTTAACGAACACAAGGTGAAAACAGCAGGTCAAGCCGCGGTGTTGGCAGATGAATTTGTACTGACTAATAAGAGTCAGTTTGGTGAACATCGTTTTCGTAGCGAGGGGAGCCGTAGACAAAATCCGACCGTGACTGACCTATTGGTAAATCGTACACAATTCCCTAACGAAGGTCCTGGTTATTCTGTCCCCTTTTCAAAGTCGGAGCATGGCAGTCAGAGTAGAGTAGATCCTAACTCGACATGCAATTATTGCCTTGAGAAGGGTCACTGGAAACAGGAGTGTCCTGTCCTAAAAGGAAAGAAAACCTACAGTGGGAAGGGGGGCTCTGTTAGACCGTTGGCTCTTGCAGTGCATGCTTGTGGGGCAGGAGTAAGAGTGTCTGGGGTTGCCGAGGGGTCTCCCTTTAAACCAGGGGTGATGGCATCCTCAGTATCCAGCCCACCTGCGGCTACTGAGTTGGCGGGGGCATTACAGGGCTCTGCCTCCATACAGATTAGCGAGGAGGATCCTGATTTTGGCCCGTTTATTACTACAGGTTTCGTTTCTCTGGTGGGAAGCCCACAGAAAGTGCCTGTCCAGATACTTCGTGATACAGGGGCTTCAGAATCGTTTATATTGGAATCGGTTTTAACATTCTCTCAGGAGTCAAGTGTGGGGACCAGCGTTTTGATTAGAGGGATGGGGATGCAGACTTTGTCTGTCCCCTTGCATGAAATTGAGCTTTACTCTGATCTGGTCCAGGGGGTAGTAACTATTGGTGTTCGACCCTCTCTGCCTGTGGTGGGTGTGGCCGTCATCTTGGGAAATAACCTGGCTGGAGGAAGAGTGTGGAGTGATGTGCCTCCACCTCTGGTAGTTAGTTCTGGGTTTACACGACCAACAGGACCCGACCTTAGTGTGAAGGAGTTTCCTGAGGTTTTTACTGCCTGCGCCATGACTCGTGCTATGAGTTGCATGGACCCTAAAATTGATGATGGTAAAGAGTCTGATAAGTTCACTCCTGACAATTCTGTTTTTCAGTTTCCTGATCTGCCGCCGTCTTTGTCTCGGAGTGAGTTGATTTTAGCCCAACAGGAGGATCCTGAGCTGAAGCTGCAGCTCAGTGGGATTCAGCCTAAGGATGAGCTGGAGAGCTCTGAAAGTGGTTGTTTTCTCTTGGAGGATGTGTTGGTTCGTCAATGGCTTCCTCATAATGATTGTTCTGTGAGTGACCCAGTTTTCCAAGCAAAATTTACTGGTCCCTACTCTGTTGTACGACAGGTGTCCGAACGGAATTATTTGATCGATACTCCTAACCGTAGAAAGTCTACACAACTTTGTCACCTGAGCTTATCAAAATGTTATTATTCTCGTTCACCTAGGTCCGGAGTAGATACGGTCTTGGAGGTGAAGCCGGTTGTGTTGACCACAGTGAACGAGGGGTCTCCATCTCCATCCACTCCTGTGGTGGCAGCAGGGTGGGAGGAGGATGTGAGTGGGCCTGGAGTTTGGTTATGGTTTGGTTATGGTTTGGTTATGGTTTGGTTACTGTTTGGTTACTGTTTGGGTTCTGTTTGGCACTGGTTTGGGCTCTGCAGCACTTTGATGTTATGTGGGAGGGGGGTCCCATCCAGTGGTCGTTTGTTAAGATCATAACCCCCTGACCTTTTTGCATTCTTTGCAGAGTCCGAGCCAGCGCCTTTCCAGGTGAATCAATGCTGCCGGTCTAAAACTCTTGTCTCTAATCTCTCTTTCTCTTGCTCCTCCCTCCTTAAATAGAGCTTTTCCAGGTACCAGGAATTGCTGGAGGGTGGGCAGGTTGTAGGGGAGGTTGGGATTTGATGTTTAGGCTGTGTGTGGCAGAGATCACCGTTTTTTTGTTGCCATAGACTCTTGTTATTATTTGTATTATTTGTAATCTGGGAAACAAATTAGCAGAGACCTTTTTAGTAGGCCTCTGTTTTAAGGGGGGGGATGTGACGATCCACACTGGTACCACCAGTGGGCGCCAAACATCTATTGTCTTGTTGACCCTCTCTCTTGGTTCCTGATGGGCACAGGTGAAGGTGATCATCCTGATTGTCCCAGGAACTTTAAGAGGGGGTCAAATTGATGGACTCGGTCTCTTCCTTGTCGACCAGCAGCCATTTTTGGGTTGTTGTTACTATTTACGTTATCATTATTTCAATTCAATATTATATACTTTAATAAATCTCCTATTATTGTTATCCATGTGTCGTCTCCCTTTTTGTCACCTTGTCTAGAGCCAGGCAAGCGTAACAAGAGAGATAGAGAGAGAGACAGAGAGAGAGAGAGACAGAGAGAGAGAGAGATAGACAGAGAGAGAGAGAGAGAGAGAGTGAGAGAGAGAGAGACAGAGACAGAGAGAGAGAGAGAAACAGAGAGAGAGAGTGTGAGAGAGAGAGAGAGAGAGACAGAGAGAGAGAGAGACAGAGAGAGAGAGAGAGAGAGAGAGATAGAGAGAGAGAGATATAGAGAGAGATAGAGAGAGAGAGAGATAGAGAGAGAGACAGAGACAGAGAGAGAGAGAGATAGATAGAGAGAGAGAGAGAGACAGAGAGAGAGAGAGGGAGAGAGAGAGAGAGAGATAGAGAGAGATAGAGAGAGAGAGAGAGAGATAGAGAGAGATATAGAGAGAGAGAGATAGAGAGAGACAGAGAGAGATAGAGAGAGATAGAGAGAGATAGAGAGAGAGATAGAGAGAGATAGAGAGAGATAGAGAGATAGAGAGAGAGAGAGATGAAAGTGTAGTGGGGGAGGTGTGCAGGGATGAGCTGAGCTCCTGTGGGGACACCAGAGAGGATGTTCCTGCAGTTTAAACAGTCTGCCAGCGCTGGTTAAGCCGAAGCAGCTCAGCGCGTAAGAAGGCCGAGATGCAGGAGAGATGTTCCCAGCCTCCTCTGAGGACACGGTAAACATCTAAACATCTAAACATCCACACCCTGGAGGGAAAACTGATCCCCGCGCTCAGGCCAACTGTCACACGCACACAGACACAAAGACACACACACTCTCACATATACACTGACTCATACGCACACACACACTCTCACATATACACTCATACACACACACACACACACTTTCACATGCACACTCATACGCAGACACACACTCTCACATGCACACAGGCACAAAGACACACACACTCTCACATGCACACTCATATGCACACACGCAATCTCACATGCACATAGACACAGACACACACACTCTTACATGCACACTCATACGCACACACACACTCTCACATATACACTCATACACACACACACACACTCTCACATGCACACTCATACGCACACACACAATCTCACATGCACACTCATACGCACACACACACTCTCACATGCACACACACACTCTCACATACACTCATACGCACACACACACACACAATCTCACATGCACACTCATACGCACACACACACACACACAATCTCACTTGCACACTCATACACACGCACGCACACGCACACGCACACACACACACACACACACACTTCACACACTCACTAACGCACAGACTCACACTTAGAGTCAGTTAATAAAGTGCTCTGGCTCTCGGTGCTGTTGGTGCGTAGCCGTAATCCCGCGTGTGAGGCGAGGCGGGCCGGTCGGCCCTGGGAGTTTCATTAGAGATGCTGGCCTGTGTCTGAGCGCTCCAACAGCAGAGGAGAATTACACGCTAAGACCAGAAAGACCTTGAATCACAGCCTGGGAGAGGAGAGGATCCTGGGAGAGGAGAGGAGTCTGTGTGGAAGTAAAGCCTTGATCAAAGGAAATGTCTCCGGGACCTGCATCCCTTATGCATCTGCCTAAGGGGCTTGTTGAACATGTTCCTGTGTTTGGCCCAGGACTACTGTTCTGCCAGGACTACTGTTCTGCCAGGACTACTGTTCTGCCCTGTTCTGTTCTACTGGATGCTGGCCAATCAGCTGAAGCCCACAGCAGGTCAAGACATGAAGGGAGGAGGTAAAATCGATCAGGATCAACTTTTAAGACCCGTTCCCTTTGTACATAATTACAACGTTGGCACGCACTGTGAAACTTGTCTGAGTGTAGAACAAAGTCATAACCAAATGTTCACTCTCTCTCTCCTCTTTATTTTTATTTTTTTTACAATATGTACAGTACTCTTATCTTCAGTCCGTGTCTCGGTCCATACAGGGTTTAGCTGCTAGAGTAATGACAGTGTTATGGTGCTTTTCCACTACCGGGCCGAGCCGAGCCGAGCCGGGACGTTTTAGCTGCCCTTCTGGACTAGGAACTACTGGAGCGAAAGGTACTTTTTGCCAGGCTGTGTGTGACGTGTGACGCTGCAGACCGTTGATTGGTCACAACATCGTCATCCCATGTTCATAGAGTTCACCGCTAACCGCCATTTTTAAATACCACAACAGATTTCGCTCTCGGGAAAATGTCATTTACTTTTTCTGTAATTACTTATTACAGTTTTTCACAATTGCTAAAACAGAAAAGCCAATTCTCTAAACCAAATGACCAGTTCTCTAAACACATTTAATAAAACTAGCTCCCATTTACCAAAACCATAAACACATTTCACATGAAGACACAATTCACAAAACACAATCCTCATTTTCTCATACATCTAAACACATTTTGTCTTGCTAAAACACAAGTTGCAAAAAACTCTGCTCAAATTCTCAAATTAAAGCTCATGTGATGCAAAATGCTTGCCACAGTCAGCAAAATTTGATCACAATGAACACACCTAGCTTCATTCATTAAACATAACGACTCAAAATTTAAGACACTTGTTGCAAATGATTGTGGTGTGTGTGTGTGTGTGTGTGTGCGTGTGTGTGTGTGTGGTATAGTTCCATAAATACATTTTAAAAACATCACACCCTGAACATTGTTTTCAGTGAGTATTGTTGTGTGTAATGGATCCTCTGTAGTGTTTGCATGAGTTGTGATACAGTACAGTAGTGTACATGTTACGGTACATGTGGGAATACGGTACATGTGGGAATACGGTACATGTGGGAAAACTAGGGTTAGGGTTAGGTGCTAGGGTGCTAGGGCTAAGGTTAGGGTTAGGATTAGGGGTAGGGTTAGGGTTAGGGTTAAGGTTAGGGTTAGACATGCCAGCATGTACCAAGTCACCCTAGCACCTAACCCTAACCCTAGTTTTCCCACATGTACCGTATTCCCACATGTACCGTAACATACATACTGTATTTTCTGTAGATTTACATACTGTTCATATGAAACACACAAATCTATGAATGCCCAATACTCTACAGTGATATATTCTGAGAACAGAATTCATTCATTCATTCATTCATTCATAAGGTTTCTAAAAATGTGCTTTGGCAGTTGTGAAAAAAAAGAACATTCTCACACACTGAACATTGTGTTTTCAGTTGTTTTGTTGTAGTCTGTAATGATGCGTATAGTGTTTACATTTTTGCAGGCTTTGAGCAGCTGTTTTGGTGTGAAAGTTTGAGTTTTGAAGAGAGAAGGTGTGGTTTTGCTTATGTAGCTTTAGAAAAGTGTGTTGTGTTTAGAGTTTTGGGAAAATGGAGGAAAGTTTTGTGAAATGTGTTTTAGCAATTGCGAAAAACTGTAATAAAGATTTGAAAAATGATGATAACCATCTTATTATCTTAGTTTAATGTCATTTCAAATGCAAATTTCAATGCATCATAGAACTTAGTGTTAGTGTTATGGAGGTATAGAGGTGTTACCAGGGGTCCACCCTGCAGTGCTGCTGACCTGTCTTCCCTGTGTTCTTCATGGAGGTCTTGTTGGACGACTCGGCAGCGAACCCGTTGAGCGTGAGTTCCTGGCACTCTTGGGACACCTGGGCGTCCCATTCCACGATGTCCACAGGCGACTGGTTCCTCTCGCCACACTCAGGGTAGGAGGAGGCCCAGCCCAGAGGCCCGTACGTCCCTGCAGAGAGGAGGAGAAACAGAGTATCACACACGGTCCACAGAACCTACTGAACACTGGACAGGAGAGAGAGGGAGAGAGAGAGGGAGAAAGAGAGAGAGAGAGACAGAGAGAGTAAGAGAGAGAGGGGGGGGGGGGGGGGGCTGGGGGGAGAGTGAGAGAGAGACAGACAGAAAGAGAGAGTGTATGGCCCAATACCAATTCACCCCTTCCCCCCTTGGCCCTCCATTTTAGCCCTACCCCTCCTTTCTGCACGTGTAGGGTAGGGGTGTCCCAAGTCTTGTTTTCATGCAGGGGTAGGACCCAGTAGTAGGGCTACATAGCCCTCCGAACAGAGGTTTTTAAGATGCCCACTCCGAAACGAGGGGGAGGAGTGGGAAAGGGAAATGGGATTGGGCCCCGTTCCCTCCAGCTCTCTCTCTCTGCGCAGCGAGAGTCAAACGCACAACTTCCTCCACCCTCCTGATCCACTGTCTGCTCTTTTAATCCTCAATCCCCCACAGCCGAGGTTCAACAAAAGCGTAATCCACCGTTGACAGCGGGGCTCCTGATCTGTTCTACAACGGGCCGACGGAACAACAACAGGCTGCAGGATCAGAGAGGAACTCTAACACGCGGACTCCAACATCTCTGGGTTAACACAGAATCTATGATCCTGTTCCCTACAGGTATGCAGCAACTGTTTTTTGAAGTGGTTCATGGAAGAAATATTATATTTCCTCCTTTTTTACTACCAACCCCCTGAACAGGCATAAATGGCTTTGTGTCACAAACACACTGCAACCACTTTAAAAAACCTTTTTGGATAAGACACAGCAGCAGTCTAGGTCAGTGTTCTGCAATAGACGCCATCATCTATCTGACTGATTTAATGCTTATGATGCGACTTTTTTGGCCAGTCACCTTGGACACATACACACGCATGCAC
The DNA here is from genome assembly GCF_963989245.1 of Nansenia antarctica. Lineage (NCBI taxonomy): Eukaryota > Metazoa > Chordata > Actinopteri > Argentiniformes > Microstomatidae > Nansenia > Nansenia antarctica. The sequence continues at coordinate 593,550 of NC_137685.1, read as the reverse complement.
ACGCGCGCACACACGCACACACACACACACACACACACACACACACACACACACACTCTAAAGGGCACACTTAACTGTGGAGCAGTACTATCCACTCAGTCAAGCGTTTTTCAGATGAATTTGTCACCAGTTTGTCACGCGGCAGCGGTGAGTCTCCTGAGTGCTCAGATTTGTCCGTTGGGTTAAATGAGGATGAATCGTCCGTCTCCGGCTCCACATACCGCCTGGGAGCTTATTGATTGGTCAGGTCTGGGTTGTATGGAAAAGCTGCGCTATGGATCTGGGCTCCGTCTCTCACTAATGACTGCATCAGCACGCAGGACTGAAGTCATCACTCATCGCTTTAGCACGACCAATATGTCTGTACCAGCGCCACTCTAATACCTCACACGCTGGAACAAACACACACACACACACACTCACACACTCTCACACACACACACACACACACACACACACACACTCTCTCACACACACACACACACACACACAGACCATAATACACACAGATAAAGGAAGGAAAGCTCTACTTTTGCAGAGGAGATGATATTGTTCAGATAGCACACACACACACACACACACACACACACACACACACACACACACACACACACACACACACCATAATACACACAGATAAAGGAAGGAAAGCTCTACTTTTGCAGAGGAGATGATATTGTTCAGATAGCACACACACACACACACACACACACACACACACACACACACACACACACACACACACACACCATAATACACACAGATAAAGGAAGGAAAGCTCTACTTTTGCAGAGGAGATGATATTGTTCAGATAGCACACACACACACACACACACACACACACACACACACACACACACACACACACACACACACACACACACACACAGAGCAGGCCCAGAGGAGATGTGTACGGACATCATCATTGGTAGTTTGTGGCTCTGTAAGTGACTCGTCCTCTGTCCCACCTCAGCTACAGCATACGAGGTGAAACCAAACCAATGTTCATTCTTTCCTCTTTCCTTTCTTCACAGAACAAACAACATAATTCCATGTTCACCAACATTTGCAGAAAGATCAACCACCTCTGATATAAATAAATGGATGCGAGCAGCAATAAAATAACACACTCTCAGAGAAACGCTCAGCATGACCATAATTACACACAGTTAAAAACGTAGAGCTGTTCCTGGGCCGTAGCCTCAAGTTCACCTTATAATACTCGCAAGCATCCCTGATGAGAGGGAAGCTTTCCTGAGTCATTTGTTCTACTTGTTTGGTAAACACTAGCAGCTTTATGAACATAGTCCTGACTCCTGACACCCCCCACCTCCCAACAACACACTGCAAACACCAATTCGGTTGTTAAGTTTGACGTCACGCGTGACGTTTAGCAATTTCCGGGTCCAAACCAGAAAAAACAGAATGACAGTTCAATCGTTTTTTAGACTGGGATCTATTCATACAACAAGGGACGCAGCACTTTCCTGTTTTTCCCATATTGTCAGCGTCTTTGAGCCTCGGAAAAGCGCTATACAAATATAATGAATTATTATTATTACTGAGGCATTTCGAAGAGAGCGCCTCAGCCAACGTTGGACCCGGAAACACGTCATGACTTAACAACCGAATAGAGAATGACAGTACTGTAGATTCCATCATATCCAACATTTTGCCTATTCACATCTGTCCAGTTTTGGAGGACTCAGAGCATGTATGTTCAGGATGAAAGAAAGGCTCTCCTCAAGACATGACTAGCAACAAACTAATCAGGTAATGATGTGTATTCATAAACAGAAGGACTTTGTTGAGATCTCTTTCAGTCAGTTTTCTGTCCAGTAATTTAACTCAGGGAGTGAAAACCTCTGAGACACTGAAACAATCATGAACTATGTGGCCGTGCCCTTTTAAAACCCACAGGAGGTTAACTCCATTTCAGCCACTGGTATGAAGCCCGGCAGAACTATGACTCAGTGTGTTCAGCCTGCACAGCCTCCCACCTCCAGGCCTGTAGGGGAATGAATGGTATGTTCTAAAAGGTTACATTTAGGTTAACCTTTCTGCATTCGGACTGTAGGTTGAAAAACCTGTAAGAGTCAGAGATCAGGTGTGGACCCATGCCAGTTACACTTGGCACTGAGGAGAGAGGAAGGGTTAATGGTAGCAGCAGTAAGACATGTCAATGGACCAAAGCTCACTGTGGACATACAGCAGTGGTGTGTCCAGTTAGAGTGGGACACGTTAGGCCCATAGGATGTATGTTACATGGTTCAGTTTGTGTTGTCGTGTGCTGGTGCTGCATTTACTTCACACAGTTGAAACGGTCCTGGTAGTTTAACCATGGGTGACACACGGCTTGGTAGAGGAGTTGGGGGTAAATGACCCATGACCTTTCATGGGAGAGTTTTCATACCTCAACACCCACAGCCTCTGCATATCCCCCTTTCCTACGTCAACACTGGAGGAGGAGAAGGAACAGACTGATTCTGGTGGAACATCAAAGAGTTTATCCAGAACGAGCTGAGGGGAGTGACGCGTTAAATGAACTATGAAAGAGAAAGAGAAACAAGAAGCATGTCTGGATCTAAGACTAAACAAATTAACACGAGGCTTTTGGCCGAATCTTAATTTATAATAGAACAAGAAAGAAGGTAAGAAAGAAGGTAATAGAAAAAGAAGAGCAGTTCATTCAATTAAGACGCTGTTCCAAGACGTGTTCTTCATAGATCTTCCCTGCATCCTCCAGTCAGCGGAGTCGAATAACATTATGTTCCTAATTGTGTTGCGACTGTGCGTCCGGTGTTTTCACATGAATGTATTGTAGTAGTATAGTGTATGTATGTAGTAGTAGTATAGTGTATGTATGTAGTAGTAGTATAGTATATGTAGTAGTAGTATAGCAGTGATTCCCGCAGAAAAATTTTGAGATTTTTTTTCTCAATTCCTGCATTCTAGTGAATTTTCATAGTGACACTGCACTTCAGACAACCTACAACTGGTGATGGTGTCTAGGTCTTTAAGTGTTAAACAGCTGAGAGCAGTCACTGCTGTTTTTTGTGGTCTTCTTTCACACACACATCTTACCAAGTGTGTATGAACATCCTCACAAACCAACAAAGAATTTAAGACAGAAAACTCCACACTGGTATCTGATCGTCAATCACCGGATAACTTTATTTTAACTATATACAAACTGGTGATCCCGAGTTTAACAGAAAAACTTTTCGGGAACGTTTTAACGGTATCAAAAACTGGAAACGGTCCAACCCTGGTGGCAATATCTGGCTTGAAAACAAAATCTCTTTGAAACCCTCTTTAGTTTAGTTTAACGCTTTAAGCACAGTGGTTATTTATGGATGGGTATTGATTATTCTTCTTCATGTTATTTGATTAGTTTCATGTTGTTCATGTGAGCTCATCACAGCAGATAACACCGTTGTCTCTGGTTCTAGTGACGTCTCAAGGCCCGACTCCTCCACTAACTCAATCCCAGTCACATGGCTCAGAGGAGGCTGATAACATGTTTACCCACAAGGCCATCTGTAGCAGAAAAACATATTTACTGCTGGTTAGTGGCGATACAAATAAACAAATGGTGTAATAAAGCCAACGCCGAAACCACTCAAACACTAATTTCATGGATGTCAGTTTTGCCTAAGCGCAAGTCTAATCTCGTGTTAATTTTCCATTCAGAAATAGATTACATTTCCGTTTACCAAAACGGAGATAATTTTGGCTTTTAACGGAACAGAGAAAGGGAGGAGCAGCGATGGAATCAGATAGCAGAGGGGTGCGGAGCCGTCGGTTAATACGTCTCAATGCCATCCATCAGTCTCACACACTCCCACTGGCTAGGCGACGGCGTCAGGCGGAGGGGGGAAGGAACACACCTCCTGCACCATGCTAAATGTGTTGTTCTAGAAGTCACCGAATGAATTTACACTGTGTAATTAATCATTATGCTTTGGCTTGCTCAGCTTCAATCAGGTTAGTCTTCCCCATGGCAACAAGTCACTTAGCAGCAACCACACAGAGTCCACAAATCACTGCAGTTTCATCATCATTACAGAGGACTTTGAACCTCTCATTCCCTCTGTGAACATCCAAAAGCAACAAAACCAATCTGCCTCCGAGTCTCTGTGGGTAACTGACACCCACATCACAAAGGCCAGGAGGAAAGTATCAGGTGTCTGAGATAGCGAGAGGTGACTGGAGTGTGAAAACAGGTCGACTGTCACGCCAATCTGCTTTGTGCAGATTATAACATCTCAGCGAGAATGTGAGTGAAAAGATCTGACCAAGGCTACAGGAAAACCAAAGCTGTCTCACTGTAATTAAAGATCCTTTGAAACGGCAATGACCGAATCTGACCTTGACTCAAGACTTCAATGTTATGGACCGAGATATATAGAGACTCTGTGTGAACACAAGAAAAGTCCAATGGAAAAGAGAAGCTGTGTTGAAAACTGAGGCTGTAAGCAGAGAACTAAATAATATATCCATTTCCTGAATACTGAACAACATTTATTTTTGTTTGTTTTGGCAGTTTCAGTTGTCCCAAGGACAAACACATCAGACAAATCAATTGAGTCTGATAGCAGCAGTGGTGGACTCAGGCAGTTTGAAGGGCAGGGGGGGCAAAAATAAAAAAAGGGCACCTACTGCACAACATGGGACCCCATCAGTGCACATGGTCAAGTTTAGACCATTGGAAGGGCAGGCAACATCCTCTAATTTTGCCACTCAAAAGGGCACTTTAGTGCGACGTTTTCAACTGTGGGGTGGCACATGGTCAAGTTTAAACCATTGGAGGGGCACCAATAGGGAAAATCCTCTCATTTTGCCACTCAAAAGGGCACTTAAGCGAGACGTTTTTCAACCGTGGGGGCACCAGGAGGGGCGGTCGCCCCCCCTGCCTCCCCCCATGTGTCCGCCAGCGGATAGCAGCATGTGATACAGCTAATAGATACAACACTGTAGACAGGAAAGTGAAAGACACAAACAGGATCTCCAAGAGCTCTGTATTAGCTCTATGCAGCTCGGAGATCTGATACACAAACTCAGCCTGACTGTTCTGGAATCCCTGAGAGCTCTTGCGATGCCAATCTCTGTAGTTGAAAGGTTCCGGCAGGTAAACTGTATCAGGTCTGCAGGCCGCCCAGTGGAGTTGAATTGACCTGCTGATAGGCTAATCCTTTTGCCAATCCAAATCAGATTATTCCGTTGCAGCGGGGGGACGGGTGGGTGAGCTCACCTCCGAGGGCTGACAGGTATCTCCGTGTTTGTGTCTCAGACAGGATCCTCTCAGCCCAAGCCAATGAATTATGGAGCTGGAGGATAATGTTCCTGTCATAGTCAAGGTATTCCCCGAGTGAACGACTTCATTACTCTGTGAACTTCTATCACCTCAACATTTCCTCTCCTCCCTGTGTGTTTTTAAGCTTCAGTACCTCCAAGAATATATTTGAAGTAATGTAGCGTATTATCCAGGTGAAAGGGGTATATTATAAGCCTCAAAAGCCTCTAGCGTTTTTCATCAACCTACTAACCACCATCTCTGAGGTAAAAGGCCATTCAACAAAACAATGTTTGAAAGATTGTCTACTGAAATCAAAATGACTCAGTCCATTTATTGTGAAAGGCCAAATGAGAGCTAGCTTGGCTATCTTACTGGTCAACATGCATAGTTACAGTTACTTAAGGTATGCTTTACCTAAACCTCGCTGGCCCACTGGACCAGGGTCAGTAACATGGGTACGGTTTCTGCTAAGAGTAATAAATCCTCAGATTGAGACTTGGCCAGGTCATCCTGAGTTACACAGTTAAGTAGAGATCTCTTAAAGGCTCTTTGTGACTACATGGAAAAGTGCATTTACATTTTTTTTATGAGACAATGGAAATCCATTACAAATTAATTTCTATGCCATTTAAATCATCTGAACATCTCAAAATATAATAGTTGACCTAATTGTTCAGTAAAAGAAAAGGAAAGAGCAGTCTTCCGCACTGTAGTAGTAATGTGTCAGTCTCGTAGACAGTAACACAATACTAATAATGATCTGCTATCACACAGACAGTTGATTTCATTAGGCAATTATGGTCTGCAGTAAAGACCTGCAGTTAACTGCCAAGAGCTAGGTGGCACCTCTCTGCACCAACCCCACACTCTGTCCCAGATGGAAAGTGGATTCACTCCTCACAACAATGGGCCTTTTCATCTGATGTGCCGATATGCTAGAGGAGTACAGAATGTTCTCTGGGGTCTCATGCAATCGTGGATGCCTCAGTGCTGGGTCACATTAGCTTGGAGGGCTCAGCTTAGCACATCTCTCTGCTGCTGGAACAGTATCTTAAATACTTAAGAACTACTCTCTGTGTCTGGCAACAAGCCTTTAATCTGCGGACAGAGAATGCCGTAAGGGATGAGAGAGGAAGACTTAACTCTCGACTCACGCTGTGCAACCCAACACTTGTTCTACAATCACAGAGACATAGACACAGAGACAGCTTCCCCCAGCCACCAGCACAACGAACAAAAAAGTGCATCACTTCATTACAACTTTATTACAAAAGACCGAGCAAGTAATTACTAAATAAGTCAAATGTACAGATGGTTCATACAGGATCACACAGCTTATACGATGGCCCTGAACTCTACCTAACCCTGAACCCTACATAACACTTAATGGCGGACAATGTCTGCGACAGACAGTCATATTTCATGTTGAATGCAGTATAGCATGCAGAGGGCCTGTCCCATAGTCATCATCATAATCATCCTCCCATGCAGCTGGGCGTTCCCTCGGTCTGACACAGTGAACACACACAGACAACGGCCCAATCCCATGTGGTGTCTATGGTGCAGGAGGGAGACCCGGCGTCTAATGATCGCAAGGTCGGCGGTTCGAACCACAGCTGGCCACATGTCGAAGTGTCCTTGGGCAAGACAATGAACCTCAAACTGCTTCCAATGAGCATCGATTTAGCACATTGCCGTCGATTTAGCGCAAGCTAGCTACCACCCGTCAATCAAAATCTCTGATACCCCCCCACAACGAAACATAGGTTGGTCTAAGCCCCCTAACCCTTAACAATGCCTCTGGCTCTGACTCTCGCTCTGTGTGCCGCTTATTTGAAAATGTTCCCCATGTCCATCAGTATCATACTGAAGTGGGTAAATGTAGATAACCATTACCCAGTCAAAGTTACCCAGTCAAAGTTCTCACTGTGGGGCCAGAGGAATGAGGAGCAATACAGATAATAATGACTGAATATCGTTGCTTCAACACAACACAGCCTTACGCAGCAGCTAGATACAATCACAGCTTTGGTAAAATAAAACTTTTTTTATGCGTTAATCCAAATTCTTCCCTCAAAGTCACATGAGATAATATGTTCGGGTATAATAAAGACAAATAATAAAAAATGTGTGTTCCCAAAGCCTAGTCTACCATTGGTATTCTATTAATAAGCCTAGTTTACCATTGGTATTCTATTCAGTAGTAAGACTAGGTGCCGATGGCCGTTGAGACTCTGCTAGTTGATCAGCCAGTTTCTTCAACTCTGTGGTTTTGTCCGGTGGGACACCAGGCGCTGTGTCTCTTTCTTGCTTAAGTAAAACAGGCACATGTTTGTCTCTAACGGCACCTTTGCTACCAGACGCCATCCCATTAACCTTGGGGATAAACAACCTTGGCTGTGCTGCCATGGCGACGCTGACAGAATGGCGATTGCCTTGTCATTTCCGTTTTGTCCTCTGAGGGGAAAGCAGACACGTAGCACACTGCCTGGCAGGATGCCCATGTTTGGCACGCCAGGCCTCGCAAATCCACTCCAATACGTCCATATGCACAACCACCCCCCGACAACACACAAACAAGCCAGGTGATCAGAGCCAAACTGACAGCAGAACGGGGCTGTGTACTGTACACACTGACACCGCACACCCAGAAAGCCTTGGTCTTAGCAGCTGAGACAGACAGAGCAGTGGACAAGTACTCCTCAACATTCCTTGTCCATACACACACACCTGTATATTCCCAGATGTCCAGTCTTGAGTCTGATCACTATAAGTAGGATCAGGTTTCAACAAACACAGCATGTCTGCCAAGACCAGACTGGGGCAGAACAAGAGCTGGACAAGACTACTTATTGATCTATCTGTCAATTCCCAGAAGGCAGACCGGATCATGCACGGGTCATGTTACGAAAGATTTACATTTTAACCATTTAGCAGACACTTAGAGATTAAAAGGACAGTCTCCCCGGAGTAAGTTACGGTAATTACGGTTACGGTAATTACGGTTATGGCTAAGTGCCTTACACAAGGGCACACTACGAGTGCCTACATGGTGATGTTCCCAGATGGGATTTGACCTCAGAACCTTCTGATCACCAGTCCAACTCACTACCCACTAGACCACCAGTACCCCTCAAAGATCAAATGATCCGATTTCATCCGACAGACAAGACACCAAGTCTAACCGTCCATTTTCACAACATGACCCTGAGACTGGTTTTAACGCCGTCTCCCAACAGCATTCACGTATTGACAAAAATGTGTCTGAGGTGTCCATCTCCTATTGGATGCTGCTTTAGCTGAGGAGGATCCATGTGAAGTCACTACAGCTGGTGCCAGTACACAGACTCAGTACACAGACTAGCTGCAGCAGCTCTAGCATGGAAGCATCACCCTCAGCTCGGCGCACGCCGCCTCCATGCGTCAGACCGCCTGTCACAACACAGGGGTTTTTACAGCTCTATCCGAACAGCGGTGACAGAGTGCACACTCCTCCTCCTCCTCCTCCTCCTCCTCCTCTCTCCCCCTTGACTCCATCCCCCTCCTCCTCCCCCTGTCTCTCTCTCTCCCCCTCTCTCTCCATGTCTTCCTCCTCCCATCCCTGTCTCTCTCTCTCTTTCTCTCTCTCCATGTCTCCCTCCTCCCATCCCTGTCTCTCTCTCTCTCTCTCTCTCTCTCTCTCCCTCTCTCTCTCCGTGTCTCCCTCCTCCTCCCCCTGTCTCTCTCCCTCTCTCTCTCTCTCCATGTCTCCCTCCTCCTCCCCCTGTCTCTCTCTCTCCCTCTCTCTCTTCATGTCTCCCTCCTCCCATCCCTCTGATGTGAGGATCTCTTTCCATGCTTCCCAGCAGATCTGTGGTCTGACAGTGTGGAACATGAGGCAGGAAGGGGAGAGGCTCAACACAGCTGAGTCAACTGAGGAAGACACAAATCTCTGTGTTTAATCTACAAAGACTCTGCGTCTGCTGTGCTGTGTTGGTGGTTATTGAGTTGTTCACAAACAGTAGAAAAAAGAAAAAAAAAGTAGAAACCAAGGCCCTATACTGAGATGATACAGACATATTATAGATATCACAAACGTTCACAAGCTTTCATTAACTTTCATGTTTTCATAAACAACAAACACCTTCATAATGTGTGTGTTCTACCTTAACATGCACAACAGTTATTAAACATCATAAGGTGATTTACACTGACTCTGAAGATGAAAGCAAATCGTGAGTTTAGAATGATAAGGTTCTATCTCCGTTTAGAATGATAAGGTTCTCTCTCCGTTTAGAATGATAGGGTTCTATCTCCGTTTAGAATGATAAGGTTCTATCTCCGTTTAGAATGATAAGGTTCTATCTCCGTTTAGAATTATAAGGTTCTATCTCCGTTTAGAATTATAAGGTTATATCTCCGTTTAGAATGATAAGGTTCTATCTCTGTTTAGAATGATAAGGTTCTATCTCCGTTTAGAATTATAAGGTTCTATCTCCGTTTAGGGTAGTTCAGAGATATTGAGCGTCACAGTTTTTACATTCCATTATGTTTTGTGAGACGGAACCTTTGTATTTTATTCATTACTAACTCAAAAATGTCAACATTTTAAAAATAACACCACACAGGCATTAATAAACACCTAATGGATCAGATTATGTAAAAAACTAAATTTTGACCAAAAACAGAACAGCCTTATAATTCGGCAGTGTCAGTATTTACACCTGAAGATGGAGGCAGACGGCAGACTGACAGGCTGCAGAGGAGGACCTGAGAGAAGCCATGGGGATGACGCTCAGCACAATCCCACAATCCTCTGCTCCCCTTTCGCTCAGGCGAACAGCAGCAGTCGAATCAGCTCGTCAACACCAAGCAGCTAATTAGTGTACCAAAGCTTTCTCTCTCTCTCTGAGCACACACACTCTGCCCCGCGCCGTGTACCAGCTCAGTACCACGTCCCGGCCCCTCTGTTTAACCAGCTTCTAACAACGCAAAGCAGGCTGGGGGATCTAGTATGTATGGGGACGTCCAGCCAAAGTCAAACAGACAGTTTCTTCTCTCCGTTTATCTGAAACTTTTGAGCCCCCAGATGACCCTAACCCTAACCCGACCCCAGACCAACAAGCAGAGAGAGAGAGTGACGTTATCGATGTCCAAAAAAGAATGATCATGAAAGAGAATCATCTCTCCTTCTCCTCTGTGTGAGTGGTGTTTGTCTTGTATTCAGAGAGCCTGGCACATTCAAAGGAATGCCTGACACAAATCCTTTATTGGCCAGCTGAGATGAGAAGAGTCGATCATCATTGGACCATACAGGTACCACCAGAACGCTGCACTCCACTGAGCTTCAAAGGCAAGTGAGGGAACATTTGATGGATCACGTTGAATGACTTCAGCACATGAGTCATAAAACAGTAAGTAATTGGAAAGCCTCCTTTTTATGCTTACAACGCTTCTGCTCAACCTTGACCAAGTGTCGACGGCTTGGCCCTATCTTTCCGTCTGCTTTCTGCAGAGGTGAAGGGACACAATCATGTTGGCGGAGGTTCCAACGTATATCCAACGTTGGATGTTCCAACAGCTACACTCTACAAAATGAAGGGTGCCTTTGACCTCGTCACATCAGTGGTGAAATGAATTGTAAACCACCGTCATATCACCTCCTCCACAGATCTGCACATCGTACACCATGGTCCTGCACGCCATCGAGCATCCAGAAAGAGATGGACAGAAATAAACCAAACAACAACACATATGTACTCAGGGGAGGAGAGCAGCAACACTGCAATCTGTAGAATTCATGAGCACATTTATTTTTTATAAAGATAACTTGTATACGATTGTCAATAATACATATCTTCCTACTTTTCCCCACAGATGTGTATTAGAGGGAAGTTTCTAATATCATATATATATATATATCATATATATCATATATATTTAACACTGCATGGGTGTGTGAGCCTTTGGTACTCAAGTCGTCCACTTTACTCAGTGAATCACCTGAGCTAAACTGGTCTGGGGCCGAGGGTGAGAGAGGGTGAGAACCTCTGCCAGGCGTTGGAGGAGGCCATCCATTATTCATCACCTCCCCACTAAACCTGAATAGTGAGAATGATTTAGTGTGGAGGAGGGTAGCGTAGTGGAACTGTGGCGTGACACCACCTCACTCTACCAGCAACAGTCCCGAGCTCAGAATAGTCCTGAAACCATTTTGCCATTGAAGACACAATACGCCTATAGAAGAGATGTTGAATAGGAAGCTCAGAAGAAGAAGAATGGTATGAAAACATACTGCTGTACAGTGTGATATTTCCATACAGTCTGATCCTGGTATTTCATTGCCTTGTTAAGTAGAGGGCTTTGGCCGTCAGAGGCTCGGCCTGGTATGGACTCTGACAGCAGAAAGCAACAATGCGCTCTGAACCATGTGTGAAAGGAGGAAGTCTCACATGATGACATCACACAAAGCACAAACTCTCAACCTTCTCAATCACCTTAGGACACGGTACTGTATGTCAATAACATGTCACATCTACAGTATGGACAGTGTTTGCTGTATGGTGACAAACATAGATGATGATGATGATGATGATGATGAAGATGATGATGATGATGAAGATGATGATGATATGATGATGATGATGATGATGGTGATGATGATGATGGTGATGGTGGTGATGATGGTGATGATGATGATGATGGTGATGGGGATGATGTTATGATGATGATGATATGATGATGATGATGATGATGATGATGATGGTGATGATGATGATATGATGATGATGATGATGATATATTGATTTATTGTCAAAAGCAACTGGTGTTGAATTAAACTGCATGGACATTAGTTCATGCGTGGACGTTTGAGTGAGGCCGTTATAATACAGTATTATAATATCCATCTCTTCTGCATCTCCAGTGGTTATTGTTGTTTCCAGCCTGTTGGTTATTTACACATTAAACAAGGTGTCACATGACATCTGGGTCACCAAATTGGGTCTTATCCAAAGAAAGTGAAAAATGTGTCGTATAATTAACTGTGTTTACCCCATTTTTCATTTCACACAGAACAGGATCATGCGTTCTCCTGGCTGGGAGGTGTAAATGATGACACACTATGTAAACATCCATCATGTCTGGCTGGGAGGAGGGAGAGCGTGTCACATGTGTGGGTTTCTCTATAATGTGGATGTTTACAGTACGTTAGAAACCCTCTCACTGCCACCAACACTCTCATGAGTCTGAACTCTCTCTATCTTAATGTGATGAATATGCAACAGGAAAATTAAATTACTATACAGTAGCAGAGGCTATATGCCTCTGATCAACAGCGCTGAAAACATGACTACAGCACGTCCAGGTTTAAGCAATCCACACGTTTTATATATTAGCCTTAGCCTCACTTAATAGATCCTAAGTGATAGTCTTTAATATCACCTGTCAAGAAGAGCAAAGGACACCATTTCAGTATACTGTAGAGTAAATGTCAAATGTAATTTGTGTATACAAATAATGTTTTTTTACTGTTAGCTTTGTCATTGCCATGGTTATCAACTTGATATCACCTTTTGCAATTTCATATACCACATGGGAAGACCGTGTAAAGGTAGATAAAGAAAGACCTTCAGCACCTGATGAATATCAGCCAGATAGCAACGACATACCAGCCTCCCACACAGATACCAACACAGCAACACACATTTGGCTACCATGGAATTCAAGCTAAATTCACCAAACGTGTCAGGAGCTTCGATGTCCAGCCGTGCTGGGAGATCAGAACCAGGGGCATTGTGGGACATGAAGATTTGAGAATCAGAGGAATTGACAGGAAAGCCTGTGCTTCAGTACAGACCAATGCTCCCCCCAAAAAGGCAGACCAGAGCTCCCCCCAAACAGTGAGTTCAGGCTTCCCTCCCTCCTCCTCTCTCAGGGCTTTCACCCCTCCAAGGCTGCGTGTCGGTTCCAGTTCCTGAACCTAATCTTGAACCAGCCAGCGCAGAAGGATCCAAAATAAATTGGTTCAGAACCTGAGAAGTTGGTTCACAGCGTGTGTTTGTTTACATGTTGTGTCCTTCCTTCAGTTGTGAAGACGAGCGAGAGAGAGGAGGAAGGAGACGACATGTAAACAAACACACTTGGTGGCCGTTTCTATTCTAGTATCAGAGTAGCTGGCTGGTAAGAGATTGTGTTTACAAATAATAGTGTTTATTTCAGATACAGCAGTGGAAGATGTTATCCTCATTTCTAGTAGCCGCCATCTTGTTGTGACATTTCGGTTTAATCCCGCCCCTTCGTGGTTCCGCTTAAACTGGTATGATAAACGCTTAAACTGGTATGAACGCTTAAACTGGTATGAACGCTTAAACTGGTATGAACGCTTAAACTGGTATGAACGCTTAAACTGGTATGAACGCTTAAACTGGTATGAACGCGGGCTGGTATGAACGCTTAAACTGGTATGAACGCTTAAACTGGTATGAACGCTTAAACTGGTATGAACGCTTAAACTGGTATGAACGCTTGAACTGGTATGAACGCTTAAACTGGTATGAACGCTTAAACTGGTATGAACGCTTAAACTGGTATGAACGCTTAAACTGGTATGAACGCTTACACTGGTATGAACGCTTAAACTGGTATGAACGCTTAAACTGGTATGAACGCAGGCTGGTTGGCCAGAAAGCACTAAGGTTCTGAGATTCCAGAACGGGAACCGGAACTGGCCCGGAGCCCTGGCGGTGTGAGAGCTCTATCAGGGTCACTATGTGACCTGCGTTACGTAACCTCGGTTATGTGGTTGCGTAACAGGAGGCTTGTTATTCCAGATCTTGACGGCGAGTGATGTGAGGTTGGTTAATTGATTCTCTCTTTTCAGTTCAAATTAAAGGGCCATTTCCCGGCCCCGCCCATTTCCTGAAGTGGACCACAGAGCTGTGCTCCGCCCAGCCATTAATCAGCCTCATTAGCCTGGTGGAGCAGCGTGACCGACCGTCTGATCTATTACAGCACTGAACTACAGCCCACAACCAACATGGCTGTCTGCTCCACAGAGAGAGATTAATTCTAGATTCTTTGGCAGAGAGATACATAGATTCTGTTCTATTCTCTACGGCCTACTCTACTGGCTTCACATTAACCACATGAGTATCGTTGGTGCAACAGACATGTCTGCCTCAGGAGCTGTGGTATTCAATACGTTAAGAATCACAAGGTCTACGCTGCTAATGCAACATCGAATACAACACGTCAAACACAGAGCGATGTAACGATTAAGATATCCTGTGTTAATCAGGGTGATTCAGATGCGCTCCAGGCTAAACATCCTGTCTACAGCTGAGAGGACTTGACTGTGCTGGGTCATCTTTAGAGAAAGTACGGGATGACTGTACTAGAATATTCCTCCTAGACTGAACTGAAGAGAGATTTTCAAAAACACAACAAGCTCGCTGGGGATCAGTGTGGCACCAATGTGCAGTTTAGTGTCAAGTCGTATTTTACTATCAGGAGCAAACAGCTCAATAGTTCCTCATTTGTAACCATGTACAGTTCATCTGAAGTATAAAAGGTCTGGCCGAGCCACATTTAATGACTAATTGAGAGACATTGGACGCATTTCACCAGTTCATGTACTATTGGATGAAGCTTTCAAAGAGACATTTTGCATGCTTGGCACCCAGAGGCAAAGGATTTTATAATATCTCAGTCCAAGTCATTAGGATCATCTAACCTTTCAGATAATAACCCCTTACATCACAATCTGATGTTCTGCCTCTCTCTCTCTCTCTCTCTCTCTCTCTCTCTCTCTCTGTCTCTGTCTCTGTCTCTGTCTCTGTCTCTGTCTCTGTCTCTGTCTCTGTCTCTGTCTCTGTCTCTGTCTCTGTCTCTGTCTCTGTCTCTGTCTCTGTCTCTGTCTCTGTCTCTCTCTCTCTCTCTCTGTCTCTGTCTCTGTCTCTCTCTCTCTCTCTCTCTCTCTCTCTGTCTCTCTCTCTCTCTCTCTCTCTCTCTCTCTGTCTCTCTCTCTCTCTCTGTCTCTCTCTGCCTCTCTCTCTGTCTCTCTCTGTCTCTCTCTGTCTCTCTCTCTCTCTCTCTCTCTCTGCCTCTCTCTCTCTCTCTCTCTCTGTCTCTCTCTGTCTCTCTCTCTCTCTCTCTCTCTCTCTCTCTCTCTCTCTCTCTCTCTCTCTCTCTCTCAAATATATATATATATATATATATATATATATATATATCTCAGCATTAGGAGCCTCTGCATTCCGATCGTTAATTAATGTTAGTTCAGATTTGGGGTTACGTAACAGTGTCTTGCTGTCCTTATCAGCTTCACCCAGACATTCCTCCTCATGCAGAGAATAATGTGACCCCCTCCTCTCCCTCAGCCGTCTGTTCAGGCCCCTGCCTTCCCTGCCCTGCCATGCCTGTGTCTACAGGACAGGGTGGTGGGAGAGACAAGCAAACAGTCTCATTTACACAACGTCCACCAGGAAACGTCTCAATGGACAAAGGTGACTGGGCACTGAATGCATCTGAACTACGGGGAGTCCAGAGTTCTGCTGCACCATAGCAACCTCCTGGTCACCGCCTGGTTCAACACTGTGGGTCAATGTGGGTTGTCACTTTTAACACGTCACAACATTGTTTTTCCTGAGGAGTGTTGTATCTGGAGTGTTGTATCTCAGTCCTTCCAGAGATGCAGATAACACGGCCTTTCAGATTACAATTACAGATTAATTTATTCACGATTTCTGCAACTGTAAATAGGTGTCACGGTAAATCAAATAAAAACCCCCATGAAACATTCAGAAATTAGAGCAGCACTTCACTTTACGGGGTGTGATAAAATATTATTGCCACACTATAACTAAAATGATCATTATGTCAACTGCCTTTTGCACACGGGCAATGACTTGGTGTACCATGCGATGTAGGTCTCTGTTTACAGCTAGCTACTGTAAAATACATGTGTATACCATAAGTATGAATGAATGAATGAATGGTCTTTATTGAGTACTGTCAAGTACTGTCAAGTACTGTCAAATCGTGAGCTTAGAATTATAACCCTAACCCCTTCAGAGATATCGAGCATCAAAGTTTTTACATTCCATTATGTTCTGTGAGATGGAACCTTTGTATTTGATTAATTACTAACTCAAAAATGTCAACATTTAAAAAAAATAACACCACACAGGCATTAATAAACACCTAATGGATCAGATTATGTACAAAACTCAATTCTGACCAAAAATGGAGATAGAACCTTATAATTCTAACGTCACGAAATGTAACATTCTAAGAGAACATTCTATACAGAGAATATCATGAGTGATAAGTATGACCAGAGCATCCAGTACCTCCCCCAGCCCCGTGGTTCCAGGTTCTGGGCAGTAGGAGGTAGCTAGCAGCATCTGATAAGAGTGGCGCCACGGCCGTCCCTGAGACCGAGCTCCATCTTTAATCAGGGGGTCATTGTGTTCCACACACACCAGCCTCACACACACAAAGCAGGTAGAGGAAGTGCTAAATCAAACAAACGTTTCAGTCTAATTGGCCACCAGAACGAGCCGCAGCCAAAATATTGTTTTCCCATGGCGCTATCTGCTTCCATCTCGCGGACTTTCATAGAAACTGTGGCTTCCTGTTCTAGGGTGTTGGCCACAGAACACGTTCAACATCCCCGGGTCTGCAAAAATAATCTCCCAGCCCTTGTGTGTGAG
Organism: Nansenia antarctica; assembly: GCF_963989245.1. Lineage (NCBI taxonomy): Eukaryota > Metazoa > Chordata > Actinopteri > Argentiniformes > Microstomatidae > Nansenia > Nansenia antarctica. The sequence goes on along the minus strand of NC_137685.1, from coordinate 576,558 downwards.
GAGGAGAAAGGCGGCCAGAAATACATTCTGTCCTACGAGGGAAAAGAAAATGAAACGCAGTTTCCCCTCCACCCTGGAGCCAGGCCAGCGGCTGAGGAGCTGAAGAGTTCTCAGGAGTAGAGGAGGCTCACGGTCTCAGCCAGCACCCCAACCAGGTCAGAGGTACCACAGAGGAAGACATGATACTAGTCAACTCCACCAACAGCAGAACGAGGTCATGCCTATCTGACATGGGAGTCAACGACCTTACCAGCCACCTCTGAGGCCCCAAGTTCAAAGACAAAACCAGGTCACATCTATCTCAGAGTAGAGTCATATCCTCTCATATCCACTCATCTCTCTCAGAGTAGAGTCATATCCTCTCATATCCACTCATCACCACAGGCTTGTCTGTGTCCTCTGGAGCAGACAGATGGAAAAGAAATGTGGAGAAGAGTGATAGATGTTGTCTGATTACCAACCACTTTATTGCTGTTCTCTCTCTTGGAGATAAAGATAAAGCCTTTCAATGGGATATGAAGAGACAAACAAACATAAACACGTCAACTGCCCGTCCATCTCTGTATACCTACTGTAACCCTAACCCTACTGTACATGTCTGTACTACTGTACATCAGGGGAGGCTTATGAGGAAGAGAAGAAATGAGTGTGGAATGAGTCATTAAGGACGGGATCATTACAGATATGTGTGTTTGATACTATGCCATTACTGTGAGGTTGTCATCAGATGTCTATCTCCACAAGCCTCCACTGGTACATAGTTTAAAAAATAAAAAAATAATCCTCCACAGTCTCTTGAGTTCCAATCAATAATTTCTCTTCAGCACTGATCTGAAATGCATGTCGTGTTAATCCTTGAACAACACACAACAGCTTGCATACCGTCATGAACAGAAACCCAATGAACAAAGACAATAACTTCAGAGGTCACACAGGTGCTGATGTCTCTGAGAACCTTTCAACAGCTCAGCTGCTAAACACAACATAAGAAGTATCCAAATAATCGACTTATCTCCACCGGAAAATACGATTTCCATAATCAGGATTCCGATATTCAGCTCGTGACTCCATGAAGCAGACAAATTATTTAATTTTTCAATAACGGCATTCAGGACAAAACTACAGGATAAAAGAGAGAGTACCTTGAGTCTCTCCTCATCTGGTGTAATTGTTCAGCGCCTCCTGAATACTCTGACAGCTTCTTATAAATGCAAACGAGACGTATAGTAGCTTCTCAGAAAGCTGTGAGCCAGATCAAAGCCGTCATTTTAATAACCCACAAATGCATGAAACAGGCTGGGAGATAATCGGCATGCAGAACTGTGTGGTGACTGTGAGGTAGCAGCAGATTCAGGAGAAACGATATCGCCGTGGAAGAGGAGGAGGCTGTGGTCTGTACAACTCAATGTGCAGAATGGGCGGAATAAATATAAATGTGCACAAAATCCATGGGTACAACACAGTATAAGCGTGGCGATCTGTGGTGGAAGAGGTACAGAGAACTAGAGTCTAGTCTAATGGAAAAGAGAAGCAAAAAGAGAGCGTGAGGTGGAGGTAGAGATGACAGACAGGGGTGTGTAGTTATAGTGAGTACTGTAGAAAGGCCTCGGGGGGGACATTAACTTCTCCACGGGGGTTTCACAGACCCACGTGTCTACTGTACATGTCTCCTGTTACCTCCCTCTCCTCCAGGCTAGTAGGCGCGGCGGTCATGCATAATACATGGGTAGCATCGCTAGCAGCTCTTTGATGCTCTGACAGGAGCTTTCTAACCACACACACACACACAGGGTTAGACGTCCAGCCGTCTGACGATTACCCTCTCCTACACAGACCAGACTAACGCCTGAGACCCACAGGAGCTGAACAACGGCCCTGGTACTGTCACATGACCCTTGTACTGTCACATGACCCTGGTACTGTCACATGACCCTGGTACTGTCACATGACCTGCTGTCTGATAACATCGCTGTCTGCTTCAAGAGATGCCCTCTTTCAATGTGGAGCTATGACAGTTAATAGTCATACTGTACTTATGTACGGAACTGTTGTACTTGCCCAGGTTTATATACACACACACACACACACACAAGGCATCACATTGCACATCTCAGAAGCCATCCTGGTCATATGCCATCACATGTCACACTATTGGCACAGACGGTCAGACAGTCAGACGGTCATTAGTGTCAGTGAGGATTAGCTAGTGGTTTCTTTTACACTGATATGCAGTATTATGGTTTAACAGCGTTGGCCTAGTCTGACTGTGGTTAACCACACTGGTGACCCGTACACATGGTGCATTTACTGTATGTGGACCAACACTGTTGTGTATCACAGCAGACCAACACTGTTCAGCTCATATTGCATATCAGAAGAGAGGAAACCTCTAACTAATTGTAAACAGTGAGAGAGGGGGGGGGAGGGCTCAGTGAGGGAGGGAGGGGCTCAGTGAGGGAGGGGGGGGCTCAGTGAGGGAGGGGGGGCTCAGTGAGGGAGGGAGGGGCTCAGTGAGGGAGGGGGGGGCTCAGTGAGGGAGGGGCTCAGTGAGGGAGGGAGGGGCTCAGTGAGGGAGGGAGGGGCTCAGTGAGGGAGGGAGGGGCTCAGTGAGGGAGGGAGGGGCTCAGTGAGGGAGGGGGGGGCTCAGTGAGGGAGGGGCTCAGTGAGGGAGGGGGGGGGCTCAGTGAGGGAGGGGGGGGGCTCAGTGAGGGAGGGAGGGGCTCAGTGAGGGAGGGGGGGGCTCAGTGAGGGAGGGGAGGGCTCAGTGAGGGAGGGAGGGGCTCAGTGAGGGAGGGGGAGGGGGGGCTCAGTGAGGGAGGGGGGGGGCTCAGTGAGGGAGGGGGGGGCTCAGTGAGGGAGGGGGGGGCTCTTTCAGGCAGAACAGAGCCCCCCCGTGTGCCGAGCCGTGGAGTGAAACACTGATTAGTGACGCTCCATTACCTCTCTGTCCAAGGGCAACTGGCTCATATCAACAGACTCTGGGAAACGACACAGCAACTAACCTCCACGTTCAGGCCTGCTCACAAACACCCTGCAGCAGGTAGCAGGTAGCATGGTGGGAGTGTGGATAGTGGTGGGCTACTCTCATTAACACAGTAAGTCCAAAATAATAGCGAGACATGATTGACAATGTTTCGTCAGTGCGAGTGTTTTCTTGTTCAAATAAGGACAAAGATCGGCTGTTATTTTCAATTTCCTTCCCCTGGTTTCCTCTCAGAGCTATAGCTAGGCTAATTAGAGGGGATGTTTGAATCTGAATGTGTTTGTGCTTGAAAGACTCTGGGATCATTTGTTTCCCCGAATCAAATCAGAATATCAGTCCAATAAGGCTGAATTACCATGCCTCTATTCTGTGTGTGTGTGTGTGTGTGTGTGTGTGTGTGTGTGTGTGTGTGTGTGTGTGTGTTAATGTGAACTAGTGAGAGAGGGGCAGGCGAGTAGAGAGAGAGAGAGAGAGAGAGAGAGAGAGAGAGAGAGAGAGAGAGAGAGAGAGAGAGAGAGAGAGAGAGAGAGAGAGAGAGAGAGAGAGAGAGAGAGAAAAAACAACCTATGTCTGGTAGGGGCCGCAGGGAGGTGGACCATGGAGTCACAGAGAGATCATTTCTAGACTACATTATTCTGTGTGTGTGTCTGTGTCTGTGTGTGTGTGTGTGTCTGTGTCTGTGTCTGTGTGTGTGTGTGTGTGTGTGTGTGCGTGCGTGCGTGCGTGCGTGCGTGCGTGCGTGTGTGTGTGTGTGTGTGTGTGTTAATGTGAACTAGAGAGAGAGAGGGAGCAGGAGAGTAGAGAGGTGTGGCGTGACCACATTCCCCTCTCCTTCATTTCCTCCCTCCATCTCCACCCACCACCTGTCCTTTCTGCAGCTCTCTAATATCTCTCTCTTTCTTAGCACATTCAATTCTCTGTGCACCACCACTCTCTCCATCTCTCTCCCCTCACACACCATTTGCTGTGTCTCTTCCTCTATTAGCATTCCTACAGTATCTCTCTCTCACATTCTCTGTCTCCCCCCCTCTCCCCCTCTCCCCCCTCCCCTCTCCCCTCCTCCCTCTCCCTGTGG
>NC_137685.1:542500-562500 GCF_963989245.1 Nansenia antarctica | reverse complement strand
CTCTGTCTGTCTCTGTCTGTCTCTATCTGTCTCTATCTGTCTCTGTCTGTCTCTGTCTGTCTCTATCTGTCTCTATCTGTCTCTATCTGTCTCTGTCTGTCTCTATCTGTCTCTGTCTGTCTCTCTCTGTCTCTATCTGTCTCTGTCTGTCTCTATCTGTCTCTATCTGTCTCTATCTGTCTCTCTCTGTCTCTGTCTGTCTCTGTCTGTCTCTGTCTGTCTCTGTCTGTCTCTATCTGTCTCTATCTGTCTCTATCTGTCTCTCTCTGTCTCTATCTGTCTCTGTCTGTCTCTGTCTGTCTCTGTCTGTCTCTATCTGTCTCTGTCTGTCTCTGTCTGTCTCTGTCTGTCTCTATCTGTCTCTATCTGTCTCTATCTGTCTCTATCTGTCTCTATCTGTCTCTGTCTGTCTCTGTCTGTCTCTATCTGTCTCTATCTGTCTCTATCTGTCTCTATCTGTCTCTATCTGTCTCTATCTGTCTCTATCTGTCTCTCTCTGTCTCTGTCTGTCTCTATCTGTCTCTATCTGTCTCTGTCTGTCTCTGTCTGTCTCTATCTGTCTCTGTCTGTCTCTGTCTGTCTCTGTCTGTCTCTATCTGTCTCTATCTGTCTCTATCTGTCTCTGTCTGTCTCTATCTGTCTCTATCTGTCTCTGTCTGTCTCTATCTGTCTCTATCTGTCTCTGTCTGTCTCTATCTGTCTCTATCTGTCTCTCTCTGTCTCTGTCTGTCTCTATCTGTCTCTGTCTGTCTCTATCCTGCTGTCTCTATCTGTCTCTATCTGTCTCTCTCTGTCTCTATCTGTCTCTCTCTGTCTCTGTCTGTCTCTATCTGTCTCTGTCTGTCTCTATCTGTCTCTATCTGTCTCTATCTGTCTCTGTCTGTCTCTGTCTGTCTCTGTCTGTCTCTGTCTGTCTCTATCTGTCTCTGTCTGTCTCTGTCTGTCTCTGTCTGTCTCTCTCTGTCTCTGTCTGTCTCTATCTGTCTCTGTCTGTCTCTATCTGTCTCTATCTGTCTCTATCTGTCTCTGTCTGTCTCTATCTGTCTCTATCTGTCTCTATCTGTCTCTATCTGTCTCTATCTGTCTCTATCTGTCTCTATCTGTCTCTATCTGTCTCTGTCTGTCTCTATCTGTCTCTATCTGTCTCTGTCTGTCTCTGTCTGTCTCTATCTGTCTCTGTCTGTCTCTAACTGTCTCTATCTGTCTCTATCTGTCTCTATCTGTCTCTCTCTGTCTCTGTCTGTCTCTGTCTGTCTCTGTCTGTCTCTGTCTGTCTCTCTCTGTCTCTGTCTGTCTCTGTCTGTCTCTGTCTGTCTCTGTCTGTCTCTGTCTGTCTCTATCTGTCTCTATCTGTCTCTATCTGTCTCTATCTGTCTCTGTCTGTCTCTATCTGTCTCTGTCTGTCTCTATCTGTCTCTATCTGTCTCTGTCTGTCTCTGTCTGTCTCTGTCTGTCTCTATCTGTCTCTATCTGTCTCTATCTGTCTCTATCTGTCTCTGTCTGTCTCTATCTGTCTCTATCTGTCTCTATCTGTCTCTATCTGTCTCTATCTGTCTCTATCTGTCTCTGTCTGTCTCTATCTGTCTCTATCTGTCTCTGTCTGTCTCTATCTGTCTCTATCTGTCTCTGTCTGTCTCTATCTGTCTCTGTCTGTCTCTGTCTGTCTCTATCTGTCTCTATCTGTCTCTATCTGTCTCTATCTGTCTCTATCTGTCTCTATCTGTCTCTATCTGTCTCTATCTGTCTCTGTCTGTCTCTGTCTGTCTCTCTCTGTCTCTGTCTGTCTCTGTCTGTCTCTGTCTGTCTCTATCTGTCTCTGTCTGTCTCTGTCTGTCTCTATCTGTCTCTATCTGTCTCTGTCTGTCTCTATCTGTCTCTGTCTGTCTCTATCTGTCTCTGTCTGTCTCTATCTGTCTCTGTCTGTCTCTATCTGTCTCTATCTGTCTCTATCTGTCTCTGTCTGTCTCTCTCTGTCTCTGTCTGTCTCTATCTGTCTCTGTCTGTCTCTATCTGTCTCTGTCTGTCTCTATCCTGCTCTATCCTGCTGTCTCTCTCTGTCTCTATCTGTCTCTATCTGTCTCTCTCTGTCTCTATCTGTCTCTATCTGTCTCTCTCTGTCTCTATCTGTCTCTATCTGTCTCTCTCTGTCTCTGTCTGTCTCTGTCTGTCTCTGTCTGTCTCTGTCTGTCTCTATCTGTCTCTGTCTGTCTCTATCTGTCTCTATCTGTCTCTATCTGTCTCTATCTGTCTCTATCTGTCTGTCTCTATCTGTCTCTATCTGTCTCTGTCTGTCTCTATCTGTCTCTATCTGTCTCTATCTGTCTCTGTCTGTCTCTCTCTGTCTCTATCTGTCTCTGTCTCTATCTGTCTCTATCTGTCTCTATCTGTCTCTGTCTGTCTCTATCTGTCTCTGTCTGTCTCTGTCTGTCTCTGTCTGTCTCTATCTGTCTCTGTCTGTCTCTGTCTGTCTCTATATGTCTCTGTCTGTCTCTATCTGTCTCTCTCTGTCTCTATCTGTCTCTGTCTGTCTCTATCTGTCTCTGTCTGTCTCTGTCTGTCTCTATCTGTCTCTGTCTGTCTCTATCTGTCTCTGTCTGTCTCTGTCTGTCTCTGTCTGTCTCTGTCTGTCTCTATATGTCTCTATCTGTCTCTATCTGTCTCTATCTGTCTCTATCTGTCTCTGTCTGTCTCTGTCTGTCTCTATCTGTCTCTCTCTGTCTCTCTCTGTCTCTATCTGTCTCTGTCTGTCTCTGTCTGTCTCTATCTGTCTCTGTCTGTCTCTATCTGTCTCTATCTGTCTCTATCTGTCTCTGTCTGTCTCTGTCTGTCTCTCTCTGTCTCTATCTGTCTCTATCTGTCTCTGTCTGTCTCTATCTGTCTCTCTCTGTCTCTGTCTGTCTCTATCTGTCTCTGTCTGTCTCTATCTGTCTCTATCTGTCTCTGTCTGTCTCTGTCTGTCTCTGTCTGTCTCTATCTGTCTCTGTCTGTCTCTATCTGTCTCTATCTGTCTCTATCTGTCTCTATCTGTCTGTCTCTGTCTCTATCTGTCTCTGTCTGTCTCTGTCTGTCTCTGTCTGTCTCTGTCTGTCTCTGTCTGTCTCTATCTGTCTCTGTCTGTCTCTGTCTGTCTCTATCTGTCTCTATCTGTCTCTATCTGTCTCTGTCTGTCTCTGTCTGTCTCTATCTGTCTCTATCTGTCTCTATCTGTCTCTGTCTGTCTCTCTCTGTCTCTGTCTGTCTCTATCTGTCTCTATCTGTCTCTGTCTGTCTCTGTCTGTCTCTGTCTGTCTCTGTCTGTCTCTCTCTGTCTCTCTCTGTCTCTATCTGTCTCTGTCTGTCTCTGTCTGTCTCTGTCTGTCTCTATCTGTCTCTATCTGTCTCTATCTGTCTCTGTCTGTCTCTATCTGTCTCTGTCTGTCTCTGTCTGTCTCTGTCTGTCTCTATTTGTCTCTGTCTGTCTCTATCTGTCTCTCTCTGTCTCTATCTGTCTCTCTCTGTCTCTATCTGTCTCTATCTGTCTCTATCTGTCTCTGTCTGTCTCTGTCTGTCTCTATCTGTCTCTGTCTGTCTCTATCTGTCTCTATCTGTCTCTGTCTGTCTCTGTCTGTCTCTGTCTGTCTCTATCTGTCTCTATCTGTCTCTATCTGTCTCTGTCTGTCTCTATCTGTCTCTGTCTGTCTCTATCTGTCTCTGTCTGTCTCTGTCTGTCTCTGTCTGTCTCTATCTGTCTCTATCTGTCTCTCTCTGTCTCTATCTGTCTCTGTCTGTCTCTGTCTGTCTCTATCTGTCTCTATCTGTCTCTATCTGTCTCTATCTGTCTCTATCTGTCTCTGTCTGTCTCTATCTGTCTCTGTCTGTCTCTATCTGTCTCTATCTGTCTCTGTCTGTCTCTATCTGTCTCTATCTGTCTCTATCTGTCTCTCTCTGTCTCTGTCTGTCTCTATCTGTCTCTATCTGTCTCTATCTGTCTCTGTCTGTCTCTGTCTGTCTCTGTCTGTCTCTATCTGTCTCTGTCTGTCTCTATCTGTCTCTCTCTGTCTCTATCTGTCTCTATCTGTCTCTATCTGTCTCTGTCTGTCTCTATCTGTCTCTGTCTGTCTCTGTCTGTCTCTATCTGTCTCTGTCTGTCTCTATCTGTCTCTCTCTGTCTCTATCTGTCTCTATCTGTCTCTCTCTGTCTCTATCTGTCTCTATCTGTCTCTCTCTGTCTCTGTCTGTCTCTGTCTGTCTCTGTCTGTCTCTGTCTGTCTCTATCTGTCTCTATCTGTCTCTATCTGTCTCTATCTGTCTCTATCTGTCTCTATCTGTCTCTATCTGTCTCTATCTGTCTCTATCTGTCTCTATCTGTCTCTGTCTGTCTCTATCTGTCTCTGTCTGTCTCTATCTGTCTCTATCTGTCTCTATCTGTCTCTGTCTGTCTCTGTCTGTCTCTATCTGTCTCTATCTGTCTCTATCTGTCTCTATCTGTCTCTGTCTGTCTCTATCTGTCTCTGTCTGTCTCTGTCTGTCTCTGTCTGTCTCTGTCTGTCTCTGTCTGTCTCTATCTGTCTCTGTCTGTCTCTGTCTGTCTCTATCTGTCTCTATCTGTCTCTGTCTGTCTCTGTCTGTCTCTATCTGTCTCTATCTGTCTCTCTCTGTCTCTATCTGTCTCTATCTGTCTCTGTCTGTCTCTATCTGTCTCTATCTGTCTCTGTCTGTCTCTATCTGTCTCTGTCTGTCTCTGTCTGTCTCTGTCTGTCTCTATCTGTCTCTATCTGTCTCTATCTGTCTCTATCTGTCTCTATCTGTCTCTATCTGTCTCTATCTGTCTCTATCTGTCTCTGTCTGTCTCTGTCTGTCTCTGTCTGTCTCTGTCTGTCTCTCTCTGTCTCTATCTGTCTCTATCTGTCTCTGTCTGTCTCTATCTGTCTCTATCTGTCTCTGTCTGTCTCTATCTGTCTCTGTCTGTCTCTGTCTGTCTCTGTCTGTCTCTGTCTGTCTCTATCTGTCTCTATCTGTCTCTATCTGTCTCTATCTGTCTCTATCTGTCTCTATCTGTCTCTGTCTGTCTCTATCTGTCTCTATCTGTCTCTATCTGTCTCTGTCTGTCTCTATCTGTCTCTATCTGTCTCTGTCTGTCTCTATCTGTCTCTGTCTGTCTCTATCTGTCTCTGTCTGTCTCTATCTGTCTCTATCTGTCTCTATCTGTCTCTATCTGTCTCTCTCTGTCTCTATCTGTCTCTATCTGTCTCTGTCTGTCTCTGTCTGTCTCTGTCTGTCTCTGTCTGTCTCTGTCTGTCTCTATCTGTCTCTGTCTGTCTCTATCTGTCTCTATCTGTCTCTATCTGTCTCTGTCTGTCTCTATCTGTCTCTGTCTGTCTCTGTCTGTCTCTATCTGTCTCTATCTGTCTCTGTCTGTCTCTGTCTGTCTCTGTCTGTCTCTATCTGTCTCTGTCTGTCTCTATCTGTCTCTATCTGTCTCTGTCTGTCTCTATCTGTCTCTATCTGTCTCTATCTGTCTCTGTCTGTCTCTATCTGTCTCTATCTGTCTCTGTCTGTCTCTGTCTGTCTCTGTCTGTCTCTATCTGTCTCTGTCTGTCTCTGTCTGTCTCTGTCTGTCTCTATCTGTCTCTGTCTGTCTCTATCTGTCTCTATCTGTCTCTATCTGTCTCTATCTGTCTCTGTCTGTCTCTATCTGTCTCTGTCTGTCTCTGTCTGTCTCTATCTGTCTCTATCTGTCTGTCTGTCTCTGTCTGTCTCTGTCTGTCTCTATCTGTCTCTGTCTGTCTCTGTCTGTCTCTGTCTGTCTCTGTCTGTCTCTATCTGTCTCTATCTGTCTCTATCTGTCTCTATCTGTCTCTGTCTGTCTCTGTCTGTCTCTATCTGTCTCTATCTGTCTCTATCTGTCTCTGTCTGTCTCTGTCTGTCTCTATCTGTCTCTGTCTGTCTCTGTCTGTCTCTGTCTGTCTCTGTCTGTCTCTGTCTGTCTCTATCTGTCTCTGTCTGTCTCTATCTGTCTCTGTCTGTCTCTATCTGTCTCTGTCTGTCTCTATCTGTCTCTGTCTGTCTCTATCTGTCTCTGTCTGTCTCTGTCTGTCTCTGTCTGTCTCTATCTGTCTCTATCTGTCTCTGTCTGTCTCTCTGTCTCTGTCTGTCTCTGTCTGTCTCTATCTGTCTCTGTCTGTCTCTATCTGTCTCTATCTGTCTCTGTCTGTCTCTCTGTCTCTGTCTGTCTCTGTCTGTCTCTATCTGTCTCTGTCTGTCTCTGTCTGTCTCTGTCTGTCTCTATCTGTCTCTGTCTGTCTCTGTCTGTCTCTATCTGTCTCTATCTGTCTCTGTCTGTCTCTATCTGTCTCTGTCTGTCTCTGTCTGTCTCTATCTGTCTCTATCTGTCTCTATCTGTCTCTGTCTGTCTCTGTCTGTCTCTGTCTGTCTCTGTCTGTCTCTGTCTGTCTCTGTCTGTCTCTGTCTGTCTCTATCTGTCTCTGTCTGTCTCTGTCTGTCTCTATCTGTCTCTGTCTGTCTCTGTCTGTCTCTATCTGTCTCTGTCTGTCTCTATCTGTCTCTGTCTGTCTCTGTCTGTCTCTGTCTGTCTCTGTCTGTCTCTCTCTGTCTCTGTCTGTCTCTATCTGTCTCTGTCTGTCTCTATCTGTCTCTGTCTGTCTCTGTCTGTCTCTATCTGTCTCTGTCTGTCTCTGTCTGTCTCTATCTGTCTCTGTCTGTCTCTATCTGTCTCTGTCTGTCTCTGTCTGTCTCTATCTGTCTCTATCTGTCTCTGTCTGTCTCTATCTGTCTCTGTCTGTCTCTGTCTGTCTCTGTCTGTCTCTGTCTGTCTCTCTCTGTCTCTCTCTGTCTCTATCTGTCTCTATCTGTCTCTATCTGTCTCTATCTGTCTCTATCTGTCTCTATCTGTCTCTGTCTGTCTCTGTCTGTCTCTGTCTGTCTCTATCTGTCTCTATCTGTCTCTATCTGTCTCTATCTGTCTCTGTCTGTCTCTGTCTGTCTCTGTCTGTCTCTATCTGTCTCTGTCTGTCTCTGTCTGTCTCTGTCTGTCTCTATCTGTCTCTATCTGTCTCTATCTGTCTCTATCTGTCTCTATCTGTCTCTATCTGTCTCTATCTGTCTCTATCTGTCTCTGTCTGTCTCTGTCTGTCTCTGTCTGTCTCTATCTGTCTCTATCTGTCTCTATCTGTCTCTATCTGTCTCTGTCTGTCTCTGTCTGTCTCTATCTGTCTCTATCTGTCTCTGTCTGTCTCTATCTGTCTCTGTCTGTCTCTATCTGTCTCTATCTGTCTCTATCCTGCTGTCTCTATCCTGCTGTCTCTATCCTACTGTCTCTATCCTGCTGTCTCTATCCTGCTGTTCCTGAGTCATACAGACACTGTAGTCCACTGAGAGAGGAGTGATTCTTCCTCTCAGTCTTGTCAGGACGTTTGCCAGAGTTCTTACAATCTGATCCAGCCAATCAGGATGAGCTACCTGGCGTGTAGGCTCTATGCATCTACTTTACCTTGATTCACATTGTTAGACAAGACAAAACATACACATCAAGGTTTTGCTGTTGAAAATGACTATATTTATGAATACTTAGATAATTATATTTTAAAACAGGCATATCAGTCCAATAAAGGTATTGGCCATGTCCGTTCTTAGAGCAGATTGTTGAGCTGCTAGTCAGAGTGTGTGCTGGGTGTGTCTGCAGCGGAAGGAGGCAGCCCCTCCCCTCAGCTCCATCAGCATTGAGCTTCTCTATGTTGTCTTCAGTGACGTACGTGTCTGTGAGGTTGGTGCCACGCAGGGGGAACAGGGAAAGCGGTTGGGTAGGAAGGAAAGGGGCCTGCTGGAGGATGAACCCAGGCTGGGGTGAACCCAGGCTCCACGCTGCCTCTCCCTGCCGCAGACCAGGCCTGGCCGGGGCTCATTGGGGGGTGAGGCCAGCGTGGGAGTCTGGGGGAGTCTGGGGGAGTCTGGGGGAGGTTCACCGTCCCGATGGGGGTCAGAGTGAGTGTCTCCCCTGGTTGAACCACCAGGTCCTGGAGACAGGTGATGGTGGTGGAGGCGTTTGGCAGGCTGGCTGGGTTGGCTGGGCGGAGCCTCCAGCGCTCCTTCAGTGTGGCCTGCTGAGCAGGGCCAGGCACCAGGGCCGGGACAGGGTGCTGCCACACCTCCCTGGGGGCTGCTGGGACATGTTCCTCAACCCCTGTCTGGCAGAACCCTAACCCTGGCTAACCCTAACCCTAACCCTGGCTAATCCTAACCCTGGCTAACCCTAACCCTGGCTAACCCTAACCCTGGCTAACTCTAACCCTAACCCTGGGAGAAGACACATTCATATCCTATTTTCATTTCACGAAAATCACCTTTGTCTAAATGACACAGTTTTGTAGGCCAAATTCATGGTCACAAAAGGTCAGGCAGTAATGTTCTCCCCATTATGGATAATAATGATCTATCTGGGAGAGACTGAGCCCCGTGCTCCCTCAGGGGGTCAGACTGGTTCACTTTGGGATGTAGAAGCTCGTTTTTGAAAATAATGATCTTGGATATTAGAAACAAGTTTCTCGACTGGTGTCAAGTGTGTTGCCACCGAAAGTGACTTCCAAACTAACTTTGGGGCCTATCGACCAAACATTCTGATCAAACATTCTGACCAAACATTCTGATCAAACATTCTGATCAAACATTCTATTGATGTTGCTGATGTTTGTTGTGAGGTCATCCATTCTTAAATGTGATTAAATGATATTCATGATCACCATAGCACCCTAATTCTATAGAATTTCAATGTTCAATTGTGATGTCATTCAATTGAAATTTGAAAGAAAACTAAACTTGAATAGCCTATGACAGTATGTTATAGAATTCTATAAACATTCTATGGACTACTTGTGTAACAAGCCTAGACAGACCGATGAAGGAAGCTGTACCATGTCTGTGTGGAGAGAGCAGATGAAGTCATTGACAGCTCTATTATGGTACAGTTTAGAACTAATAGCATAACACCATTACAAACATATCATCCGCAAACGAAACAAAAAGAAATCTGTCTTTCCAAGTTTGCTAGAGAAGAGTCTATTTATACTGTGGCAGCTTCATCAAGGCAAAGCACACGCTCCACATCAGCGTTCTCCATCTCCTCCTGGCTGGTTTAGATCACTGGTCTGTAACTGCAACACATGAGCTAAAGGACCTTCTTCACCTGTGATCACAGTCATTATCATAAGCTCCACATGTCCCACACTCTGAAACCCCAGAGAGCAACACTACCTTCCTACCATCTCACTCTCCATTACCAGAAGGCTCCAGGTGTTGGGTAGACTAACACAGGCCTGCTCATCTAACAACGTTGCTCTCCTTCCCAGCAGCCATTGCTCTGCTGTTGGGTCTCTGGCTGGTGGTTCTGCAAGCTAAGCAGGACAACAATGGCCGCCGCTGCTTCTATGCCGCAAGTATCCCGCTTATTTAGGACCGCCAGACGGAAATCGATAGTTAGTGATGTAATTCACTTAGCCAGAGATAACAGGGGGATAATAGAAACGATCTAACAAACCAGGAGAGGAATAAAAGAGGTAGAAGGGACACAGCAGCTCCACTAAACCCCCCTGCAGCCACGTCTGACTAACACAACACCATCTGGGAGAGGAACGACCCACACTGCCTCACTGTGTTATTGCAAAACACCGGGCCTAGACATTACACTGTCAAGTCTGCCCAAATAGCCTATATCAGAGGGGGGGGGGGAATAAACCAGGTAATGTTATGAAGGAAGCTGTGCGAAACGATGGACCGATAATATCAATAGTTTCATGCTTTGAAGGTGTTGTCAGGGCTGGTAATTACAGAGCTGAAGTAGCCGCAACTGAGGAACCCAGAGAGACACCTGCTGTTTAATCTCAGCGTTATGCAACCTTTATGACATCTTTACGACTTGGAAGTATCAACCACATGTCTTGTGAAGAATTGTTTTGTCGTTTTTGTGTGATGCTTAAGGCCTTAATAACCACAACAGTGTAACAAACGTTATGTGATCTGGCCCTGGCCCCTGCAGCGCCGGCAGCACCTCTGGGAGGGTGTGTGTGCTCATTACAAACTAACTCATCATCATTATGAGGTTAAGAAATGTGCTGAGCTGCTCCTCTCTCCTCCCAGCCCATCAGCAGCATAACCACATCAGAGCAGCGGAGCCAACCTGTGGGCTGCCAAACACACTTCCCTCAGATTACCTCCCAACACGCCCGGCACGTCCACATCCATTAGACTGGAGTACAGCCACCAACAGCCACCAGCCACTAGCTAGCGACCATGCTAACACACCATGGCCTGTCAGCCTCCAGCTAGCCACACACACAGCCACCAACAGCCACCAGCTAGACACCATGCTAACACATACACAGCCAAGCAGCCAGCCACACACACAGCCAAGCAGCTAGCCATCATGCTAACACACCAACGGCCTGTCAGCCTCGCTGGACATACTTCCCTAAACAAAATAATTATATCAAAATCTTGTTGTTTTTTTCCTGAACAATCATTGTAGGCTGTGTTTGGCTAATATGAGATTTGGGCTAGTAGTCTAGATCTGCCAGCCCAGCACTGACTGGCCCCAGAATACCTTGGACATGCCCTTGCAACACTGCAACACGGCAATCAATCAGTTCCCAAGAATACTCCCCAATACAACATTAGATCAGCTTTCACAAATCCCTAATTTATTTACATTCTTTATATATTTATTTACTCCGTCCAGAGAGAGGAGACGGGCTGTCAGAGGCGGGGAGCAGGGAGATGATTTGGGGCTCCGATTCTGCACACAAATTGGTTCCCGCCAGTGCGATACATCATATAGAATTAAGAGGCCTCTCCCCCAGCACAGGAACCTGGGCGGCCATATTGGCACATCTGTCAGGGGCCCGCCCGCGACAGAGACGGATGGGGCAATCGTGGCACGCACACACACGCGCACACACAACACACACACACACACACACACACACACACACACACACACACCGGCTGATCTGATCCACCAGCGATAACCAAGATGAATCCGTGCGTCAGCCTGTGCCCCGGTGAAATTCATTTTTAATAATTAGTGTTCCTGTAGGCCTCTCGGTTTCCCAGGAAATGAGCGCAGGTACGGCCAGAGGTTGACACTCCACACCAGCGAGGCTGCAGGGTAATAGATGACGGGGTGTTAAGCTCCCATCATGGGGGGGGGCCGAGTGTGACTGTAAATGCACATGTGAGCACGGCCGTCTCAGAGAGGTGGATATGTCCCTGCTCTCCAGAGAGGGGGGAAATTAACTGAGCCCCAGACAAACCTGGGGGGGGGGGTGTCAAAGCTTAATTTGTGGCAGCATCCATGTGTCCTCAGACGTTTAACACTCCAAATGACCAATGTCCTCATAGCCAGGAGATGCAATGTCCATCTGAATTACTGAGAGGTGCCAAAACACAAAATATCAACAAATGCCCTCAGGTTTGCACAGGATAACATCTCAATGTTTGACTGCTATGCAGCCACAGACGTCAGGCATCATGATGGGATTTACAGCACAATACTAGTTTCCTCTGCTTCCATGTCTGAACACTCCAGGACATTCCTCACGCAGAGGACAATGACATTATGACATCACAATGACATCATTATTAGATTCGATCAGTGGTAACTGTGTTTAACGACAGCAGGTTGTCTGCCTCAGTTGTGTTATGTCTGGGTTTGCCTTGGCTCACAGACCAGTGTGATATATCACCAGAGAGAGAGGGGGAGAGAGAGAGAGGGGGAAGAGAGAGAGAGAGGGGGAAGAGAGAGAGGGGGAAGAGAGAGAGAGAGGGGGAAGAGAGAGAGAGACGGGGGAGAGAGAGAGAGGGGGAAGAGAGAGAGATGGGGGAGAGAGAGAGAGGGGGAAGAGAGAGAGAGGGGGAAGAGAGAGAGAGGGGGAAGAGAGAGAGGGGGAAGAGAGAGATGGGGGGAAGAGAGAGAGGGGGAAGAGAGAGAGAGAGGGGGAAGAGAGAGAGACGGGGGAGAGAGAGAGAGGGGGAAGAGAGAGAGAGACGGGGGAGAGAGAGAGAGGGGGAAGAGAGAGAGATGGGGGAGAGAGAGAGAGGGGGAAGAGAGAGAGAGATGGGGGAGAGAGAGAGAGGGGGAAAAGAGAGAGAGAGGGGGAAGAGAGAGAGAGAGAGGGGGAAGAGAGAGAGAGAGGGGGAAGAGAGAGAGAGGGGGAAGAGAGAGAGACGGGGGAGAGAGAGATGGGGGGAAGAGAGAGAGAGGGGGAGCGGGGACAAGACATACAATAGTTAAGGAACATGGTTGTGGGGATAGAGGAGGATAAAATGACAAAGGTATAGACAGAGAGACCAGGATAAGAGGGAAAGGAAGGAGTTAAAATTCCTTGCCGAAGCCGAAACCGAAATGAAGGAAACACTCAGCCGGATACCGAATACCGAGGGCAGAAGCTTTTCATTTATTTCGAAAATGTTTGTACCTTTGCATAAATTAAATAAATGCTTGTAAAATGTAAAATGTAAAATGATAATTATTAAAATGACATGTTTGAAACTGTAGATACTGTAGCGAACAGGACTGGGAGAGGAACTCACCCCATGCAGGTCTCAAACCCTCATATCACCCAGCCGTGCTAACCACGGGAGCTGCTAACGGGCCTCATACAGGTTCGTCACACTATCCCGGGTTCGGGAGTGAACCCTCACGCTTCACTATACCCAGGCCCTCACATGGACACGGCTCTCTGATGGCCTTGTCCCATCCCACCTCTGACACCAATGTAGTGAACGGGACTGGGAGAGGAACTGGCCCCATGCGGGTCTCGAAAACGTTAATATCGGAATGAGCCTCTGGTTGTGGTTCAGAGAACAGATGCCAAACTGCCGACATGTTGGCTGTAATTATCTGGCCTGGCAGTAGGCAGTCATCACTCAGTGCTAGTTATTCGGTAAACATTCGGCCGAACACCAAATGTGCTTTTTTTGCTATTTTTGGCCAAATAATTTCGGTGGCCGAACTTTCAGTTGGCAGAACTGTACAGTTAAAACAAAGTAACGTGTTCACAGAGAGCATTCACAGAGAGCATTCACAGAGGGCGTTCACAGAGCGCATTCACAGAGGACGTTCACAGAGCGCATTCACAGAGTGCATTCTGGGACAACGTTAGCTTTCTGACAGCAGCTGCTCGTCTCTTTCATCTAAGGAGCAACTCAGGACGTTGTCAACGGCAACAACATGTAATGGTGCTTTCATCATAGCTAACATATACAGAGGTAAACAGCAACATGTAATGGTGCTTTCATCATAGCTAACATATACAGAGGTAACAAGAGAGAAAATAAGGCACTCGCCGTCTTTGAAGCAGAGGGTGGTGTCGCCCCAGGCAGCTCTGAGGAGAGGCAGCGCTACACGTGACGCAGTCAGAGATGAGTGGGCGACTCTGATCCACCATCCTCAGCTACGCTCCTCGCTATGGTAACAGCTCCAGGAGGCCAGGACTCCCCAGCGCTATGGTAACAGAGGAGGCCAGGACTCCACAGTGAGGTAACTTTACTCTTTGGGGGTTATGCCCCGAGAGAGCACTCCTCTCCTCTCCTCTCCTCTCCTCTCCTCTCCTCTCCTCTCCTCTCCTCTCCTCTCCTCTCCTCTCCTCTCCTCTCCTCTCCTCTCCTCTCCTCTCCTCTCCTCTCCTCTCCTCTCCTCTCCTCTCCTCTCCTCTCCTCTCCTCTCCTCTCCTCTCCTCTCCTCTCCTCTCCTCTCCTCTCCTCTCCTCTCCTCTCCTCTCCTCTCCTCTCCTCTCCTCTCCTCTCCTCTCCTTTGTTCATTACCTCAGGCAGCAGCAACGTTCCTTCCCTGGGCCAGGCAGCATGTCAACATCACACCGCTGCTGTTCCCCCCCCGCCCTCAGCAGGTGAGCATGTAGCTGTTAGCAACACAGCAAAAACAATAAAAAAGTAAACTTTTGCAGTTAACTTCGAAATCCACAATATTGAGACAAACAGAGTGAGACAGAGGAGTGGGAGAAACTAACAATAATGAAACCCCCGCAGGAGAAGAAGGAGAGCTAAATGATGCATAGCCTTGCACCTGCGAGGGGCTCGCGGTGCGCAATATCATCTCTCTTATGAAAATGCCTCCGCACACACAGACACCTTAAATAACCCGTAATCAAATTCCAAGGTGGAGGTCTCTGTGTAATTTATTTAGCGGTTCATAATTTAAGTACAAGCCGTAGGAAAATTAAACTAGGGAACTGGCGTCCCACACAGACCTCGCCTACCTCTACTCTCATTAGCGCCACTAATGTGTAGCATAAACATACTGTTAATGACCGTAATATAGCTAATCCTTACAAAGTGCGGACTTTGCAAAAGAACGGTGCTGGCTACAGCGGTATGAGGCTGGGACTGATTCTCACCAACTGTAATAGTCTCTGAAATAAGGTCATCCGCTCATTATTTGCAATGCATTCTGGGGCTGTTGATATAGGGGCAGATCCAATGTTATGAAGTGCAGGATATCAAAACAGGTACTTCACTTTAGGTCATGTTCTCACATGAAAGTCTGAATCGAGACCCGGAGCAAGTGGATGAGTTCGCAACATTGTTGCATAAATTATTTCTCACAGCCCTTCATGTAAACGAAGTAGGCTAACATACGCAATCAAAGCAACAGACGTGGTAGTTGATTGGTCAGAAAAATAGAAAATTGCCCGTTCGTCCCGCTCTTATCCAGATCAACAAGCATGCGCTGTTGTTTTCCTATGGACAGCCTCGAGCAGCGTTCTCACCAAAAGCGAAGCGAAGCAAAGTGATGGATGCGTCGTTTCTAACCGGAGCGAAACCACCCTTTTCAAGCGGAGCATGCATTGGTTGTTTGCTCCGGGAGCGACTTCGAATGCACGTTCTCACAGCTCCAAACGACGCAGAGCAAAGCTAATTTTATCCTAAACTCCGTTTCAAGTGAAGCAAATGTTCTAGTGAGAACACCCCCGTAGAAAGGGAATGGTACATACAGAAGCTTGCCTCCCTCCCAGGTTCTGTCTGGAACAATGGGAGAGGCTCAGATGACCAGCATGACTCCAGGGTCAGACCCTCTGAATCACACCTAGCATCCAGCTGCCATCCAACCACCCCATCTATCAACAAACATTCTCTCTACCTCTCTCTCTTTCTTTTTCTCATTCGTTCTCTCTTTCACAATTTGACCCCCCATGGTTAAGGCGCTGTTACCTGATATTCATATGACCAGCCTCAGGTTAGGTGATGAGGCAGGGAGGGAGAGAGGAGAGTTAGAGGTGGGCAGCAGTGTGTGAGAGGAGAGTTAGAGGTGGGCAGCAGTGTGTGAGAGGAGAGTTAGAGGTGGGCAGCAGTGTGTGAGAGGAGAGTTAGAGGTGGGCAGTGTGTGAGAGAGGAGAGTTAGAGGTGGGCAGTGTGTGAGAGGAGAGTTAGAGGAGGGCAGCAGTGTGTGAGAGGAGAGTTAGAGGAGGGCAGTGTGTGAGAGAGGAGGGGAGATTAGCAGTAGTGTGTGAGAGGAGGGGAGATTAGCAGTAGTGTGTGAGAGGAGGGGAGATTAGCAGTAGTGTGAGAGAGGAGGGGAGATTAGCAGTAGTGTGTGAGAGGAGGGGAGATTAGCAGAGTGACAGTGACAGTCTTCGAAGCGCTTTCTCCCTGCCGCTACTCACTCGTCCACTGGGGCCGAACCCACGAGATGGACACCAGTCCTGCCTGGCTGTGACAGAAGAGCTCTCCGAAGAGACTAGTCCTCATCTACAGTCATACTACAGGATGATATCCTGGAGGAGGGAGCTGGAGGCCTGGGGAGGCCTGGGGAGGGAGCTGGAGGCCTGAGGAGGGAGGTGGAGGCCTGGGGAGGCCTGGGGAGGGAGCTGGAGGCTTGGGGAGGCCTGGGGAGGCCTGGGGAGGGAGGTGGAGGCCTGGGGAGGGAGGTGGAGGCCTGGGGAGGCCTGGGGAGGCCTGGGGAGGGAGGTGGAGGCCTGGGGAGGGAGGTGGAGGCCTGGGGAGGGAGCTGGAGGCCTGGGGAGGGAGCTGGAGGCTTGGGGAGGCCTGGGGAGGCCTAAGGAGGGAGGTGGAGGCCTGGGGAGGGAGGTGGAGGCCTGGGGAGGCCTGGGGAGGGAGGTGGAGGCCTGGGGAGGGAGGGGGAGGCCTGGGGAGGCCTGGGGAGGCCTGGGGAGGGAGGTGGAGGCCTGGGGAGGCCTGGGGAGGCCCGGGGAGGCCTGGGGAGGGAGCTGGAGGCCTGGGGAGGCCTGGGGAGGGCTGGGGAGGGAGCGGGAGGCCTGGGGAGGCCTGGGGAGGGAGCTGAAGGCCTGGGGAGGGAGGTGGAGGCCTGGGGAGGCCTGGGGAGGGAGGTTGAGGCCTGGGGAGGGAGCTGGAGGCCTGGGGAGGCCTGGGGAGGCCTGGGGAGGGAGGTGGGGGCCTGGGGAGGGAGCTGGAGGCCTGGGGAGGCCTGGGGAGGGAGGTGGGGGCCTGGGGAGGGAGCTGGAGGCCTGGGGAGGCCTGGGGAGGGAGGTGTGGGCCTGGGGAGGCCTGGGGAGGGAGGTGGAGGCCTGGGGAGGCCTGGGGAGGCCTGGGGAGGGACCTGGAGGCCTGGGGAGGGAGCTGGAGGCCTGGGGAGGCCCGGGGAGGGAGGTGGGGGCCTGAGGAGACCTGGGGAGGCCTGGGGAGAGAGGTGGAGGCCTGGGGAGGCCTGGGGAGGGAGCGGGAGGCCTGGGGAGGCCTGGGGAGAGAGGTGGAGGCCTGTGGAGGCCTGGGAGGGAGGTGGAGGCCTGGGGAGGCCTGGGGAGGGAGCTGGAGGCTGAACCACATCAGTCAAGAGAGAGGCGTGACTCCTCCCTCCAACCCAAGTCCATCCGTGGTAGCTTCTAGCATCAGGCTAGCCTAGCTGTATGTCTCTATTCACCCCTAGCATTGAGCCAACGGCCTTAACAGCCATTTAGCTGCTACGGCACGCCTGTGCTTGGCTCATTCACAGGCCGAGACACTAATTACCTTTCTAACGCTGCGGCCCGTTGGTGTGTGTGTGTGTGTGTGTGTGTGTGTGTGTGTCCTTTCAATGGCTCTATTTACCTCAGCTCAATGAGCCAGCTGCCTCGCCATTAGCCTTAGTGTGATTCATTCAGTGCTCTTGACTCAATATTTCCCCCAACAATACTAAGCAGCACACAGAGTGTAAAGGACTTTCCTGTCAGAATCCTCAGCTCAGTGTCAACGTAGGATTTAATATAAAACCAAAAAAAACTCTCAGGCGCCTTGCAGCCTTCGGAGCAGAGACCTAATGGTTTGTGAATAACATAATGACCACGACGGCAATACAGTTATCAAGTGCAATTAGAGTAAAACTACCATGACCATAATGCAGTATTATTTGTGTGCTGCATATGCACAGTGTGTAGGCTACGTGTGTAATGTAGAATCTAAGCCAGAGTGATAAGGACGATGCCACAGCTCTCGGAGCAGTAACAGAGAGAGTAGCTGTGGAGAATATCACAGTGATGAAAAGCTCTTATATTATATTTGGGGTATAGTCACACCCCGCTGGTGTCCTATCTCCCAGCAGGTGACGAGGAGGAGAAATGCCACAATGACTGACTGACTTAATCCACCAGCACACAGGAGGGGAGACGGCACTGGGGATATTAGCATCACACTACATCTGCTCATTCAGATACCTGATACCTCTTTCCATTAAAGTATAACAGGAAAGTGAAAGCGGTTTTAACAATTCATTGAGTGATCTTTACCTTCGTATGAGTGGTTTAACTGGGCCGCGGGCCATCCTCACAGGAGCAGGAAGAGGAGATGGAGAAGGACTTATCAAGGATAATATAGGATAGAGGCAGACAGGACATCATCAATTTCCATCTCATTTCAGCCTTGTGCTACTGGAACGCCTGAGAGCTCTCTGTTCATCTCTGTTCATGTCCTCCTCATCCAGCAGATGATTGGCTCAGTACGTTGATATGAATAGGGCCAGGCTCATAGAATAGTATTTCTACCTTTTTAGATTAAAATTCAGACACTGCTTTTGAGGACTGAGGCAGAAAACACAATGTCTTCAAATCTAATATTCAGTGAGTTTATCACACGTACAATCAGACACTGCACGACCGTGAACATGACCAAGGCTGGTTGCATGCACGGTGCACACACGCACACACACACGCACGCACGCCCACACAGACACACACACACACACACACACACTGAATAATAAAAAGCATAAACTAAAGTAAGTAGCCTTGAGACTTACCCCCAGCCCAGCCCTTAATGCTGAGTGCCAAGCAGGGAGACATCAGTGCCAAGCAGGGAGACATCGCTACCACGTTTATAGTCTTTGGTACGACTCGACCGGGGATTGAACTCACAACCTCCCAATCTCAGGACAGAGTCAGACACTCTAACCGCCAGGCCACTGAGCTGGTGTATAAAGTAGCATGCAGCATGAATCATCTATATCAGATCTGGATCTGTATCAAAGGCTGCCAAGCAGCTAGACACACCACAGTGAGAGAGCACGACCACATTAAAACATCACAACCCTGACCAGTGGAATGTTGACATCTGATTCTACCACCTTCCAATAGACTAGACCTAATTAGTCACCTGTGTCTGTCTGCTGTCCTGTGTGATTTAGTAACAGTCAGATTATGTAATCAGGCCCTGATACACAGTGTCATAGATTCATTGGTGGAGAACTGTGGAGAACTGTGCCCCAAGAACATTCCCCCACGTGTACCAAGTCATCCTTCACAATCTGTCACTACAGGTAGAACACACTTCTCAAGGATCCGTGGGCCATTTACCATTATGTATTATTGCTCAGATACACATTTTCCAGCCACTGAATCCCTCCAGGACTCAATCACTTTAAGTAGCGATTATAAGGCACACTACTACGAGCAGACAGGCATAACAGAAATATATAAATATTTCACTTAAAGATCATTCTCTGCCATAGGCCTGACGCAGGAGACAGGAGGCAGAGGGGAGACGGATGTGTCTCTGAGAGAACGGAGCTCAGAGACACAACAGGAGTCCCTGCTCCAGCACAGACGCATCTAGAAAGCACAGACGCATCTAGAAAGCACAGAAGCATCTAGAAAGCACAGAGGCATCTAGAACGCACAGAAGCATCTAGAAAGCACAGCCCCAACTACTCCCTACAGCCACACAGCTGAGGGAGGGAGGGACAGAGACACAGAACAAGAGGGGAGAGGAAAGGAGGAGTTCAACTGGGACCAGTTAAGATACTGTTGGAGATAAGAAGAGGAAATAGGGAAGGGGTGGGCAGAGAGAGAGAGAGACAGGGGGGGGGGGGGGGGGGAGGAAAGAGGTGAAAGAGAAGAAGGGAGATAGAGAGTATCACTAGGGTACAGTGTAATGAACTGGTGGTTTCTGGGTAAGTGAGTTCGTGGGGTTTGGCACTTCTCCTGAAAGTCAGCCTGGTCAGACAGAGTAGATGTGTAGAGAGGAGAGAGAGAGACTAAAGTAGATGTGTAGAGAGTAGATGTGTAGAGAGTAGAGAGACTCAGACAGAGTAGATGTGTAGAGAGTAGATGTGTAGAGAGTAGATGTGTAGAGAGTAGATGTGTAGAGAGTAGATGTGTAGAGAGTAGATGTGTAGAGAGTAGATGTGTAGAGAGTAGATGTGTACAGAGTAGATGTGTAGAGAGTAGAGAGACTCAGACAGAGTAGATGTGTAGAGAGTAGATGTGTAGAGAGTAGATGTGTAGAGAGTAGAGAGACTCACCTGAATAAGCCCAGTAGGAGTCTCCTGCGGCCCTCCTCCCCCTCCTCACACCCAGGGCGTCCTCCTCCTCCTCCACTCCTACAGACCCCGGCTGGCCATCCACTACCGCTGAGGAAGACAGAGAGAGGTTAGATCATCCACACAGGTGAGCAACAGGAACTCCTTCCAGAAAGACGTCCAACACTGAAAGACCACAGACCCATAATACATCACATGTTTCCTGTCACTTTTTTGTCACTTCTATGTA
>NC_137685.1:495000-537500 GCF_963989245.1 Nansenia antarctica | reverse complement strand
TTTTTTTTTTTAAATCTCTAAAACAAAAAACAAAAACAAAAAAAAGAACATTTTAGCTGATTAAAATATATCTGATCCTAGATCAGCGCTATAATGGATGTTGACTAAAAGTGCACCTAAATCCACGCCCATCTCTCTCTAACCGCTGATCCAAAATCAGATTAATGACATTCAGTTGACGACGTGACACAAGGGCTCCTGATTGGTCTAAATGTGAACTGTGGTATTATTGTTATTGTGTACAGGCCACCGTAGTGACATCCGGGGGGTATTCCATCAACATAGCTAAAGGGAAAATCCAGGTTTAGTCTGATAAATCTCGCGAGAGTTCTTACAAATATCCAGGCATATTCTGATAGGTCTCGCGAGAGTTATCAAAAATAAGCCAGGATTTTCCTTTAGCGACGTTGATGGAATACCCCCCAGGTCAGGTGGGCAGGTTACGACGAGACAACAAGAGACCGGTATTGTAGAGCTTACAGAGCGAGTTAAAATAAAGACACTTACATTGAAATACAGAAGGACTCACGTGTATGTTTAATAGAATAACACGACATGGTGTCAGAAGTCCTGTAAGTGAGTGTTAAGAGTTAGATCGGCCGACAAGTGTCATTTGAGCTCGTGACGGTGAGAAGGGAGAAGAAAAGATGGATGCTAATGCTAACGCGGGAGCAGCTGCAGTCCAGAGAACGGCGCCAGTTTCAAGTGCTACGTTAGCAGACATTAGCAAGTCAAAAAACGATTCTTATGTGCCGTCACTTTAGCAACGACACAGTATTGTCAAGGGGAAAAGAAGGGGAGACGATTTTTTTATTGACAACGGAATTACATGCTGGAAAAACATGCAGCTAAAATTCAGGGAACATTTGGACAATAAGAGACACACGGGAGAAGTACGGGAAAACAGGGCTCATGTGGGTGTCATCAAAGGTAAGAGTTTGTTTTCTTTAACTCAGCTGATACTCAGCTGTTTACCGAATGCTCCATCTGACTGTGATTTTACTTCTGTAATGTGGTGGGTTGACATAATTCACGCACGGAACTATAGGTTGAGACTATTGTTCCGTCCGTAGTACCCAATTTGTTTAGACTGTTCTATTTACTGCTTGAGTGTGTTGTTGACAATCGTTCATGTCCTTCATTAAACGTTTAGCTTTGTCATTTGATACGCCGCCTACGACTACCATCTCTCTGCACTACAGTAAACAGTTAATCAGTAACGTTAGCCGCTTTTGTGCTCATGTAGGCCTACTTCGTATTATATTATAGCTGATGATCTTTGTGTGTGTATGTGACTGTCAGTCACAAGTTTATATTCTGTATATTATTTTTTTTTTTTTTGGGCCATCCTCTAGTTTTGGCTGTGATTAGGAGAAAAAATAAATAAAAAATCGTTGTTTTGAGCGCGCGTGCGCGTTTCATGCGCGTGCACGCGAAAAAAATCGCGCGCGCTGCGCGCGCGGTCACGGCCACCCGCCACCATTGTAAACATTCCTGGAGGAAACACTGTAACTAGAACACTACTTTACATTGTTACCTAGTTAACTACAACACTACTTTACATTGTTACCTAGTTAACTACAACACTACTTTACATTGTTACCTAGTTAACTACAACACTACTTTACATTGTCAGCAGGCTCACAAAACAAGCTGTGTTAGTTGACTAGCGATGTGTCATTGATTTTCAACAACGCGGAAATGTATTGAAAACACTACACTAGAAGAACGTGTCACATATATATTTTTATTGAAACTATCAGAGTTGATTGCTAGCTACATTTTAGGATTATGATGAGAGACGGGTCTGGTAGAGCGTGTGATTAATTGAAATCGTCACCATGATGAATAAAGATAAAGAGATACATGAGAGAGAGAGACAGAGAGACAGAGAGACAGACAGAGAGAGAGAGACAGACAGAGAGAGAGAGACAGAGACAGAGAGAGAGACAGAGACAGAGAGAGAGAGAGAGACAGAGACAGAGAGAGAGAGACAGAGAGAGAGAGATAGAGAGAGAGAGAGAGAGACAGACAGAGAGAGAGAGAGAGAGAGACAGAGAGAGAGAGAGACAGAGAGAGAGAGATACAGAGAGAGAGAGACAGAGAGAGAGAGAGATACAGTGAGAGAGAGACAGAGAGACAGAGACAGAGAGAGAGAGAGAGAGAGAGGGGGGGGGGGGGGTTGGGGGAGGCAGGCAGCCGCCTACTTGAAGGCAGTATGAAGGAGGGGAGGAATGCTCCGTCTTTGATCAGAGATCAGAGGAGACAGCACCATGTCAACAGTTTATACTCATCCGTGTCAGACGTCCCCCCTGGGCAGAGAATTAAACCTTCCCACCGCTCTGGTAGAGCAGAGCCGACTACGCTACACGGGCTAGCCCTGGAGGAGCCCGCAGCACAGAGAACCTCCAGGTCTGAACCCTCACACAGCACACCTCAAAACAGCAGTCAAACATTTAATGACTCAAACACCTCCACACAGTATCCCCGTAGATGAAACAGCATCTCAACGTCATAAGACAGAGAACGATACAACATTACACAACATTACACACAACTCTCACATTGAGCCCTCAAAATGGACTGCACTTATTCCAAAGCGCTTTACAACGGCCTCTCATTCACACATTCACAGTCACACACCAATGGCGGCAAGCTACCATGCAAGGTGCCGGCCTGCTCATGGGGAGCAATTTGGGGTTCAGTGTCTTGCCCAAGGACACCTCGGCACGTGGCCAGCCGGGGATCGAACCGCAGAACCGCCGACCTTGTGATCATGAGAAGCCGGATCTCCTACCTCCTGAGACACAGCCGCCCAAAACACCTGAGCATAACT
The DNA here is from genome assembly GCF_963989245.1 of Nansenia antarctica. NCBI lineage: Eukaryota > Metazoa > Chordata > Actinopteri > Argentiniformes > Microstomatidae > Nansenia > Nansenia antarctica. Next base: position 534,664 of record NC_137685.1, on the reverse strand, counting down.
TCAACACCTGAGCATAACTTCAACACCTGAACGACTCCTCTGACATTTCCCCAGAGGCACCTGAATCCTCCACACCTAAATGAAGCCTCATCTATTTAGAGCTCCATAACAGATCTCCCCCCTGACCACACTCAGCGCTCACAAACAAGTCGAGGCACCTCCGAGAGCACCTCAGTAACAGCTACCAACAGAGTCATCCGCCTTCATTAGCTATTAGCCAACGCCTTCTAACGCTCTCAGAGCATCTTGGTTACCATGGTTACAGATATAGAGATGGAACACCCTCTGGAGGGAGGGAGGGGGGAAGAGCAACACAGAGGAATGATGGTCAACTCTGCGTACGTACGCTCACTCTGGCCAAAACATCTCATTCTGTTGAACTCAAACAGCCCTAAATAGCAACACGGACTCCTGCATAGTGTTACAAAGCCAGCTCTGCCTGGAGGCAAAGGGCATTCACAACACTCAACCTCATGAAGTGAAAAGGTCAGAAATATAGCAGCAACATGCACCAGGACGCCACGAGTCAGCACTTTCCAGGGAATAGCATCGGTGGATTATATCATTAGGTGTCAATCAGAGGTGTCCTGAGGGCTTTAGTTAACCCTGGGTCTATGCCGTTCTACAGGAAGTTACTATATACAACAGAGGTTACTTCCTTCTGTTTAAATCTGCAAGGCAAAAGCAAATCATATGCTTTAGTTACAGTGCAGAGGCTTACAGCAACACGCAGGCTTAGCCAAGTGCAGAGTACATTATATTATGATTGTCAAAAATGTCCTGGTGTATATATAGCCTAGTCGATAATATCCTCCAAACTCAATCATCGTCGTACAGTGTTTCTATCCTGATTTTACGAACCGGAATAGAACCCACAAGACCAGATCTTTATGCGTGTGCGTTTGTAAGTTTGTGTGTGTGTGTGTGTGTGTGTGTGTGTGTGTGTGTGTACTGTATGTGTAGCCAAGGGCAGGGGAGCGTGCATGTATGTACGTGCACGTGTTGAAATCTCACAATGGTGCTCCTTAGTCATTATGTTATTATGCTGCTGTATACGAACAAAAGATCAGATGTTACGCTTCATGTACTCATAACCACGTCTGACTCTCAGATAGAGATATATCAGACTGACCCTAACCCTTATTATATCAGACTGTTATATCAGGCGGCTCCCTGAACAGCTGCAGACCGGTAGTGGCTTTGAAGCCCTCAAGCCTTAGCAGTCACCAGGGCTCCCACACCTTCTGAAACATCACATTCAAGAACCTTTCAAGGACTTTCAAGACTCAATTCCCTCAAATTCAAGGACCCAACACGGCATAGGCTAGTTTGAGACAGATCTAGATGAGAATGTATATAACGGGAACTCTCCGCTCACAGACAACAATTAAAAAGAGAGGCTTGAATGTGTGAACACTAGATGGTCTCTTGCCTTCTCTGCCACAACAGAGCAAAACAATATCTCGTGAAATATGTGTAAAGTTAAGCATGGACCATGATAAAGGTCTCTCCCACCCCGTTATGGTGTTTCAGACAGCCACATACTATGGGTGATCGTTCTACTGTAGTTCTACACTCAGACACCCACAGGGTCTTTCCCCCCAGGTCCAGGCTTATCGGCGGTTTTCCTGCAGTTTAGTAAAAACCACATCTAAGTGGGTTTGTTATGTGAGAAAGTTGTGTGAGATGTTTCCTGAGTCTCACCAGAGTGTAAGGAGGAGTGGGTTGTAAGGAGGAGTGGGTTGTGCTCTTGTGGAATTTTTCTGGGAAGCCATGTGAGGAACAGATGTGCACATCCAGGCTGGCAGATGCTGTCTGTGTGGTTAGCTGCTAGATGCTAACTGCGTGTCTGCAACACTAAACTGTGCAGTCAACGGCTCACTGGGTAGATGGAGGCTGGTCGGCTGCAGCGTATCCAGCACAGGTCTGCACGGCAAACAGCCACTCGCATTTCTGCATGGCTAATACGTGTGTGCTGTCAGTTTCACTTGGCTTTACGGTCATGTAACATTTGTATAATTCCGATAAGGGTATCATAATGTCTTTAAAAGATGCTTGTAGTTTGTTAAGTATCCACAAGTACCATACAGCACTGAATAATAATACAGGCAGATATAAAGACTTGTCATGGTCACCCCCAAAATGTCACGAGGGCTTTTGTCAGACACAAACTCCACTAGAAGAGACAGGACAGTTTGGGGAGCAGAGTGTAGAGAGAGAGGGAGAGTAGAGCCAGATGGTAAAAGGAAGTGTGTGTGCTTTTTTTTTCTTCTCATACCGTGGGCACTTCTCATATGCAGCTGGAAGGGGCCTATGAGGGGGGGGGGGGCGTTGAGGGACCCCGTAACCGTGCGAGCCGTACCGTAGCTGTGTCCGGAGCAGCGAAAGACATTACATGGGGAACAGAGCCCTGAAGCTAACGTCAACCTCCCTGCCACAAGAGTCAAACACCTCTCACAACTCCTTAGAGATGCGCTGATATAGAGAAACATGGAAACACTGAGGAACATAGAAAAGGCAGACGTAGAATGGACATCAGAATCCCATTGCCGTCATGTAAGAACAGCCACTGCTGTGGTCTTTGTTGTTGGTTGCGATTCTTTGAAGGAAACTAAATCCTGTTGTGGATTGGGAAGACAGCGGCTAACATGCACTGATGCTGCAGTCCCCACCATGCTAACATGCACTGCTGGTGCAGTCACCAGCATGCTCTGCGACCGCATGGTTATCATGTTGCATGAGAACGCCAATGACACAACAGCCTGCAGACCAGGAAATGTCATAGTGCAGCTAGAAGTCATCTTCATTTGAGGGTTGAAGTTTGATTACTGAATAATAATAATAATAATAATAATAATAATAATAATAATATATTAGACTTATATAGCGCTTTTCTAGACACTCAAAGACGCTTTACAAACTGAAAAGATTGAGTAGGAAACTTGCCAACAGCCGAAGATTGAGCATCAAACCTTGACTTTTCTCATCATAATAGCATTGAACCCTTTAGTCTTTTCCCATTATCTGACAACATCATTCAATCATCTTTTCAGTTTGTGCGTGAAAATAAAGCTTTAAGAGAGAGAGACTGCATTCCTGGGAGAGGTTGGTGTGACACGTCTCATGGTACACAAACCTGACCAATCCCCAGGCAGGTTACAGACCTAGGTGAATCATCACCAAGCTTGGTCCACAGACCAACATGTCACCCAGTCACTGGAGGATGTCACCCACTCACTGTCTGGAGGATGTATCTATCTTTAACCTTCAACCTACTGGACAGAGAAGCTTACAGAGAAAATGACATGCTTTGCATACTGTATATTACTCTATCCCCCGCACCAACCCACGGACCTTTGGGGACAGAGCCTTCAGCGTGGCCGCACCTACTCTCTGGAACTCTCTCCCCATAGATCTGCAACGCCCCCACCATGGACTCCTTCAAACTAGCCCTTAAAACCCATCTGTTCACCAAGGCCTTTGGCCCCTTGTCAATGTTTCAGTTTTGCTTTGTTTGTTTTCTGTTTTGTCTGTCTGACCATCTTAGAATTGTAAAGCGTCCTTGGGTTGTTTGAAAGGCGCTATAGAAATTAAAGTTATTATTATTATTATTATTATTATTACTCATAATCTAATCCTGTATGTAATAACATCCATGTTTAAGAGCACCAGATTCCGAATGGCAAACATTCAAACATTCAAAGATTCCAACACCTTGAAAGCCAGCAGATGAAACAGCCCGACAATAGACATGAACATTTTTGCTGAGAGGAGCGGTCTGCTGCGTGCTCACTCCGCTGTGTGTAAAAAGACAAAGCCCTCCACTTCCTGGCTTTTATTCTGTATTCATGAAACCAGTGATGACCCATTGTTCCATTGTCTGAGGAAAACTCTGACCTCTTTTGTGTAGCCGTACTGTAAGACTTCCTGAGGATAAGTCAATGTTGAACTAAGCTTTGAGTTATATTTAAACTACACAGCAGCGTACACTTCCATGTGTGCTCTACAAAGACTAGTTGGGATACCTGAAACGCTCCTGATACATTATCAGTCTTCTGTACCGTAGCCTAACTTGGACTAGTAAAATATCAATACAGTTAAATGGTCTGTCTGCTCACTGATTAAGTCACTAGTCTAACTGGCCTAATACGTACCAACACTGCTAAACGGTCTGTCTGCCCACTGATTATGTCTATCAGGGGCTTTAGCAGAAGCCATTAACCAGATTAAACACACGCAGGGTAATGACAGGTCAGCCATGTTTCTGCTCTTGAACTGAGGAGCCTTTCAGCCTGTCTGTCTTCTATGGACTGCACTTATATAGCTCCTTTATCCAAAGTGCTTTCCAACGGCCTCTCATTCACCCATTCACACACACATTCACACACCGATGGCGGCAAGCTGCCATGCAAGGCGCTGGCCCGCTCACTGGGAGCAATTTTGGGGTTCAGTGTCTTGCCCAAGGACACTTCGACATGTGGCCAGCCGGGGCTCGAACCGCCGATCTGCCAACCTTGCGATCATTAGATGGCGGCTCTACCTGAGTCCTGAGACACAGCCTCTACCTCCTGAGACACAGCCTCTACCTCCTGAGACACAGCCTCTACCTCCTGAGACACAGCCTCTACCTCCTGACCCACAGCCTCTACCTCCTGAGACACAGCCTCTACCTCCTGAGACACAGCCTCTACCTCCTGAGACACAGCCTCTACCTCCTGAGACACAGCCTCTACCTCCTGAGACACAGCCTCTACCTCCTGAGACACAGCCTCTACCTCCTGAGACACAGCCGCACAGCTCTGGTACTGTGCTGGACTGTACTGTACCTCAGTACTGTGCTGGACTGTACTAGACTCCCAGCGCTGAGCGCTCTATCTTTATGTTGTCAGACAATAAAGGGACGAGGCCTCCTGAGAGTACAACACCACAGCACACTGACATTGTGGATTTATCGGGAGTAAAGTGATGTTTGCAACACGCGGCAATTACAGTGCTAAAGTGCCGGAGGCTAGTGAGGTCATTCCTCAGGCCATTATCAGGAGTTATGGGCCCCCATGTGAATTGTCCAGCTATCGATTCAGATATAAATTCTGCTGCAGCTGGTGAATAACATCACACGCCCACCTCACATCACGGAGGTGTTCTTCACCTCTACGCTCGCTGAGCAGCTCAGACACTGAAGGTTGAACTCCTGACAAAGGGAGGAGGAACACCGTCATGTTATTGGAGATAAGGACCGTCTGTAACACTTCAACAAGTCGTCATCTGGTGTTGGACAATAATTGACCTTCTGTCCTCATTATACCAGACGACCTCACAGGAACGCCAAATATTCAGCATCTTTAACAGCAACTCCAGATACAGGACGTGAAGAAATGTTTCCTGAAGCACCGTAGCGAGTTTCTCCCCGCTGCAAATGACGTATTTAGCCGACTGCTAATCTGTCTAATGACTCAAACTGGCCTTAGATTCCTCCACGATGAGGCATCAAGTCACTTTGCATGCAGAACACACAGCTCCTCCATGCCTGCCTGCAGCAATACAACCAGTCTGCCCACCTCCTTCCTATTTAACCGGCCTTTGATGTTCCAGCAGAATCCATACTGCATGGCCGGGCTTCTGCCCCGATGAAGAGAAGCATGAAGAGGGCTTCTCTGACGCCTCTGTGGCAGAAGGTCTTTACTCTGTCTGATACGGCGCCTGAGCCTTCCTGAAGTCTTCAGACTCTTTCACTTCTTCCACATGTTGTTGTGTTATAGACTCAACTTAAAATAGATTAGATTAAAAGAATTTGCCATCGATCTACACTAGGGGTGCAACGGTTCAGTTGGCCCACGGTTCGGTATGAACTTCGGGTTTTTGGGTCACGGTTCGGTTTCGGTACGTGCTTTTGTGCGTAAGGAGAAAGAAGAAATGCAACTATTTATTTACAAACTGTTAATTTACTTTGCTTATACTTATGGAACTTTAACATTTAGACGCATTCCAGAATATGACTATATCATTTGAATTCATAGTTGCAAACACAATTATGGATATGAGAACGATTATTTATTTTTGGCTACTTGGTTATAGATACATTTTGTAGAGTGACTGAGATGATGTTGACTGTGCTTTTTCCTCTCCATCATTCAGCTGTGTAGATGTGTGTAGATGTGTGTAGATGTGTGTAGATGTGTGTAAGCCTCGCCAGGCTTCAAGGTCGCATTCCTGCGAGTTTTGTTCCTCTCCATTTGCTCAGTTTCCAATGACAACCTGATCCACACAGTGTGTAACTGATTCCTATGCAAATAACATAACAACACTGAGCTCCACACCTGAACTCAGCTAAAGGGAAGGGACAGAGGGAACTGATGTTACTGATTTCAAAAACCACTTTGAACCTGAAAGCTCCTTAAATAAGGGTTAGAGTCAGAGAGGTGTAGGTACCTCTGTGTGGACCATGTACGATAGGCTACATTAACGGCTGTAACCTTAGTAGGATGTGTGGGGCTTTCTCTTTGGCATGCAGTGAGTTTTCAAGCCTCAGTGTAGTTTGTTTTTGTTAGCATTCACTTTAGCATAAAGATGAGATGAATGCTAATAAAGGGGATTAGAGCCAGACTGTGTATCACTGAGGTGACCTGCTGCATCTCTATCTGAATAAACCAGCCTGAACAGACAGTCTGAATAAACCAGCAGGAACAGACAGTCTGTATAAACCAGCAGGAACAGACAGTCTGTATAAACCAGCCTGAACAGACAGTCTGTATAAACCAGCAGGAACAGACAGTCTGTATAAACCAGCCTGAACAGACAGTCTGTATAAACCAGCCTGAACAGACAGTCTGTATAAACCAGCCTGAACAGACAGTCTGTATAAACCAGCCTGAACAGACAGTCTGTATAAACCAGCCTGAACAGACAGTCTGTATAAACCAGCCTGAACAGACAGTCTGTATAAACCAGCCTGAACAGACAGTCTGTATAAACCAGCAGGAACAGACAGTCTGTATAAACCAGCCTGAACAGACAGTCTGTATAAACCAGCAGGAACAGACAGTCTGTATAAACCAGCCTGAACAGACAGTCTGTATAAACCAGCAGGAACAGACAGTCTGTATAAACCAGCAGGAACAGACAGTCTGTATAAACCAGCCTGAACAGACAGTCTGTATAAACCAGCCTGAACAGACAGTCTGTATAAACCAGCCTGAACAGACAGTCTGTATAAACCAGCCTGAACAGACAGTCTGTATAAACCAGCAGGAACAGACAGTCTGTATAAACCAGCCTGAACAGACAGTCTGTATAAACCAGCCTGAACAGACAGTCTGTATAAACCAGCCTGAACAGACAGTCTGTATAAACCAGCAGGAACAGACAGTCTGTATAAACCAGCCTGAACAGACAGTCTGTATAAACCAGCCTGAACAGACAGTCTGTATAAACCAGCAGGAACAGACAGTCTGTATAAACCAGCCTGAACAGACAGTCTGTATAAACCAGCCTGAACAGACAGTCTGTATAAACCAGCCTGAACAGACAGTCTGTATAAACCAGCCTGAACAGACAGTCTGTATAAACCAGCCTGAACAGACAGTCTCTATAAACCAGCCTGAACAGACAGTCTGTATAAACCAGCCTGAACAGACAGTCTGTATAAACCAGCCTGAACAGACAGTCTCTATAAACCAGCCTGAACAGACAGTCTGTATAAACCAGCCTGAACAGACAGTCTGTATAAACCAGCCTGAACAGACAGTCTCTATAAACCAGCCTGAACAGACAGTCTGTATAAACCAGCCTGAACAGACAGTCTGTATAAACCAGCAGGAACAGACAGTCTGTATAAACCAGCCTGAACAGACAGTCTGTATAAACCAGCCTGAACAGACAGTCTGTATAAACCAGCCTGAACAGACAGTCTGTATAAACCAGCCTGAACAGACAGTCTGTATAAACCAGCAGGAACAGACAGTCTGTATAAACCAGCCTGAACAGACAGTCTGTATAAACCAGCAGGAACAGACAGTCTGTATAAACCAGCCTGAACAGACAGTCTGTATAAACCAGCCTGAACAGACAGTCTGTATAAACCAGCCTGAACAGACAGTCTCTATAAACCAGCCTGAACAGACAGTCTGTATAAACCAGCCTGAACAGACAGTCTGTATAAACCAGCCTGAACAGACAGTCTGTATAAACCAGCCTGAACAGACAGTCTGTATAAACCAGCCTGAACAGACAGTCTGTATAAACCAGCCTGAACAGACAGTCTGTATAAACCAGCAGGAACAGACAGTCTGTATAAACCAGCAGGAACAGACAGTCTGTATAAACCAGCCTGAACAGACAGTCTTCATCCTCCTCCATTGTTGTTAGCTGGTTATGAGTTACAGTAGCATATTGCTCTGTTAATAACATCCCTGTCTTATTAAGCAGAGCTGTCATTGGCTGAGGCAGTTTGTTAGCAGATGATACGCAATTAGTAAACACTGTTGCCTACACTTCCAATTAGGACAAAACTGTTAGGTTGGACTGGTGCATCGATATATGGGCTACACGCTACAGCTTTTTATTTTTTGTATCATAAGATGTAGTATTGCAGATGCAGTATTGCAGTGTATGCTGTGATAGAATTACATTGACAAATAGTTCACAGGAGAATTCCAATGACTGAGAGAATATGCACTCAAGGTCCCCATGCACACAAAGGCAGGAATTGAGTTTCTCACAGTGATAAATCTGTTCCTGTCCGTATACGTCATGCCGTTACAATAATTATGTCATTTTATCTTTATGCATTGATGAATCGCACCCTAGTGAGCAGCTGGAGATGCTGTCATCCACTGAAGAGCTTTCAACTGAAGTCATGAACAGAATGTAGGGAACATCATGTTGCTCTTATACATAATAGTAACATGGTAATGACTGTAGTAATATCTTGTTACATAGCATGCTATTAACTGTAATGGAGGGGCTGATGTGTCCATGTGTGTTTAGAACGAAACTCACTCAAGCCCATGTTCTATGCAACAGAGATTAAAGAACAACATGTTCATATTAAATGCCAAATCTGTGCATCATTGACGGCTGCATAGCTGAGATGACACATAAGTGTTAGGCTACAACAACAACCATGTCTGGGGTCTGGAATTACTTCATGCTTGAGACAGACACTAGTAAAGCTTTTTTGCTGGAAGATTTGCAAATAGCCTTTTATAAATAGCCTCTCTATCAGTACTGGCATCAATGCTGAGTGGTAGCGGTGCATCCCTGGTTCTTACTATTGTAATTCCAGTCCTTCGACACAGATGAAACTACATTTATGAGAGGTTGTTCTGAACATTACCTACTCCCCATATCCTTTGAAAATAAAAATGTCCTTGATGGTGTTGTAATCCCAGACTCATAATGACCTCCATGCAGGTATGGTTGAAGAGAACATGGTTTTTGTACAGTATATGGGTTCTGATCACTGGCGGACTCAAGGGGGGGGGCAGGGGGGGCGACCGCCCCTCCTGGTGCCCCCACAGTTGAAAAACGTCTGCCTTAAGTGCCCTTTTGAGTGGCCAAAATGAGAGGGTGTCCCTCCAATGGTCTAAACTTGACCATGTGCCCCCACAGTTGAAAAACGTCGCACTAAAGTGCCCTTTTGAGTGGCAAAATTAGAGGATGCGCCCTATTGGCTGCCCCTCCAATGGTCTAAACTTGACCATGTGCACTGATGGGGTCCCATGTTGTGCAGTAGGTGCCTTTTCTTTCTTTCTGCCCTTCAAACAGCCTGAGTCCACCACTGGTTCTGATCCTTTAGATTTGCTCATTGCAGAGATTTTAAGAACTGCATCCAGAGTTAACATTAATTACATGATAGTTACCATCAATCCCTCTAGTGTGAATCAAACCAGAACATACTGTAAGTATGTAAAAAGAAGAAAAACAACTCCATGCATCTCTTCCTCTGTGGTAAAGCCTCCTAACGACCTCTCCCGGAGCAGAGCGAGGCTTACATTACTGTTTGGCAGCAGGCTCGACGCAGAGCGGAAACGTAATGATATTTTGTTACCAGACATCTGCTGCCATCAGTTGGGCCACATAATCTCCCTTTTGTGTCATGAAAACAAACACTCCTACACACACACCCACAGACACAGACACACAGAGACACATGCGGCCGCTTACATCCCCACACAAATTAGTCATTAGTCATAATTATGAAAATACTAAATGGAAAAAGTGATGATACGTGACGTGTAGCTCTGAAAACCCAGGTCCCTATTGCAACAATCTTTTTAAGAAAACATTTCCATATCCTCGTCTTACTTATGGAACGATAAACAACAAAGTCATGTTGTTCAATTATTTTCAGCCATACTTTGTGGCTACTGGCTAGCATTGGAAACAGTCCAATCACAGTCTGAATGTGCTGGTACAGTATCTCCATTTGAATGTTTTTTAAATATATTTTATAGATAATATATTTAGTTACAAAACGTTATTCTAGCAATACATATCATGTGTACAGGACATGTGGATATCGTCAGTAGATAATGATTATTAAACAGTGTCAGGAGGTGAAACCATGTGTGTACACATATTAGTGATGTACAATACAGTATTATCCAGTCTGATCACACAGAAGCCTGGACCCCCACCCTTCCTTGCATGTTAGCTTTTGTGAGCCTTTTTTGTTGTCATGTTTCAAAGCATGTGAGATGAATCTCGTCCTACGGCAGAGGAGAGGTGCAGAAGGCAATCAGAGTGTAATAAAGCAGTGTTGGAGGTGAGAGCTCGGCTCTGAGGCCTGATTGTGCTGCACAGTAAAAGGTCTGACTCTGACCTTGCCTTCCGCTGCGCTCATCAACAGCAACAATGACACAGATGATTATACCACCACACGGAGAGGCGAGGTGATGGCCTTCATTTCTATAACGGTAATAATCCCACCTCTCCATTATACTGCCTACAGCACAGCATTAGACCCATTCAACACAGCTAAATGAACATAGTGTTTAAACAGCCCGTAGCCTTCTTCTATCTGTCGTCTTTTTAATGTGTGGGTTGAATGCAGCCAGGTAAGGAAGCGTACTGGTTTCCAGTTAGACCTCCAGCTGGCTGTTTACCCGCTGAGCAGTAATGTCTAACATCCCTGGGAGATTAGCGCTTACCTGGGGAGAGGTTTCTCCTGTGATAAACACCTGTGTCACATGACAACTAATCCTGACAATAACAGACGCGCCGCGGTCACACCAATATTCCTTTTACAGTTCGTGATCTTAGAATGATAAGGTTCTATCTCCGTTTAGAATGATAAGGTTCTATCTCCGTTTAGAATGATAAGGTTATATCTCCGTTTAGAATGATAAGGTTCTATCTCCGTTTAGGGCAGTTCAGAGATATTGAGCGTCAAAGTTTTTACATTCCATTATGTTTTGTGAGATGGAACCTTTGTATTTTATGAATTACTAACTAAAACATGTCAACATTTTTAAAAATAACACCACACAGGCATTAATAAACACCTAATGGATCAGATTATGTAAAAAACTCAATTTTGACCAAAAATTGAGATAGAACCTTATAATTCTAACGCCACGAGTAGTAGGGAGTGTCGCTTACAACAGGACACAGCCTTACAAACGGCCTTACTCTTATTTTGCTATGCAACTGATCACTCATGACACTGTATGGACGTGTGAGCTGTCTTTGTCGAGAGGTCCTGAAACTATGTAATTCTTCTGAAATACTGAAATGTCAGAAGAAGAGGCTGTGGTATTCAAATGTCTTGTTAATTAGGGTTCCACTACCAGGGGGGGTTTCAGTGTTTTCATTTGGAGAACAGATACATTTGCATTACCCAGAGGGGGGCATGTCAACAGGACCGATAGAGCACCACTACTGTACACAGAACCTCGGCTCTGCTTAAAGAACCACCAGACTCAGCACATCTTCCCCCACTGAATTTTTTAAATTACCCAACTAGGACAACGATGTTAGTCGAGGTTATTGTCATTTGTTGCAGTATAACAGCTAACTGTAACTTCATCAGTCATCATGTCAAATCACACAAGCCAGCACAGAAAGTTCACTTGTCACTTGATTGATTGATTGAAAACTTTATTAGAAGATTTGCAGGAGTAGGTACATGAAAGTACATATTACATACAAGGTCAACTAACAGGATAAAAACCCAAGAAAGCCACTGGCTTATTTCAATTGGGGTCCTTCACTCATCTAAAGAAGAGAGCTCTACAGCAGCGTTAGGCTCAACACATCTGGGAAAGGCCGGGTCCAGCCTACAACTGCAACTTATTGAGATTATTGGTCTCGGAAGGTGAGTTGAAAACTCACAAACACCCGTGCATGCGTGCACACACACACACACACACACACACACACACACACACACACACACACACACACACACACACACACACACACATTGCTGTGGAGCCTACTAGAGAAGAACAATGTCCCAAAGCAGCGTTGAGAAAAAAAACATCATCACTGCAAGGATTTAACGAAGAGGCTCTTCACTCAGACTCAGACCTGACTAGAGAGGCTTGGCTGCTCTACTAGAGATGTTTGGCTGCTCTGTGCCGAGGGAAGACAGAGTGGAATATCAACAGAGACATCAGCTCAGTGTTTTGGCTTGTGCAGAATCTGTGGGCAGGTTTACAAAGACCACTCTGGGGGGTCAACTATGTTTATTCCATTACAAACAGGCCTAGCTCACGCATCACTCTTGACTTCATGATGAACGCCCACAAACTGTGTACTCTGGTAATGCTATCTACGCTACGCAACATTCTGCTCTCTCATGTCTGTAAAAGATGTAGGCCTACACCAGGGGTCACCAATTACATTTTGTCCAAGGGACAGGATTTTTCTAAGCATACACTGTGGGTGCCTTACTTTAAAATATGAAATACAGTACCAGTCAAAAGTTTGGACACACTTTCCCGTTCAATTGAGTTTAAGTTAGCTACTTTCTGCTTTCTGGTCAATCTGGTCATTGATCTTTCATTGACGCTGCTGTGTTTTCCTTCAAAATGGTGTTTGATGTTAGCAGCCTTGCTGACCGCTACCGTTTGCCGTTAACTGATTAAGCAAGTTGGCTTAGTGTTCATGTCCAGGTAGAATGAAGCAGAATTGATCAGTCCAGTCTGCACTACACAGTCTATTTCAACTTTACGTTTCTTTATAGCCATTGTATTAACTTAGCTACTTATTTGTCTTATCTGTCCTGCTTTTCGATTCACTACAACTGATGTATTAATAGTATGTTGCGTGCCAAGGAATGGGGCTGGACTATACAGGAAATGTCACTATCAAATTATTATTTTGTCCTTCTGGCATTTCCAAAAGTTCTCCCTGGCCGGACGTGAGCCTGTCTGGGCCGGATGTGGCCCGCAGACCGCCTGCTGGTGACCCATGAAGTAACCCTAACCCTAACCCACAGGTACAAACAACCTCCAAGGTTGATACATTTACACTTCTGTAGTCAAACTGCAAATAAACCAGTACAGACTTGTCCTCAGTACGTTGGTCAGTATGAGGTTTATAGCTGCTTACAGACACTGTTCAATAACCTTCATTCCTTTCCCTGGATGGAGCAAAACAAGAGTTAAAAATCATAAATGATGAATAACCAAAGACGAAGCACTTGCGTACATCTCTTTGTGATTCCAACTGAATGTAAAATGATGTTGCGTCACTGAGTATCTACCCATGATTCCTTGTTCTTGTTTAAAGGGCCCACTTACATACATGTGCCCTGTTCAAAGTACAGTACGCAACATCCCGTGACGTGACGTGACATGAGTGAACGACCGGCTGATCTGAATAAATGTACATTTCGATCAATGTGTCCAATTAGTTTTAATGTCTCTGTCTTATTGATTTCTTTGCTTTCAGTGAAATGATTTACTACCTCTCAATATTCAGGTCAGGGTTTGGTAGGAGGCAGAGGAGGGATGGGAGGGAAGATGGAGGAAGAAGGATCCCTTTCTGATTTCATTATATTGGCAGCCTCTCAATCACACGGCAACTCAGGGCTCATTAGGAATGGGGGGCACAGCCACTCAAAAGAATGAAATACACAGTAGTGCATTACACCAACAATGTCTGTGTACCAGGGCCCTTTAAAACACTACGTATTAGAGCCTTTCTGCTGTCGAAGCTAACAGTCTGTCAGACTGACGTCTCACATCATTCTCTCTCGCTGTCAGGAACTCATAAGGTCAGAGAGGCTATCCTGACAAACATGTACATGTATGCACATACACACTCAGAAACACACACATGCACACACAACCACCCACCACACAGACACTCCTGCAATAATATTATTTGTATGAACATACAAAATCTCCCTGAATATGAGATTCACAAAGTGTACTATAGATTCTCAAAGGAAATACAACAAAAGAACACAAACAGAATTTCCAAAACAAAGAGAATCATGTCGTCGGAAAACCCAACCCAAACCCACCCAACCCTTCCTTCACAAAATAATGTAACATGCCTCCATTTTAGTCTCCCTCTTTTAAACAATGAGTATAAAACCTCCACTGTTGAGGGTTACATGAGCAGCAGGCTACTGTGTCCAACACACTGAGCTGTAACACACCAGCACACTGTACAGCTAACGGACTGCAAGTAATAGCATGACAATAGTCAAAATGTGCTTTTTTAAGCTTCTCACATGCTTTCATGTTCTCTAAAGACCGATAGTCCTATTCAATTTGCTCCTATTGTCCTTTCTGAGTGGCCCTTTTAATAAACACTTATTTTGGAGGACCATATTTCTGCTTCCTCATTCTAGTAGCAGTTTAGTTGACTGAAAGCACCAAATCCTATGTCCTTTCAATCATTCCTGTTTAAAGTGAGTGAATGGGTTGAGGAAACAGTAGACAGTAGAGAGCTTTGATGAGACGTCGGATGAGAGAAATGGGATTCAGCTTTGCTGCAGCTTAACACAGTCAAAGAAACAACCCAGACTCTTCAGTCTTAAGTAAAGCTGACTGATCGCGAGAGGCACCCGTCAGAGAGAGATTGTTTAAGAGGAAGGGGGGAGGAGAGGGAGGAGGAGAGGGATGGGAGGAGAGGGATGGGAGGAGAGGGATGGGAGGAGAGGGGATGGGAGGAGAGGGGAGGAGAGGGGAGGAGAGGGGAGGGGAAGAGAGTCGGGGGGAGGAGAGGGGATGGGAGGAGAGGGGATGGGAGGAGAGGGGAGGGGAGGAGAGGGGAGGAGAGGGGATGGGAGGAGAGGGGAGGAGAGGGGATGGGAGGAGGAGAGGGGATGGGAGGAGAGGGGATGGGAGGAGAGGGGAGGGGAAGAGAGGGGAGGAGAGGGGAGGGGAAGAGAGGGGATGGGAAGAGAGGGGAGGAGAGGGGATGGGAGGAGAGGGGATGGAAGGAGAGGGGAGGAGAGGGGAGGAGAGGGGATGGGAGGGGATGGGAGGAGAGGGGATGGGAGGAGAGGGGATGGGAGGAGAGGGGAGGGGAAGAGAGGGGAGGAGAGGGGAGGGGAAGAGAGGGGAGGGGAAGAGAGGGGAGGAGAGGGGATGGGAGGAGAGGGGAGGGGAAGAGAGGGGAGGAGAGGGGATGGGAGGAGAGGGGATGGGAGGAGAGGGGAGGGGAAGAGAGGGGAGGAGAGGGGAGGGGAAGAGAGGGGAGGGGAAGAGAGGGGAGGAGAGGGGATGGGAGGAGAGGGGAGGGGAAGAGAGGGGAGGAGAGGGGATGGGAGGAGAGGGGATGGGAGGAGAGGGGATGGAAGGAGAGGGGAGGAGAGGAGAGGGGATGGAAGGAGAGGGGAGGAGAGGGGAGGGGAGGAGAGGGGATGGGAGGAGAGGGGATGGGAGGGGAGGGGACTGTTATTGATATGGCTGGGTCCTTGAGTGCAGCGGTATTCGTCCTTTAGTGACAGTGGCTTATTGCCTGGACATTAATCACTATTCTAATGAAGAATAGGAAAGTGGCATCGCTCTGCTGTCTCACTGGACACTGGAGGTCTAAACGTATCCCAGAATCCTCCTGATTTTACTAATGTCTTTCCAATGGATGCTGCTTAAACAGATCAGGAGATTTGGCGTGAGGTAGTGGCAGCCATCAGGAAACCTTTATGGATTGCACTTAAACAGACTGACTTATACAGCGCCTTTATCCAAAGCCTTTACAACGGCCTCTCATTCACCCACTCACACACACATTCACACACCAATGGCGGCAAGCTACCATGCAAGGCGCCGGGCCCGCTCACTGGGAGCAATTTGGGGTTCAGTGTCTTGATCTACAGAGTATTTCTGAATGGGTGTGAAACCAGACGAAGCTACTTGGTAGATCTGTTACCAGACCTCTGTTTACCTGAAGCAGGCAGCATGCAGTCCACTCATACCAACACAAATCAGAGTCATGGTTTATTGTATAGTTGATGAATTGGTCAGAAACTTGTTTCATCAGGCCTACTTCAAGTAAAAACTTACTTAGCTGTATTTATGTGTTAAAGTCATATAGGCTACTGTACGTATCATATCATTTCATACAGCTGATCGACCACCAGTGGAGTTATGAAAAGGAGGCAATAACATCCAAACTGTGGTCATTTAGTTACATAAACAGACAGACGAAGGCATGTATTATGAAGTTAGCACACTATCATTACTTGTATGGCGGGCTTCTCCCTGACACTGTGTAATTACTGTACTTCATCATCTGTCTGATTGAGAAAGAGCTAATTGGGACCAGGGTTGAGAAACAACTAACAAATCCCAATGTGACTCTCTCACCCTCCTTTTTCTTCACAATAGCATGTCATCTTTCCTCAAATAAGTTATGTCTGTTTTAAAAACACAAACTGTTCAGCATAGTGTCATCTGTCTTTTCTCTGTCTTTCTTACACGTTGATGATGGTTTGTTTGGACCCATTCCATCTGGAAAACCATAGTGACTTTCTAGGGCAGAAGGCTCAGTTAGACACATACACTGACTGTCTGTATACTGTAACAGCTTTAGATTATAGGTTGAACGTTTCATTAACAGTGTAGCAGCTTCTCCTCATCATGGACAATGGACATGCTCCCTTGTTTACAGAATGTCATGAATGTCATGAACGTTTCCCCTTCGTGCTATTGTTGGATGATGGATCTCATGTCTCATCCGGCCAGGCTTCCACATGCTACTGGCGACACATACACATACAGTCTTGCAGAATATGCATTGATATGTTTAGATGTTCTAACCACCTTATACGTGTTTTCCCTTTAATGGGGTTGGTAGATAGAGAACCTCGCCTGTGTCTCTGCGCGGGAGCGGAGGAATTTGGAAGACGTGATTCAATTGAGTTGACTGTCTGCACCGACCCGCTCCTGTGTTACATCACCATGTGTGTGTGTGTGTGTGTGTGTGTGTGTGTGTGTGTGTGTGTGTGTGTGTGTGTGTGTGTGTGTGTGTGTGCGTGTGTGTGTGTGTGCGTGTGTGCATCAGACAGCCAGAGGAGCTGGACATGTCGCCTGTCTCCCTACTGTCACCCTACCTGCTGTAACAGTCATTCCGTCTCCATCGTGTGAATTCGCTGTTAACGTTTCTACATTCTATATTTCCTGCCATATCTCATGTCTTCTCTAGGCTACACTAAACATAGCATCTCTCTCTAAAGTAGAAGAATGTCTTTTTCATGTTGTCAGGACAGACAGGCTTCAGAAGTCACAGCCTTCACATCACATCAGCTCCAGGCTGTGCTGCTGTAATAATGTCACCTTGCATATGACACAACATCAACTTCTCTGTGTTCTTCTGGTCAAACAGGGGAACACATTGAGCATCGAGATTGCCCTTGATTGATAGATTGATGACACTAGTTATCTGGTTACAATGTTGCCGACATGGGCACATCACCCTTTTGCATTGAATGACTCTCTCATTCAATGCAAATTCTGCAAGACTGTATGTGTATGTGGAGCCTGTAGCATGTGGATGCCTGGACAGACAGACAGACAGACAGACAGGCAGGCAGATAGACAGACTGACAGACAGACAGACAGACAGACAGACAGACAGACAGACAGACAGACTGACAGACAGACAGACAGACAGAGAGACAGACAGATAGACAGACAGACAGAGAGACAGACAGACAGACAGACAGACAGACAGACAGACAGACAGACAGACAGACAGAGAGACAGACAGACAGACAGACTGACAGACAGACAGACAGACAGACAGACAGACAGACAGACAGACAGACAGACAGACAGACAGACAGACAGACAGACAGACAGACAGACAGACAGACAGACAGACAGACAGACAGACAGACAGACAGACAGACAGACAGACTGACAGACAGACAGACAGACAGACAGACAGACAGACTGACAGACAGACAGACAGACAGACAGACAGACAGACAGACAGACAGAGAGACAGACAGACAGACAGACAGACAGGCAGGCAGATAGACAGACAGACAGACAGACAGACAGAGAGACAGACAGACAGACAGACAGACAGGCAGATAGACAGGCAGGCAGACAGACAGACAGACAGGCAGACAGACAGGCAGACAGGCAGACAGACAGACAGACAGACAGACAGACAGGCAGATAGACAGGCAGGCAGACAGACAGACAGACAGGCAGACAGACAGGCAGACAGGCAGACAGACAGACAGACAGGGCTGTGGCCATATTCAGATCATGATATTGTGATATGTGTAATCCAACAGACTTACCGGGATGACAATCAGCAGATGCAGGAAAGGCAGAGAGGAGGAGGGATAAGATCCACCACAGATCCAGGATGATTCTCTGCATGTCACAATCCTCATCAGAGCAACAAGGAGAAGAAGGCAACGGGTGACAAAGTTTCAGGTCCGACTGATTACATCAATGTGATCGCAGCAGGAGTCAGTCAAGTCAAGCACGTACAAAAGTGGACGGAACTGCAATGTCAGATAGGGTGGGCCTATGATTGCATATGGCAATTGACTTGCAAGTTGCAACCCATTCTAGCATCTAGCATCGAGACATCTCTTGTAGGATATCATATGAGAGTTGCGCATCGCAGAAGAAAAAAGGAAATGTCTTATGTCAGAGTCAGACTCGGGTACATGCGTGCAGCTGGCTTCCTCCTGGCGACATGGCAGAGTTGAATCCCGGTCGGAAGAGTCAATAAGTGCGACTCGATGTCTTTAACTTGTGGAAAAAGTGGTCGAATATCATCGACCCGCGCGCGTCCCGTATGTCCCGTAGAGAGGAAAGGAGCTGGACGCGTTCCGTTATTCCGTCCAGGAAGTAGCGGACAGGCAGGAGAGAGGGAGGAGAGCGCGGGGCTCTGGCTGCACCGGGGAGAACAGAGAGGAGTGAACCTCTGCCCGGGCGGGAGAGAGGGAGGAGAGGGAGGAGAGAGGGAGAGGGAGGAGAGGGAGGAGAAAGCGTATGGAAGCATATAGCTGACTAAATTCAAATGCTAATGCAATATGAGATTGCAATTGCATGTTCCACTTTTGCATGCATTCTTTCAGACAATATTCAAATTCAAATGCAATTCTAATGATTTGCATTTTCATTTTCATGTACCTAATGCAAAGCCATTTGACAAGTCATGCGCTGCTTTGTAGCTGACAAAATTCAAAAGTTCATTCTAATGTGCAAATGACTTTGCAATCCCAAAATAGCATATTCATTTGCCACTTTTGCCTGCGTTATTTGAGTCAATATTCAAATTGTAATGCAATAATGTGATTCGCAATTGCATTTACATGTTCTAGGAAACACATCCGCTTTAAAGCTGACAAAATTCAAACTCTCTATGCAATATGCATCCGGGTACTTTGCTCTCCCATCATGTCCACGCCCCTTTTTGGGTTTAATCCGATAACATTTGCCGTGTAGCCTATGGCTAATTAAAACTTGTAAGTCCCAACGCTGTGTGGGCATGATTCGCGCGCGTGCATGAGAACATTTCGCACTGTTATTATGGAGACCCCCACAAAGCTCAGCTTATAACTCGAACCCTGGTCGTATTCATCAGAGCAACGCATCCGGGTACTTTGGCTCCCGTCATGTCAAATCAAATGAAGAACTACAAATGCCTGATGACAGGGAGATGACGTATGACTGCTCTGATGAATCAACCCCTATTTCATTAATTTTCTCTATATAACGACGTCGATCATTGATCGGCAACGACACTATATAATAGTTTGCCTAACTGGCCATCGGATTTGGGCTCCTAATATCTAAAAAGCACTACGGTTTTCTTATTTTATCGGATTAAAGTAGCGAAGACCAGAAATTCCCATTGACCGCCAGTCAAACTTCTCCACTTCTATCACCCAAAAAGGGGCGTGGACATTCTGATGACAGGGAGATGACGCGCAATTGCTCTGATGAATGGAGAGTTTGAATTTTGTCAGCTACAAAGCGGATGTGTTTACTCGAACATGTAAATGCAATTGCGAATCACATTATTGCATTACAATTTGAATATTGACTCAAATAATATAATATAATGAATATAATAGTTTGCCTAACTGGCCATCGGATTTGGGCTCCTAATATCTAAAAAGCACTACGGTTTTCTTATTTTATCGGATTAAAGTAGCAAAGACCAGAAATGTCCATTGACCGCCAGTCAAACTTCTCCGCTTCTATCACCCAAAAAGGGGCGTGGACATGACGGGAGGGGAAAGTACCCGGATGCGTTTGAATTGCATAGAAAGTTTGAATTTTGTCAGCTGTAAAGCGGTGTGTTTCCTAGAACATGTAAATGCAATTATCACATTATTGATAATTGCGTATCACATTATTGCATTACAATTTGAATATTGACTCAAATAACGCAGGCAAAAGTGGCAAATTAATATGCTTTTTTGGGATTGCATAATCATTTGCACAATAGAATGAACTTTTGAATTTTGTCAGCTACAAAGCAGCGCATGACTTTGAAAATTAAATGTCAAATGGCTTTGCATTATAATTTTAATATTGACAGCGAATGTGCACATCAGGTACATGAAAATGAAAATGCAAATCATTAGAATTGCATTTGAATTTGAATATTGTCTGAAAGAATGCATGCAAAAGTGGAACATGCAATTGCAATCTCATATTGCATTCGCATTTGAATTTAGTCTACTGTATGCTTCCATAGGAGAGAGGGAGGAGAGAGAGGAGAGGAGAGGAGATGGGGAAAATCAGAGCCTCTGGCCGCGGTGTCCTAGCGCCGGAGAGTCAAACCAGCCCCACGTTTTACTCGCGCTCGAGCGCCGACGAGCGACCGTAATGATTGTAAAAGCCCGTCCACGTTAACAGCGATCAGATCAGCAGGAGAGGAGCAGGAAAGGTTGACGCGCCGCATGCGGGTGTTTAGAAGACATGAGAAAGTAAAGCTCGCAGGTCATGCTGCTTGATGAATGCTGCTAGGCCTGTTTAACTCATATGAGGCAGAGTGTCAATTATGACTGACATGCTATCTGTATCTGTCATCCAGTTTTGGATGGTGTGGATGTCCAAAAAGTATAATAATAATAATAATAATAATAGTCTTATTATAGGCAACAAATCACTCATATGTTTTGCGTCCTGGGGTAAAAGGTTGACCACCTGCTCGTGATCTAGAATGTGTTTCTCTGTCAGCAGTATTTTCTGAAAATACTAAAATAGTAATACAAAAAAAAACGTTTGATAATTATGAATATGATGAATATGATGAATATATCTCAACGCTAGTAGAATAATTGCCTTACCTCACTGTGACCATAGCACCTACTCAAATGTATAAACTAAGTATAGTGTAGCGCCTATAGTTTAATGGTTTACAAAAGTCATGTTGATGTCATGGAATGTCATTAGTTGAGCAAAGCATCAAAGCATGCCAGAGATATCAGAGATCAGGTGCAATTTACAATGTGCACATGTTTGTGTTCCATTGTTTACGTGTTTTGATGACCTGTGGTGAAACACGGAGTGGAGCTTTAATGTGACATCCAGTCATTTATTCTACAGGTTGACGAAATGCTCTGCAGGGTGTGAGGATGTGTCCACTAGAGGGAGAATGTATTATTATACATACATACAACTGTCATTGATATTATAAATACATACAGTACATACAACTGTCATTGATATTATAAATGCATACATACAACTGTCATTGATATTATAAATACATACATACAACTGTCATTGATATTATAAATACATACATACAACTGTCATTGATATTATAAATACATACATACAACTGTCATTGATATTATAAATACATACATACAACTGTCATTGGTATTATAAATACATACATACAACTGTCATTGATATTATAAATACATACATACAACTGTCATTGGAACGGAACAGAAGATATTATCGCATCATATTATGCGTAATCAAGATAAACATCTAATAATTAATGTTTATCAGAAAGAACTGAGCAGAAAATACCATGAAGAACATGACATTCACCAGACCTTTACATTGACAGCCAGTTTAGAGCCACGATAAACGTCTGCAAATGTTACACAAGTTTAATCTTCTCAATTTTTTAAATTAACATGTTGGTTGACTCAGAGGTTGTTGGAATTTTCATTGCACACTATATATACCTTTATATACCTTCTTTTATATAACAGTGAGCCTTTGATACTACAGTATGTACATGTGTAGACCTATATGTTCTTCAAACTTCAAGTAGGCCTATGGCATTTAAAGGATTATTACAATGTAGCTTATATGCAGAATGTGTCGAGCAGCTTCAACAATTGGGAGAAAAAATGTCATCCGTGTCATGCCTATCAATCACTCCTGTTTACTCCTATCTCAATGTCTATGTAGTCATTACAAAGCAATTATGCAAGCTACATCATTAACACAATGTTAATAGGCCAACAATGTTATTTCCAGCGTAATTCAGCATTAGTTCATAAAAGCAACTGTAAAGCGTTTAGGAATGATAGATATGACAGTTTTTCCCAATCATGTAAACACTTTTAATCATGTAATCATGTAAACACTTCTCCTGAAACTATAGCTCAATTTCTCAAAACTCTAATCACAAAACTGAAAAGAGTTCATCATTTTGTCAAAACTCCCAAATCTCTTCTCAAAACTGATTCTTTCAAAATGATACACACAGTCGTGACACGTTCTAAAGCTTTGGTCCTCATCAGATGTAATGATCTGACTTTTCTTTTGAAAAATGTGAATTAATTTCCACATTGTTGAAAATCAATGACACATCGCTAGTCAACTAACACAGCTTGTTTTGTGAGCCTGCTAACAATGTAAAGTAGTGTTCTAGTTAACTAGGTAACAATGTAAAGTAGTGTTCTAGTTAACTAGGTAACAATGTAAAGTAGTGTTCTAGTTAACTAGGTAACAATGTAAAGTAGTGTTCTAGTTAACTAGGTAGCAGTGAGGATTACTGACCGAATCCATTGCATTGCAGTGTTTTGGCTTGACTAGTGAGTTTGTGTTGTACAACGTTGAAACGTAGTTCCGTGTTTCAAATGAAAAGTCCGAACATTTTGATTGGTTGCCGACATGCGGACCAAATGATCAGACTGTGTCACATATACAGTATCTCTTACAGAACATCATTTATACTTTTTCTCAATTGCTTGCACGTTTTCTGAAAGCATGACACATGAATAGACACTGATGTGCTCAATGGAAAACACTATGATCAGTAAGACTTTTGCATGTTACACTACATACTGTACGTACAGTAGCTTTTAGTAAACTGTTATGTTTTCATACTCAAATACAAAACACTTCTTTATTATGAAATACTGTACACATCTCAGCAAACACAGTTGGATTCGTAAATTGTTCTTCATACAGAACAAACAATAGAAAAAAGAAAATACGATTCTAAACCAATTCTTTTTGCAAAACACTACACACAATTCTCTACATTTGGCACAATCTTCATTGATAAAATCTCTTGTATTCACATGGAAAACATGACCATTCAGAATGCTAAACCCAAACCACCAATCACACCATTGACTCCTCATGTGTGCAAACACCTGTTGCTTTTCAGTTCTCAATCACAGCTTTAGCAATGAAAGGGCCAAAGGTGAGCTCTGCTGTGTTGGAGAACAATGGATGCCAGGTTTGCAGAGAGAGGTCGAGCGAGAGGAGTGAGAGTCAACTGAGGAGGAGGAAGAGGAGGAGGAGGAGGAAGAGGAGGAGGAGGAGGAAGAGAAGGAGGAGGAAGAGGAAGAGGAGGAGGAAGAGGAGGAGGAGGAGGAAGAGGAGGAGGAGGAAGAGGAGGAGGAGGAGGAAGAGAAGGAGGAGGAAGAGGAAGAGGAGGAGGAGGAGGAGGAGGAAGAGGAGGAGGAGGAGGAAGAGGAGGAGGAGGAGGAAGAGAAGGAGGAGGAAGAGGAAGAGGAGGAGGAAGAGGAGGAGGAGGAGGAGGAAGAGGAGGAGGAGGAGGAAGAGGAGGAGGAGGAGGAAGAGAAGGAGGAGGAAGAGGAAGAGGAGGAGGAGGAGGAGGAGGAAGAGGAGGAGGAGGAGGAGGATGACGAAGGCTCAATCCCAATCAGACCAGGCGACACTTTCCCCGCTGCTTGGCCAGGGAGAACATTGGCTGTGATGTTGATGAGGTCCTGTGGCCAGACAGGAATGAAATGCAGGATGCTACCTAATGTTCTTTCTTCTTCGCAGTATACGTATGCAGAGGGTTTATTTTCTTTAGAAGAAGACATAACATTGTTTTCAGTGTGAATTTTCGGATTTGGTGTTCAGGGTTTTTAAGAAAATGAACCACACTTTCAGAAGACGTGTGCAAGCAATTGCACAACCCAAATCCAACCCTCCTGAGGCCCCGCGGTGTGACGGTCCCTTCCTCTCCCGCCGTCAGAGCTGTGAATGGAATACTGCAGCCGTCATTATCACTCTGAGCATAATCAGGTATGAGTGTGTATTGATCAGAGCGCTCTGCGCACAGTACGACACGCCCAGCACAGACACCAGACATAAAAGGTGGGATCGGCGGGGGTCTGGGAGAAACCGTCCAGCTGGACATTTAATTTGGAGGAATCTGATTAAATTCCTCATTTAATTACCCTGTTCTCAGCGGGGCTGTTGAGGACTGTCACAAGGGCCCTCTGCTTTTAATGTGCAGGGCCATCTGCCTCCTCTCCAAGAACATGCCTCCACCTCCTCTCCCTCTCCTCTCTCTCTCCTCATCCTCCCCTCCTCCCTCCCACCCTCCTCCAGGTTGCAGCAGACACACACACACACACACACACACACACACACACACACCACTTGTGGCCGTCAATGAACCCTGCCATGTACAGTAATCCTGTTTGTGAGTGCAGAGAGATCAGGTGTAATCCTATAAGGACCCCGGCTATGGGATATAGTAAGCCACCCAACCCAGGGATGTTGTGAACTCTTTGAGAGATGGGGTTGCGGTTTATGATTCTGTTTATGACCCAGGAAGTTATGTTGTATACCTGTACATGCCAGTTGAAATGCGGTGCGTCCCCCTATCCTAAGGTGGCTAGTGGGTAGTGGTGGCCTCGTGCATAGTGAGATGGATTGGTGATCAGAAGGTCATGAGTTCAAAACCCATCTGGGAACTCCACCAAAGTAAGGCTCTTCGCTCTACGTTACTCCAGGGAGACTGTCCCTGTAATCTCTAATTGTAAGTCATTTGGGATAAAAGCATCTGCTAAATGGATAAAAATGTAATCTAGTGTAATGTAATGTAATATGGTGGCACCATGGCGCCTTGTGCCTATAAGACATTTGCCTCCATCACACTGCTCTACAGTTCTGCCCGCTTCCTCTTTGAACGATGTACGTCATTCCAGATAATGTTTCAGGATTATAGTTTATATTAAATCTGCTTAATGTATCTTTGGCCCGCGCTCCCGCTCTCCCTTCACCACCCCCGTAGTGGTATTGTATATATGGCAAGTTTTATCATTTGTTCAGACGATTTCACATGTTGACGGTTGGTACATAATGTATGACGGTATGCATCAATTATGTACCATTTATTCAGGCTTGGGCTATATATAATTTATTCAATTCTCTCATTCCCTTACATTATTTACTGGAGGGCTATATTTTACTCTTTCATTCTGCAAATACATTGCTGTCTTCAGTCCTATTGGTTTCTCTGCCCTGTGAGTGGCATGTTAGGCTGTTTTGGGACATGACATCATGGAGGGGGCGGCTGTGGCGCAAGAGGTAGAGCCAGTGCCTAATGATCGCAAGGTTGGCAGATCGGTGGTTCGAACCCCGTCTAGCCACATGTAGATGGCACAGATCCACACCAGCCCTCTGTGTGGCAGGGTTAGGGTTAGGGTCAGGGTTTCTAAGGACCACTTTCACGGAAAACTACAATGGCCATTTGAGATTTTGATTTACAGTGAAATGGCTGACCAGTCAAAACAGCAATACTGGGAAGGTCAATCAATATGGGAATGTGTGTGCATATATATATAATATATACAGTATATATATATATATATATATATTACACTGAAAGAGTCCCACTAATGTTGTATTGATTACATGCAGAACATTGTCTGGTAAACCAGATCTATGTTCCTTCAGCTCAGTCATGTACAGTATAATTTACACTTATACAATGACTGTACATCTGGCATCTACTCAATCCATAAATTAATTGTAAGTAAATGACGGTCAATAACAGTCTATTCGAGATTATTCCAGAGCTTCCAGAGTCCTGAGAACCAACGTATCAAACCAGCTGCATATTAAAAGAACGAACGTCACTGATGTCTGTGGTCCAGACAGGTAAAGATACAGAGATACAGAGATAGGTCTAGTTTGGGAAGTTAGCACAATGCATGAGCTTAGAATTATAAGGTTCTATCTCCGTTTAGGGTCCTTCAGAGATATTGAGCGTCAACGCTTTTACGTTCCATTATGTTTTTTATGTTGTGAGATGGAACCTTTGTATTTTATGAATTACTAACTAAAAAAAATTCAACATTTTAAAAATAACACCACACAGGCATTAATAAACACCTAATGGATCAGATTATGTAAAGAACTCAATTTTGACCAAAAATGGAGATAGAACCTTATAATTCTAACGTCACAATGGTAGAGATGCTATCAGAGCCATTCTGATGCAGGAGAGGAGACGACACTACTTTCTTTTCTGTGAAGAAAAACGATGAAGAAAACATGTGTGTTCAGATCTGGTGAGAGATCAGATCAGATAACTGAGCTGAGAACGAGACGTCCTTGGGGACATCTAATGACCCATTTGATATTTCTTTTCCTGCATTCGTCTGCCTTACAGTGTGCAGGATTCACTTTTTAGGATAATTTATTTTTCTATTTTCTCCTTAATGGAAAACTGTGAGCCATGGTAGAGGGAGATGGCGGCCTGGAACCAACGAAATGGCTCAGGAATCCTGACAGTTTTATGACAGGTAATTTCAACTCACTCAAAATGATAGAATACGCATCATGCCAGCCAGAAGACACTGCTTTTAGCCATCGGTGCTAAAATGATAGACTGAGATTAATCTTAGAAATGATATCTGCAGTCTAATGTGCTTAACGTTATGTACAGTACCATCATGGCTTTCTGCAGCGGGAAAAGTCATTTAGGCCGTTTGAAACTCTCTAGTTTAGATCCCAATGAGTCTCTGGTCACATGGAGACACTTGTTATTATCTCTGACGTGGCCTACAACAGGAACCAGACAGTCAGATCTAATTTGACTGACTGAGAATATTATATATATATATATATATATATTATAGAGTTATTTACTCTCTGTGGTCCATCTACGTCCTCATCCATCATAACTGTTATTGTTTCGCAACTACTGTACCATGTACTACAGTATAATTACATGTACTACAGTATAATTACATGCTACATACAGTACAGTATAATCACATGCTACATTAACCACATATTGGCCCCTTCAGTTCCAATGCCTAGTAGAGCTAGACCAGAAAAGGTCTTAAGGAGACAAGGAGACTGTAACCTCGGGTCTCAGAAAGGGTAAGACAGGGTCACTAAGACGTCTGCAAAGAACTC
This sequence comes from Nansenia antarctica, assembly GCF_963989245.1. Classification (NCBI taxonomy): domain Eukaryota; kingdom Metazoa; phylum Chordata; class Actinopteri; order Argentiniformes; family Microstomatidae; genus Nansenia; species Nansenia antarctica. Next base: position 506,627 of record NC_137685.1, on the reverse strand, counting down.
ACAGAGGACATCTGTGAAATGACACAGATGCACATAGAGACCAGGAGAGGCTGATGGAGGGCTCGTTGTAATGTATGCAATGGAATAAGGAATGGAGTGTGTTTCATACCATGATACTATTCCTCATTCCATCCCATGCATTACACTGAGCCTGGGGTGGAGAGTTCTACCTCCACCAGCCTCCACTGATAGATGTACATAACACAGCTGATAGATGTACATAACACAGCCACTGACGCAGGTTTCTTATCATTTCTCAAATGGCCGAGTCGTGTTTTAAGCATTAATCTCCATGGCGGAGGAAAGCCCTGGCTGAGATCTGCCTACCGCTGAAACTGAGCCGTTCCACATCCCAGTCTAATGTGGCAGAGCCCTCAGGCCGTCTGTGCTCAGCATTTCAAAGTGCTGATTTATTTTCGCTGGTCGTTCCTAATAGAAAGACAATGTGAACCAGGCAGTGCAGCAGACGTGGATGATTGGTGTTTAAGGACATCGTTTACCACCTGCTTCTGTCTGAGCTGTCCTGTGCTAGCTAACTGTCCTGTGCTAGCGAGTAGCGTGCTATGAATCTCATTTCAGTTTTATTTTACTGCACACAGGTAGCAGGTTTAACCCAAGTCTACACTGCACAGGACTTTGATACACGCTTGTAAAGCCGTGTTAGGATCTAATACCGTCTCATGTGTAACAAACCTTAACTACAGAACAACAACACATGGAGAGACATCTCAAGTCATTAAATACATCCTGGATGGTAGACGCATGCACACCTCTTGATAAGAATCAACCCCAGTAAGTGAATTCACCTGGACAGACTTTGGGGGAAATTGATTCATGAGTCATGATAACACTGACAGAGCAGGTGATGTCCCTGGGTAGTAGTACCGTTCTAGACCAGCAGATGGAAGTCTGCAGAACTGCATGGTGGTATGAATCACCACGGCTGGTCTCCAGGTACAGTTTTTCTCTATCGCTTTAACACATTGTCTGAAAGCATGGCTAACTTTCTCTCTTAACTCTAAACACAAATCCCAAAACTCACACACAAAACCCTAAACTCCACAAATCTCTTGCAAAAGCAAGCACTGCATTCAACATAATGTTATGTCTTCTCAAAATTAAATGTTGTTGTCAAATGACACACACCATCAAATGAATAGACACTTCTAAGAACCGATTGAAGACTGATGTGCTTACAGTTTTCTCTTCAACACTAACATCAGAACCTCAAACACAACGACCAAATAAAACTGGTGTATTTTATCTCACACTAATTCTTCACAATGACAGACACATGTCTTGCTTATCTCTCATTCTGCAGCTCTAAACCACACAGTTAATAAAACACTAAATACAATTCTCTACATTTGGCCTAATCTTCCTTGATCAAATCTGTTGTGTTCACATGGAAAACACACGGCCATTCAGAATGCTAAACTCAAACCACCAATCACACACTCACACTCCTCATATGGACAAACACCTGTTGCTTTTCAATTTGCAATCATAGCTCAAGGCCACGACATCTCAGGCAATGTTCTCCCCGACCAAGCAGAGGGGAAAGTATCGCCTGGCATGATGAATCCTGCCCTGATATACTTAAGATATATTTCAACACAGGAAACCTCACCATTGGCCCGTTTATTGCTAAAGCTGTGATTGCTAATTGAAAAGCTGTAGGTGTTTTGCAGAAAGTGTGGTCTAGAACTGCTAAATGATTGAAAAGCAGGAAATGTGTTTGTATTTGTGAAGAATTGGTGTGTGATAAGATACACAAGTAGACCTCATCCACATCACAGGCAATGTTCTCCTAGGTTGTAGTCTTGCTCTTCCTCCTCCTCCTCCTCCATCTCCTCCTCTTTCTCCTCCTCCTTCTCCTCCTCCTTCTCCTCCTCCTTCTCCTCCTCCTCCTCCTCCTCCTCCTCCTTCTCCTCCTCCTCCTCTTTCTCCTCCTCCTTCTCCTCCTCCTTCTCCTCCTTCTCCTCCTCCTCCTCCTCCATCTCCTCCTCTTTCTCCTCCTCCTTCTCCTCCTCCTTCTCCTCCTCCTTCTCCTCCTCCTTCTCCTCCTCCTCCTCCTTCTCCTCCTTCTCCTCCTCCTCCTCCTCCTCCTTCTCCTCCTCCTCCTCCTCCTCCTCCCTCTCCTCCTCCTCCTCCTCCTCCTCCTCCTTCTCCTCCTCCTTCTCCTCATCCTCCTTCTCCTCTTCCTCCTCCTCCTTCTCATCCTCCTCCTCCCTCTCCTCCTCCTCCTCCTCCTTCTCCTCCTCCTCCCCCTCCTCCTCCTCCTCCATCTCCTCCTTCTCCTCCTCCATCTCCTCCTCCTCCTTCTCCTCCTCCTTCTCCTCCTTCTCCTCCTCCTCCTCCTTCTCCTCCTCCTCCTCCTCCTCCTTCTCCTCCTCATCCTCCTCCTTCTCCTCTTCCTCCTCCTCCTCCTTCTCCTCCTCCTCGTCTTCCTCCTTCTCCTCCTTCTCCTCCATCTCCTCCTCCTTCTCCTCATCCTCCTTCTCCTCCTTCTCCTCCTCCTCATCCTCCTCCTCCTCTTCCTCCTCTTCCTCCTCTGACTCTCACTCCTCTCACTATACCTCTCCCTGCATTCATTGTTCTCCAGCTGTAATACCCTTCGCCAAATTCCTGGCTCAGTAAAGCTTACGGACCAATTTCCATTTCTCACCAACGGTTCATGTTTTGATTAGGAATCACAAACGAATGTGGCAAAGCATCATCACTTTAGCAAATGATGAAAACAACATGCTGAGGAAATGGAGGAATAAATGAAGAGGAGAAATAAACAATTCTACCCTCTGTGTTTCCTAATGGAGTTTGCTGTAGCAAAATCAATCACAGGTTGTACCCTGACCCTAACCCACAGGTTGTACTGTGTTAAGGTTGTACTGTGTTTGAACATCCTTAATCCATTCAGCTTCAACTGAAACTTATTCAAAATGAGCAACAGAATATTTGTGGTAATAAGACATCATCAGATCGGTGCTAAGCCCCCATCCCAACAAGCCTCCATTGTCATCTTCTGGGCGCAGAGCGTTAGGGCAGGCAGATGTCTGGGCAGAGGGCCCTGGTCACACCCCATGGCACAGAACGAGCCCTGTGAGTGAGTTGGCTTGGATAGAGACCAGATCTCCAACAACATGACAAGTGTTAACTGTACATACAGCACTGCCTTGTGTTGGTACACTTTTTCTCAATTGCTTCCACACGCCTTCTGAAAGCATGGCTCTCAAAACTCTAAACACAAAACACAAAACTCCACAAATCATGTTTTTTAATTCTGAAGTACTGTACACATCTCAGCAAACACAGTTGGATTTGTAAAATGTTCTTCATACAGAACAAACAACAGAAAAAATAAATAAAATAATCCTTCTGCATATACTGTAAAGTAAAAGAAAATGAGTCTGCATCCTCCCTTTCGTTTCTGTCTGGCCACAGGACCTCATCAACATCACAGGCAATGTTCTCCCTGGCCAAGCAGCGGGGAAAGTATCGCCTGGCATGATGAATCCAGCCCTGATATGTTTCAGCAGCTATATCACCATGCTTCATTGCTTGTAGAAGGGATATGCGCTTATGAGGCCTGCGTTCATATACCTTCCAACACCAAGCTGAAAAAAACTCCTCCATAGGGTTGAGAAATGTCCATGCATGCATTCAGCTAGAAGCACCAAAGTTGATCATGGTGTGTCGTTTGTGTGTGTAGATAATTAACTCTAATCTACACGTTTAATAACTCAAATCTGTGACGACTCTGCGTTTATGGTTCCAGTTTTTGGCAGACTCTCTGTACTGTAGAGGATGTTAACTTATTGAACTTTAACCTAATGAGATCAACCTTCAATCAGACCTGTGCTTCCTTCCCCACAGATCATTAAAACCGGGAGAACTCGATAAACATAGCAAAGGAAATAAATAAAGTCTATTAATTCCTCTGTGAATTAGTGTTGTGTCGTGTATTTACACCCCACGTCTCACAGGACCCCAGGAAAAAAACAACACTGCACTAATGTATGAGACTCCATCAGACACGTTTGAGAGTGATATAACATTCATGAAATCTGCTAAAGGATGCAAATGTATGCAACCCTGGGGGGACAAACCTACTGGAATGCAATTATTACATTGAAGTTATGCAGATTAATGAGTTGGATGGTTATTGGGAAATGTGTCATTGTCTTCTCTCCTTGCCACACACACACACACTAAAAGAGAAATAAATAAATCTGTTTAAACTCTAAATGCAGAGTCTTTGTTTTCAGCCCGACGGTGCAGTCTGCCATAGGCTCGACTCTGAAAGCTGTCCTTGTGTTTGACGTGATTGATGCTTCTAATCTGTCCATCATCACCTTTGTCTGCTGAGTAAAACTAGACTAGAGAAATTGATCAAAAATAGAGCATAAAGAATGATTACAATCAATCAACGGTATGGTAGACAGTTGGCTTGGGTTACCGTACCTGAAACTACCTGAAACTACCTTCTTTCATGGTTGATCTGATGTTCTTCTGAACACTTTGTGATGTTAGAATTATAAGGTTCTATCTCCATTTTTGTCAAAATTGAGTTTTTTACATAATCTGATCCATTAGGTGTTTATTAATGCCTGTGTGGTGTTTTTTTTAAATGTTGACATTTTTTAGTAAGTAATTAATAAAATACAAAGGTTCCATCTCACAAAACATAATGGAATGTAAAAACGTTGACGCTCAATATCTCTGAACTGCCCTAAACGGAGATAGAACCTTATCATTCTAAACGGAGATAGAACCTTATCATTCTAAACGGAGATAGAACCTTATCATTCTAAACGGAGATAGAACCTTATCATTCTAAACGGAGATAGAACCTTATCATTCTAAACGGAGATAGAACCTTATAATTCTAAGCTCACGACTAACATACTGTATCTGACAGACATACTGTACAGTATCCCACCTTTTAAGACAGGAAATGTTTCCTGCAGCCTCCCTATATGAGTCCAGGGTAAACAGCACTTACATCATCTCTTCACTACAGCGCCAAGGTCACACTGCCCCGTGCATTAGTCACAATTAGGTTTCCTGCTCTCAGAGAGGTCAAATCTATCCCTTAGTGCTCTGTAAACATGATATAAAATATTAGATTGCATTATTTACCTCTACAGGATCGTAACATGCTTATGGTTGTCCTGATGTATTCTTCCTCCATGTTGAACATGAACTGGCTGTCCTGTAGAGAATTTAAAAAGCTTTGACAAAGACACTTTAGCTTTGTGTCCCAACAGCTGTTTATGTCTCATGGAGATGGTTTAGATTAGCAAGGACGTAATGAGGAGACCTGTGAGACATGTGAAGCAGGTAGACTGTAGACTGATCCAAACACTGTAACTGTGGACCAAACAGTTACAGGATTCAGGTATCCAAACACAACAGCTGTGGTCAACAATGCACAGATGGAGCTTGGCCCCAAATGCGTCGTGCAAGTGTGGCGCAGAGGACCAAACCGCAGACTATGTTATCCTGGATTGCCCGGTGTACCACCCACCCAACGGGATGCATGGTCTGTCGGTATTAGATGACGAGACGATGACGTGGCTTCTGGAGGGGTGTCCAGAAATATAGCCCGGGTGAGCCCCTCAACCAGGTCTCGGGGTGGTAAAAGGGTAGCCCCTCGGCCCCCAGCCTGGTGGAGTGGAGAGGAAAACAGGAAAACAACTATACGCCGAAGAAGAAGAACAGCTGTCCAGTAGCTTCTACTGCTGATCTGTATGGTCTGTAGTGTATATACATATATAGACCATATAGACCATGTATACTGTATGGTCAACATCCTTAGACCACCGTCAGCTCAGTGACTGCACTGCAGTTTGTTGCCACTTGCTCCATTGGTAGAGAGCAAAGGGAAACTTAATGAGTGTGAGTCTGCTGTCCTTATAATATACTATGTTAAGATCCTTTATGCCTAGATTATTCTATAAACCCCTCTAAGGATTTTGTATCTATTGTTAGTGGGGCATACATCTCCAGCTAATAATGAAGTTTATATAACCAAGAGCTGTTTTTCTTGCAGTGCCATCTCTAAAAAAGGCTATTCAGAGATCTAGCTGTGTTTGTTTTGTGATGAAGGCTTGGCAGCCTCGCTGCTTCCAGCTCCCCCCAGCTGAACGATCGCTGGGTTAACTCTTGCTTGAGATTATGTTATGGGCCTGTTGTCTGTGTGGTGGCAGCGGTCCAGCGTGCGTCTCCCAGGCTATTGTTTTAAAAGCCCAGGGAAGAGATGGAACCGAAACAAATTCAGGGCAGGGAAATAGAAACATCTTTAACTCGGATGCCAGTATTCCAAATCACGTTAAACCACGTACATAACAGCCTGTATGGAGCAGATGGAAAATAAATAGTTTTTTTATGTGAAGCGAAGATGAATCAGCTATCACATGTAGAGAGAGAAACCAGACATCAAAAAGACCCACTAAGGTGCTGTATGCTGCATGAAGTTTAACAGAACAGAACTGTGGAGGCTGAGGTGGACTTTGTTGTTTTTCAAAATGTCTGTTGTTTGCAAGCTGACAGAAAGTTCTGTATATCTGTATGGAAGGTAGAAACCAAATGGGCTGTCGAGCTTTAGAGAGGTTGGCAGGTTGTTACAATGAGAAAAGTTGACAGACAAAAGTTTGGGCTCTGTGTGATGAAGTTTGTGTTGACTAGAGCAAGACTGGTCATGGGAGAATAAATGAAATGAGGCTTTAATAACGTTGTTGAATAACATTTAATAACATTTCAAGTCAAATACGTCATAAAGAAATTGTATATCCTACCCTCAAGTAGAGAAGTAGAAGAGGAAGAAGAAGAAGAGAGAGAGAGAGAGAGAGAGAGAGAGAGAGAGAGAGACAGAGAGAGAGAGAGAGAGAAAGAGAGAGAGAGGAAGAGAGAGAGAGAGAGAGAGAGAGAGAGAGAGAGAGAGAGAGAGAGAGAGAGAGAGAGAGAGGCAATCACATGCTGTTCAACTTCAAAGTGAGACGATCTGAATGAGTTTACAATGGTCTATCAGGAGAAGGGATCGAATTAAGGGCGGCAAATTTGGTTTGTCTGCCTTCAGGGCTTGTGTATAGCCTGTATCTAATTCTATGGCATTTGTGCAAAATCCAACAAGCAGATTATATAGGCTACAGTATTTCTCCAATGGTTCATCATATTCTTTTTTCACTTATTCTGTTCTTTACAGCGGAACACTTCCCTCTACCGTCTCTCAGGCACGGCCACGTCTACTGTATGACATCATCACTCATACGTCTACTGTATGACATCATCACTCTGTGAGCTTCACTCCATGGACACATCAACATGCTGTGATTGCAGATCCACACAGACCCGATTACAATATTCCTGATACTGTTCACTCTCCCAACATCCAGCCTCTCTCCGCCTGAGGCTCAGTTTTTCCCGTCACTATCTCCCTCCACACAGCCCCCCCGCCCCCCCCCCACTGGACTCATAGATCATAGATACACACACACACACACACACACCTGGTCAAGGTAGACACACACACCCACAGTCACACACACACACACACACACACACACACACACCTGGTCAAGGTAGACACACACACACAGTCACACACACACACACACACACACACACACACACACACACACACACACACACACCTTGGCAAGGTACATACACACACACACACCTGGTCAAGGTAGACACACACACACACACACACACACTCATATGATCAGAATGCACCAGATGCATCTCCCTGTCCTCAGCAGCACAGAGACCTTTATGAGACTAACGACCCGCGGCTCTTAGTGTCCCACAGCCATCAGCATAATCAGGCTCAGCGGCCTGCGTTTACGTGCCCTGCGTTTACGTGCCCTGCGTTTACGTGCCCTGCGTTTACGTGCTCTGCGTTTACGTGCCCTGCGTTTACGTGCCCTGCGTTTACGTGCCCTGCGTTTACGTGCCCTGCGTTTACGTTCCCTGCGTTTACGTGCCCTGCGTTTACGTGCCCTGCGTTTACGTGCCCTGCGTTTACGTGCCCTGCGTTTACGTGCCCTGCGTTTACGTGCCCTGCGTTTACGTGCCCTGCGTTTACATGCCCTGCGTTTACGTGCCCTTGAAAGCAGAGATGGCTACTGATATTGACAAATGGAGTGGGGGGTCGGGGGGGGTGGGCTAGGAATGTATATCCCACCACACCTCCATCATCTGGACACTGTGATTTTATTTGAGCCATAAATCTCTCTGTGTCCATGTTTGTTTTTAAAGGCATCCCTTACAAGGCAGACTTGTGGATAGTAAACATTTAGGATGGAGGGTTATATGTGTTATATGTTTCAATAACGTATGTGAGTTATGCTGATCGCTTGCTGTCGTCATTTAACAGAAGGTGTTCAGGGTTGCTGACTTCAGAAAGACTGTGAGGCATAAACCTGATTAGGTAGAGTAGATGACCAAGTAACCAGGAATGGAAAACTCTTAAACCAAAATGGCTCTTAAACCAATGTGATTAGCGTTGCACAACGACATGAGATCAGCATTATGACATCATAGAGGATCCTCCCCCGGTAGCTGGTGTTATAGGTGCTACAGCCTCAGAAAGGGGGTAGGTAACAAGCAAATCTTATCTGAGTTTTGTTGCATTTTACCAGATAACCCAAAACATTTGTGTTTCATTAAAATGAATGTCAACCAAGTTATCCACTGTGCAGAGTTTGCATGTCTGATCTATAATGAAAGGTAGGATAATGAATAATGGATTTCGCCTCTTGTGTTTGGTTTTTATCTCCCTCAAGAAGATGCAAAAGATAACAACAATTAACACCTCCTGCTAAACTGGGAGTTAGAAAGCAGCTCTGAGACAAGCTACAATTTGCAATGCATATTTTCCAGTTTGTAAAACAAAATGTGATTAAAAATCTTTTACTCCCACTTCCTCCATCTCAGGGAAAACATCACACATTACTGAGAGAAATGTGAGACATAGGTCTCCAGTAATTCAAATAGTTTCCCAATGTGTTTGTATATAGAGGTACGACTGTACAGGATATAGGATGGTAGTGGAAGCGTCAGGGTTTGAACTTAAGTTGTGGAGAATTATCCAAGCCGTTGTTACTGAAGGACACAAACACGATGGCTCTTTTATACCGTACGTCTATAGCATACCTTCTCCTTCAGCAGTACAGTACTTCTCTCCAGGACTTCTCTCAATGATTTCTGTCACAACATTGTGTCAATAAACCTTGCAGATTGGTACACAATGTTCGAAATAGGTGTAGGCTAATTTGTATTTTCATTAGGATAGGACGGAATCAGTGATTGGACTGAAAGATGTAAGAGGATGACTTGGGGGTCGTGGAGGGTTGGAATGGGGGGTCAGGGAGGGTGGTGGGCGAGGCAGCAGTCAGCTGGTTGTGTATTGTGTCGATTTTGGTTTGAAAGAATGTTAAAAATAGGTTGCATTTACTGGTGGTGAACGAGTTAGAGATAGTGTCCATGGGCTGGAGGAGTTTGTTGATGGTTGGTGGAGAAGAGTGTTTGGGGTTGTTAGTTGTTTGGGGCCAGAGTCGATGATGGAGGAATAGTAGGAGGAGCGCGCACTGTCGAGGGCTTCTTTATATTGTTGTTGTTGAAGTTTATTGGCATCCAAATGGACAGTGAGACCAGTTCTTTTGTGTAGGCGTTCAAGTTGACGGCCTTTGGCTTTGAGATGGTGGAGTTGGTCGGTGTACCAGGGGGCAGAGTGAGTGAAGGAGACAGATTTGCTTTTGGTGGGAGCAACCTGGTCAAGGCAGGAGGGAAGCGCATCATGGTAGGTGTTGACCAGGTCAGTGGGGGAGACGCCTGGAGAGAGGGCAGAGTCAGAGATGGAGTCGGCCAGGTAAGAGTTGTGAATCAAGCATCATCATCTCCCCTTTTCTAAAACTTCTTATTGTTTTAACTCTAATGCCTTTTTCATTGTGGATAAATATTTGTTTTCATAGTTGATGTTCTTTTTCACACCGTTCAGGACTGTCAAATTAACTCCCAGTGACTCGGCTGGTGGCATTGTTGCACTGGCTTGTTTAGGGTTTAAAGCTGGACTGTGACAGGGAAGCTGACATCCTGTCATTGTAACGCCGCTTCTAATGAGACCCAGGACCGTAATGAGAATGCTCCCTCTTCCTATTTGTCAAAACATGACAATTACTGAATGGGAAGATACAGTGCATACACTTTCACATCCCCAATAGTGTCTCCATGCAGCTCACCCACAGACAGGGTTAGGCTCTGTGGGTGAGAGATTTATACTGCATGTCTGATATTGATAGGGAGGTCACTAGACGTGTATTTTAATGAGCGACTTATTGTATGACGATGACTGTCATATTAATAATAATAATAATAACAAATAACAATAAACAAAGCAAAACTGAAACATTGGCCTTGGAGAACAGATGGGTTTTGAGGGCTAGTTTGAAGGAGTCCAGGGTGGGGGTGTTGCGGATCACTATGGGGAGGGAGTAGGTGCGGCCACGCTGAAGGCTCTGTCATGACCCAGGCTCATGGATCGAGACAAAAAGGGGAGATACACATCAGAATCAATAAAATAACATCATATTTATTAACTTAGGCAAAAATTATACTCACAAAAACTTGGATGAGGCATGTCCATCAGTAGTGTGTGTGAGTGGATGCGTGTATGTGTGAGTGTAGGATGTTGTAAGGTGTAAAATAATAATGCCACAAAACTAGGAATGCCACAACATAACAAAATGTCCACATGGAGAGAGGTCTCCCAGGTGAATGGGGAGTTCCTGCTTTTAAAGCCTCACCGCCAGGGGTAATAATAATAATAATAATTCATTGGATTTATATAGCGCTTTTCCGAGGCTCAAAGACGCTGACAATATAGGGGATACGGAAAACACAGGCTAGGGGCACACAGGCTAGGGGTAAACACAGGTGGGGGGCAGGTGAGATGGCCGGGAGTCCAGAGCAAAACGACAGGAGCAGCAGGAGGGCGAAACCAAGCTGAAGATGAAACCAGAGTACAGGTGGGAGCAGGTCAGTGGATAGGCTGGGAGCGACCAGCAGTTGGTGGGCAGCGAGCCGTGTAAGCATGGCAGTGGGTAGCCAGGTGTAGCCAGGTGTAGCCAGGTGTAGCCAGGTGTAGGCAGGTGTAGGCAGGTGTAGGCAATGCGGCTGATTAGTGTATGGATTAGAAGTATGGATCTGCTTCACCTGCAGAGAGAGAGAAGATAGATCCACAACCAACAGCCCGTCACAATGACAAAAGTCAGATTTAAAACAATAAATGCATTATATGGAAGGAGGCAGGGTTGATGACGTCCTGGTGTAATCTTTACTTGGAGTCGGACAGCTCCATATTCACTCCATATTCGCTTGCTGAAGGTTGCCTGACTGATCTGGGCGCCACTCTCATATCCGGACATGAAATTCACTTCAATGTCAACGAACAAAGACAGAGGCTTGAAATGAGTTGAGGAGAAATTAATCAGTCAACAATTTATCCATGCCTTACATAAACCTTTGTAAGCAGAAATATACCTTTCTTGGATGCTACTTATTTGTGGTATAAGGCCTTTGGTGCATTTGGTGCACACAGACAGTAAATCTCCTGATGCGTTAAA
>NC_137685.1:460000-490000 GCF_963989245.1 Nansenia antarctica | reverse complement strand
AGAAAGAGGGAGAGAGAGAGAGAGAGGGAGAGGGAGAGAGAGAGAGAGAGTGAGAGAGAGAGAGAGTGAGAGAGAGAGAGAGAGAGAAACAGAGAGAGTGAGAGAGGGGGGGAGAGAGAGAGAGAGAGAGAGGAGAGAGAGAGAGAGAGAGAGAGAGAGAGAGAGAGAGAGAGAGAGGGAGAGAGAGAGAGAGACAGAGAGAGAGAGAAACCTATATCTGGTAGGGGCCGCAGGGAGGTGGACCATGGAGTCACAGAGCTGCACTGAGCAGTGATCTACAGCTTAGGTGTGTAATGAATTTATGAGCTTTAAGTGTGGCACCCCTGTCTGTCCACCGCCTGTAAATTCATATTCCCTAGCCTAGGACATACAGAGGCTAAGACGGCAGCGTAATCCTATTCAGTTTGATGAATGTTAAGAATGTTAAGTCGATTCAGGGATTAGAGAAAACCTATTCTCAGAGTTGTGAATTACATAAATGTTTTGACAGGAAGGCTGTCGCACAGGGATGGACATGATTGGTGGCTCGCTGGCTGTTTTAATCTCGAGGGAGACGGTTGGTAAGAGAAGAGTCAGACAGACAAAGACCAGAGAGACAAAGACCAAATTACCCTGCTGGTTCATTATGCAGTGTTGTCCCTCAATGTCTGTCCTCAAGGACACCTTTGTGTTCAATCACTTAAGCTACCGAGACCTACAACACATCACACAGGACGGCAACCCTGCTCTTCGTCCCAGCAAAGCCACTCTCAAGGTATATGATGGGTCACTGATAAAGCCAACTGGCGAAATCAAACTGTAAGCGGAACACGCGTGCTCAGTTTCCAGGTCATGGAGTCATCACAGGTCCCTCTGCTATCAGCTGACACGTACCAGAATCTGGACTTGATCAAGGCATTGAATCACAGACATACAGTTCATCATCTAGACACTCCACAAACGCCCACTAAAGCACATACATCACACACGACAGAGGAGACACTATCCAAATTATGAAGATGTATTTGAGGGGCGTGGCTGTCTACCTGGTGAGCTACACCTGAAAGTCGACACTGACGTATGGCCAGTACAACACCTGCCACGGCGGGTTCCAATACCACTAAAGGAAAAAAGGTCACAGAAGCGATACGGTCAATGGAAGAGCAAGGAATCATTGTTAAAGTCACTGAGCCCAACGCAATGGATCAGCAACGTGGTCGTCATGGAGAAGCCAGGGAAACTGCGCACCTGCATTGACCCGAGCGCGCTCAACAAGGCTCTGCTGAGGTCCCTCCCACTATCAGATGCCTACCATAGAGGAGATGCTGCCAGACATAGCGAATGTATGCCACGGTATTTTCAGTTCTAGATGGAAAAAATTGATACTGGCAGGTGAAACTAGGTGAAGAAAGCAGCTCTCACTACATTCTGGACGCCTCTGGGAAGATACAGGTGGTTAAGAATGCCATTAGGGCATCAAGGCAGCAGCTGAAGAGCATTGGCTGACCACAACAAAAACCTTAAAAACTGTAGTCGTCGGAAAATGGGTTTGAAATGGAAATGACCAACTATATGATTGCTCATAACCCTGCACTGCTTACTTCACCACCTGGGTGGGATGTTTTTAAAGGTCAACAAGATCACTGCATGGAAACATGCATAATTTACTCTTAAACAATACAACTGGTAGTTTTTACCTGATAGTTCATGTGTACTGTATGCTATTTGTTATAGGGTGGTGTGTGTGTGTGTGTGTGTGTGTGTGTGTGTGTGTGTGTGTGTGTGTGAAATATTGCACTGAGAAGGTGTGTGCAAAGGTAGATCCTGTGCACCACTCTTTGGTAGTTATGTAAAGTAAAAGTTTAACTGGAAGTGGGATTATCATTTCAAGCAACGATTATCTTTGTTAAGATTCCACCTTTCTGGAGAGACTGAGCCGAGGCTTTTGTACCGTCTTCTATCAGCGGTGGGGACATCTGTTACACCGCCAGTTCTCCCTAGTTAGGCTGGATCATTATCACAGATAATAAGGATAGTCAAGGGAAGGTTGATGATATTCCGGTGGAATAATGAGGGATTCTGTTATAAAACAATGACAAAGAACAGCTCAGTACACTCCTCAATATCATCTCAATTACATTACGACCTTGATGTTTATGAAAGTAACAATCCTCATCTGTGTAGCCCACTCTCTCTCTTTTAAACAGTGAACACACAAACTGCAGCCCACTGTACTAGAAACTGAGAGTGGTCTACAGTATGCCTGATAATTGAGGGTGTCATTGAAGTGAGCCTGACTCTGAATTTAATTCTAAATCGCTGCTCGTGGTAATAATGTAGAAAAGTTTCTGATGCCGTGCCATCTGTCCTCATTAGCATGCTGTCACTCGCCGTTAATGGTTTAAACCCTTTATGTGTACTTGGCCGCACGAACGGGGGAGAGCAAATTGGAAGAAGAAGTTTGTGGTTAAGCGCAAGAATCAAGAACCGAGCCAAGAAACAACTTTTCCGAAAGGTCAACGTCAGACGCAGAAGCAGAATCCTTCAGCTGTTTGTCCTTGGTAAACTTCATATGAAACATTTAGAGGGAAATAAGCAGATTTCTACCGTGCTGCTGCCTGCCAAGAGGACACTCTGTCTGCCCGCCTGCGCCAGGTGTAAGAGACTGAGATCTGTTGAGATGAACATGTTCTCAGCTTGTGTTTGACCCTCCACAACCACAGCAGATGGAGACGATAGCCTCTCCCTCGGCCTTCTGGGTAGTTAACAACGCTGAATGCCATTCTACAGGGCGGCTGTGCAGAGGGAAAACAGAGGAAAGCATTCTCAATATGAGTTATTGACGAGGGAGGGCACCTCATGAGGGTTGATCATTAAAATGAGGTCTTGAATAAATACCAGATTTACAAAGTAGGATTGTTATGCATAAATGTTGTTGTTGCTCAGATTTATTCTCGTTAAAGTTATAGCTTTTAGCAATGATGCTAATGGCATTATAATGGTCTTTTAAAGGCAGATGTATGTGCTAGCACAAATTAGTTTTCTGGTACTGATTACACGCAGAGCAACCCAATTTACAATGTTGAGCGTTATATTAGCATTATTATAGCAGTGAGAAGTTTGTCTTTGTTCAGCCCAGTTTAAAAACACATTCAGATCCAGTTGTTCCAGAGCAGGTGTGTGTGTGTGTGTGTGCGTGCGTGTGTGTGTGTGTGTGTGTGTGTGTGTGTGTGTGTGTGTGCACTTACCAACCTCCCTGGCCGTACCCTGGTTTGTGTTTGTATGCATTTGATTTCCTACGTCCCTTATTTCCTTTTGGTTGTGTTTTTGTACAGTATGTTGTCAAGGTGCTAATTACAATCCATTTAATAGAGTCGTCCTAGTAATTGTGTCAACAAGCTAAGGACGTTAAGGTTAAATCAACTTAATGAGCTTCACAAATCAACATAGCTGCCTTGAGTTTGATGCGCTGAGGGATTCATTAGAAGAAGTCATGCTTTTTACAGTGGCCTAATCACAGAAACCAATAGAATAACATGTCTCAATTATTGTGTCAAATAGGGCATTTCTGTAAGCCGTGCCCTGGAGGGTAAATTACCCAGTATTATTAGTATTACCCTGGGTAATACTTCTTGATGTTAAAATCAAATTGTGCCTGGCGAATGTTACGATATAACTGATTACTATCATATAAAATGATGAAGTAGTAAGCTCTTACAAGCATCATTGGTCTCAGATGAGTTTTACAATCAACTATAAACTCATTATATGAGATAAGATATGAGATGATCTAAATTCACATGATCAACCTTGATAACTGTCAAGCCTTCATGTGCTGATGTGTTTCATCATCTCTTCATGGGGCCGTGGGTCATGGTGACCTCCTCTCTGCTGTCATCATATTCGGTTGTTAAGTCGTGACGTGTTTCCGGGTCCAACGTTGGCTGAGGCGCTCTCTTCCAAATGCCTCAGTAATAATAATAATTCATTATATTTGTATAGCGCTTTTCCGAGGCTCAAAGACGCTGACACATATGGGGAAAACAGGAAGGTGCTGCTGTGTCCCTTGTTGTATGAATAGATCAGAGTCTAAAAAACGATTGAACTGTCATTCTACCGCTGTAGTACACTGGTCTCTTCATGGAGCTGTGGGTCATGGTGACCTCCTCTCTGCTGTCATCACATAAACAGCACCTGTGTGGAGAGACAGGTCGCCCAGGGATACGGCATTTGATCAAAATAGCCTATGCCAACTCAGCATGGGCCAATGGGCAAAGCTATCACTTGAATGATAATTCAATGATATTTCTGCCCTCAACAAGAGATTATTGAGATGATAACCAGTGTTGTTTTTGAAAACCCTGCAAGATGACTGGCCTCCTCCATCAGAGGCTGGTCTGTATGCGTCACACAGGAGATGATGGACCAGTATCCTGCTTTTAACATGAGCCTCGATAGTCAGCTAATGAATTTGACCTTAGGCATGTCGACTTAATGGCGGTGAAATATGTGAGTGTACCGTGTGTACCTCCAGTGAGCTGCAGGAGGGACTGCTTTCCATTGACCGATCACCTGCGTGTTCATACGGCAGTGTCTGACATTATGTCCTAATTATTGAGAGTGGGAGTACTTCTCTCTTTCAAAATGCTGCGCTACAAAAGCTGAATTAATGCAGACCTTTCCTTCACAATGAGGTTTTCTAATGCATATTTGAGTGTGTGTGTGTGTGTGTGTGTGTGTGTGTGTGTGTGTGTGTGTGTGTGTGCGTGTGTGCGTGTGTGTGTGTGTGTGTGCGTGTGTGCGTGTGTGTGTGTGTGTGTGTGTGTGTGTGTGTGTGTGTGTGTGTGCGTGAGTGTGTGTGTATGTGTGCATGCGTGCGTATGTGTGCATCTGCGAGGAGAGGGATCATCTGGTCTGTTGAGGCGTTTTGGTCATTAAGTTCAGATGTGGTCAGGTATGAAAGTGTCTGCATGCATAATGAAGTAAGTGCTTTTTATGGAGATTAGACAGGACGATGAATAATCCAACCCTGACTTTGGATTCGAATGTTGAATTAGAAGGATTTTCCATGGCAATCTGTTCTCAACATGGCAACACATCTTATAGACGGCTTACCTGAAAGTGTGTTCTCTCTGGAACATATCAGCTTGTTACCAATTTAGTTTTTTAACTAACGGCTGAATTCACTATCCTCTTCGTCATGGTTATGACAGTATTTCATTTCTCTTCTCATGCTGATTATAGTCTTTCAAATCAAATCAAATCAAATTGTATGTGTATAGCGCATTTCTTACAAGATGCAACTCAATGCGCTTCACATAATGAACATTCTCAGTCAATCAATCAATCAATCAATCAATCAATACTGACAGAGCCGCAAGCAGGCAAAAGTAAAAACCTGTACACTATGTAGCCAGGAAAATTCCCTTGCAGCCCTCTACACATAGAGCGACTACTAGCCAGTTTGCCTACCAGCACCCAGCCCCCCCCCCCCGGGGAGCCCCCGCCGCCCCACACACCCAGCCCGCCCCACCACCACTCTTTATAGTCAGGTGCTTGTTGTGTAAATGAACAAAAAGTGTCTATACAGAAAGCAGATTAGCATCAACAGCCACCGTGTCTGCAACTTACCTCTGTCCACCCTGATGACTGGCAGTGCCAGATAGCCTTTGAAAGATAGAAGCCGTTACCATTCTGTGTCTCACTTCTAATGACGGTACTCCCAGAGCCTAGCTACGCTGGTTAGCTCAGCTTGTATTCATTAGAATTCCAGCTACATGGATCAGGTCAACGGTGACAGGCAGGCTGACGGCGTGCCAAGAGAAGCACAGCTGTCCACTGTCCCTCTGACCCTGGCTGACCCCTGGCTGACCCCTGGCTGACCCCCAACTCCCTGGAGTGGTGGTAAGGTCTCAACCAGTGGTGTAGTCTAGTTTTTTCTATTGGGTATATTGTGATTTTTCCCTCCCAGCCTCATATCGTTCATTTCGGGAACGCCATAAAAATACATCTGCGCGTTATATATCTAACATTACATGTTATAAGGTTGATCTGTGCATGATAGTGCTGCATTTTGACATATTTCATGTCGCATCTCCCCCCGTTGATGGTATATGACGCTATAGTCAGTCCCAATGGTCCAAAAGTCAAGTGCTTCGTAACACAGACGGGGTGAATTTTCATGAATGAAAGTGAAAGTTCTGTCACAAAACGCTGTTACGTATCCTCACACATTTCTAAGTGGGTATATGGAAATCCTTGGCCTTTCCTAGTGGGTATACGGCGTAGTCCTGCGTATCACCTAGACTACACCACTGGTCTCAACTACTGATTCCCAGGCTGAGAGTCATCCAGATGTTGATACCAACAGCATGTGATAGACAACCAACCAGTCACCTGGCAGGATCCAGACAGAGCTTCTTACATTGCTTTTCATCAGTTTTGCACAGCCTACTTTAATAATAACTTTAATTTATATCGCGCCTTTCAAGAAGCCCAAGGACGCTTTACAAGGGAATGGAATAACAAAACAGAAAACAAACAAAGCAAATCTGAAACAATGACTAGGGGCCAAAGGCCTTGGAGAACAGATGTGTTTTGAGGGCTAGTTTGAAGGAGTCCAGGGTGGGGGCGTTGCGGATCACTATGGGGAGGGAGTTCCAGAGAGTAGGGGCGGCTATATTTACTATATATTATTGCATAGTTTATTGTGTATTACTACTACTTGATATACAGTGGTATGACACATATCCCCTGCGCCCTTTAGAGTCATTATAATGACTACTAGAAGAAACTGATGGGTCACATTATCAGTGTTACAGCGAGCCATATACAAACATATGCTATATTACATCCCTCGAATTTATAATTGACTCTGTAAAACTGTACCCAGAGGAGTGAGTAAGTACAGGCTGTATGGTTATCATATCCCGGATATAATGGTGTGAGGAAATATGCTACTGTTCATGAAATGTATAGCCTACAAGTAGCCCATCAAGCACTACACAACACAGCACTGGGAGAATAATAAAACATAGTAATATAATGTAAAGAGGGATGTGTTTGGAGTCCATGGTGGTACGAGATCTAAAGATCTAAAGCATCTTGAACGATAGATATCCACCACACATCTATCCAGTCGGAGGACACATGGTGTATCGGTGCTTTGGGAGATGCCAGTGCTTTGTTTAAATCTTGTCTTTAATCGCATCCTCCAGCTTGTAGCGAGCGGTGAACAATCACGGCCAGGGTCATGAACAAGCCTGTTTTAATGAGCCGTGCTGCCTACAACTCCACAGGGTTCCACAAGAGACTTTCCCCTTCTGACTAGCTCTGCAAATATCCTCTAGGAAACGTAAACAAATGAACGAGGGGTCGGACTGTGCGGGAGACTCAGAACAGAACAGAGAGTACAAGAAGAACTCCAGGCTTCTGGCTCAGTGGCGTAGAATCAATTTTGGAGATAGGGCGGCTGTGGCGCAGTATTGTAGTGTCAGCGTCTAATGATCGCAAGGTTGGCAGATCGGTGGTTCAAGCCCCGGCTGGCCACATGTCGAAGTGTCCTTGGGCAAGACACTGAACCCCAAATTGCTCCCAATGAGCAGGCCAGCGCCTTGCATGGCAGCTTGCCGCCATTGGTGTGTGAATGTGTGTGTGAATGGGTGAATGAGAGGCCGTTGTAAAGCGCTTTGGATAAAGGCGCTATGTAAGTGCAGTCCATTTACCATTAGATGTTCTGCAACACACAGAATACCCAACACATGCTGTCCTTGTTGGGTGGTATTACACTGCAGGTAAATCAAAAGACTGTAGATTTATATTTCATTTCTAGTTATATTCTAGATGTAATCCCACATAAGTAACTTTAGGTCTTCAGGTTTTTTTAATTTTTTATAAATGCCATGTTATCAAGTAAGGAAAAATCAAAGATTCATAAGCATCAAACAAAAATAAAATATGCTTGGTTGGGGTAACGCTAGGTCAATCTACTTATTCACACATGTTCTGTCATGCTGGCAGGCCGTTTGTTGGGCTACTTGGTGGGATGGTGAGGTTCCCCAACCTTCCCCTGGGACTGTGATTCAGCTCCATACTCATTATGGCAGGGTGTGGCTGGGAGCCAAGTCAATACAGGCCTCAGATGTTTGGCCATAACTAAACACCACATGTCTGAGGCAGGATTTCTCACTCACTGATAATCTCACACTTCTCATTGGTGCTGTCATCCATCCTGGAGAAACAAAGCTCAACCTGTTTATTATGAATACAGTAAACCTGCGTTATCTGTTACTATAACCAGGGAGTGAGGAGTCCAGCGGTGCAGAGCACATCTGCTCCAGCCTCAGTCGATGGAGGGTAATGAGGATGGGTGTCAGGGAGACTCACCCTGCTGCTATTGAGCGACGGTCTGTGAGTAATGACAGAATAAGTAACTAAGACGTACAGAGTGATTGGTGAATGTTGAAGGACGAGATTCATTTCTCTTCCACTACCTCTGCATGTCTGTGTGTGTGTGTGTGTGTGTGTGTGTGTGTGTGTGTGTGTGTGTGTGTGTGTGTGTGTGCGTGTATTGTATTGCAAGCACTTCCAATAGCACTGGGTTTGTGTGGTACTTTTTTGGAAGAAGTATAAACTGCAGATCATAAAATCTAAATGACATTCTATGGAAGAGCAGCTTTGCTTTAAATGTGTGCTTTTAAAACGCTCAAGGTACCTTAATTGTTGGTTTATATGCCTGAAAAAAAGGTGTGCCTTTGTAAAATGTAAAAAAGCCTTTTCAGCAATAACAGATGTGTGTGTCACTGTAACCAAGTTCAACAACTGAATGGTGGTGTGTCTATGGCTTAATAGAAATATTTTACTGTAATTAAAAAGTTACAGCATGACTAGTAAACTGGCTGTTTGATCCTTTATTTGCATAAGAAAAGAACATGTTTTAGTGTGACTAATGACCAGTACTGATGCTGTGTGTCTAGTTGTAGCTAGTTGTAGCTAGTTGTAGCCCAACTTTGACTGAAGTTTGTTTTTCATATTGACTGATTGAAAATGGAGGGGAAATATGATACTAATAAGACCTCATTCTGTCAGACAGAGACTTACACAGCTTATTTCCTAATGAAATATCACTCTAATGTATCTCAGGGTCATTTAGTGTGGCTGCAAATGATAATAGACGACCTAAATAACAAGGCTGTGGAGGGGGGAGGCTATGCGTCTATGAGGCTATGTTGTGGTTGTTATTGGAGTATTGGAGAGTTTTACAGATAGTGTGTGAGGACATTCATGGTAATTGCTTAAATCCCTCTTTATTAGTCCAGAGCTGAGGCTGGTTGAGAGAAATCTATTAGAAAAGCAAACCAATAACCAAGATATTTTTGCAAATATTTCACAATTAGCAAAGATTGTGAATTAGGCTAGATATACAGAGACGGTACAGTGACACTAGCACTGATTCCCAGATCCAATGTGTAAAGACTTATAGCAAACATCTTAAACTAGTGAAGATTGCAGTGCCTAAGATTTAATGTCCATTATCCAATAGATAGAAACTAAGAGAGCACACAGCTTTGGGAAAAGGATTCATACATATTCTGTCTCTGATGTGTTTGCCATAGGCCAGAGGATTCATTTTGCAATAACATTTAAAGGAGAGTTTCAGTTAGGCACTGTTGCACACAGGCAGCAGTTCAAGTGCTGAATTAAATTATCTATAATCTTATATCCACTCCAGCAAGGATAAATTATTCTATTAAAGCGATGTTGAGAGCTTGACCTTGACAACCACTCGTGACGTTAGAATTATAAGGTTCTATCTCCATTTTTGTCAAAATTGAGTTTTTTACATAATCTGGTCCATTAGGTGTTTATTAATGCCTGTGTGGTGTTATTTTTAAAATGTTGAAATTGTTTAGTTAGTAATTCATAAAATACAAAGGTTCCATCTCACAGAACATAATGGAATGTAAAAACTTTGACACTCAATATCTCTGAACTACCCTAAACGGAGATAGAACCTTATAATTCTAAGCTCACGCACTGTATGTCAAATACTGTACGTCTCTTGTATGGCTGGGTCCTCAAACCAGACAAATGTCATTGATAGCCAAAACTGAACATAGTCTCGTTATAAAAACAGAGTGAGCCGGGAAAAGCAACTTCTGGAATAAGGCGCCTGCTAAATGCCAAAAATGTAAAAAAATAAATAACATAAGGAAAGCATTGTAATAAGTGTTTAGCAGTATGTTAGGCTTGTTTGGCTTCCTGATAGACAAAGACCATAGTTGAGTAGATAAGAGGAAGGCTGAGAATGAGATGTAGAACGGCTCGTCTAAGAATAACAGGTACATTTAAATCTCTGAGGGGATATTGGCATCATGTCTAACCAACTGTTCCTCTTCAGTCGTCAGAGAAGACAGAGCTCTGCAGTACAGGCAACAAGGGAATTATGTCTGTCTGCCCATCTGCCTGTCTGTCTGTCTGTCTGCCTGCCTGTCTGCCCATCTGCCTGCCTGCCTGCCTGCCTGTCTGTCTGCCTGCCTGTCTGTCTGCCTGCTTGTCTGTCTGTCTGCCTGTCTGTCTGTCTGTCTGTCTGTCTGCCTGTCTGTCTGCCCATCTGCCTGCCTGCCTGCCTGTCTGTCTGCCTGCCTGTCTGCTTGTCTGTCTGCCTGCCTGTCTGCCTGTCTGCCCATCTGCCTGCCTGTCTGTCTGCCTGCCTGTCTGTCTGTCTGTCTGTCTGCCTGTCTGTCTGTCTGCCTGCCTGTCTGCTTGTCTGCCTGCCTGCCTGCCTGCCTGTCTGTCTGTCTGTCTGCCTGCCTGTCTGCCTGTCTGCCTGCCTGTCTGTCTGTCTGTCTGCCTGTCTGTGTCTGTCTGTCCAGTGGGGCCAGTTACACAGAATAAAGTCTCAAGGCCTCATAGGGATATCAAAAGTTGAAATCCTAATGTCTGTAATTCATTAAAGTCCAAATTAACTGCTGATTAACAGGTAAACTATGACCCCAGTGGGCGTTTAAGATCTCGCAAACGAACGCTGCCGAGTTCTTTACAGCACTGACTTTGATCTGTAATTGCAAAGTGGTTTAAACAATTAATACTTTCCTCCAGGGAAAACCTTAATGTGATACAACACTCTCTCTTTGTTTTAAAACCCTCTCATTAAAGCTCAGCCTCAGGTGGAGGTGGATACGCAGATACAGGAGAATATAGAGTGTGTTCATTGTATAGTAAAATAGGCAATTCAAATGTAGAGCTGGGGGGGGTTGCTGTATTGCTCATTTGGAAAGAGGATTACATAATGAATGCCAGACTCCTGTTCTATCTTACAGTATGAATGCCAAACTCCTGTTCTATCTTACAGTATGCAGTATTTATTTTGACGCTTCTGGGTTTGTTTACTTCTCGCCGCCGGCAGGATCATTACAATATTGATTCAGTTGCCCTCCCAGGCATATTCTCATTTCATGATTGTCAGTTTCACATGCATGAAAGTTGAGAGTTGAAAGATCTAATCTCATTCAAGCTTTTTTTCCATTATTCCACTGTCACAAGAGGAGATAAAAAAAAAAAAAATGAATCACCCCCAAAGGTTCATAAATGATATCAATTATAAACAGTATTGTCATTAACAGATTGAAGAGATTCTACTGGATAATGTGGATAATTTCAGCCTACAGTTGTAAAAGCCTTTATGAGTGGAAACGGGTCCCTGTCATGTGCCCTACAGTCTGTGGCTGTGTTCAGAATGGCATACTAGCATACTAGCATACTACTCATACTAGATATGAGTTAAGATTTAGATTTAGATTTCTTCTTCTTATCTGCTCATCCACATCTTTACTGAGCTTGCTTCTCAGACTTCTTGAGGTAACAACACCTTTAATTGGGTTCTTGGGGTAAACAGTATGTTTTTATCATTACATAAAATGTCTGTGAGAATTAAAGCTGTTATCTAAAACAATAAAACGTACCAATTATGAATTCAATAACATTCGCCACCCTCCCATCCCCTTTCAGAGATGATATGCATTCCAGAAATAACTCCATGGACTATTGGTGTCAGCTGACATCACTATACATCATCATAGTCTGGAAATAAATAAATAAAGCTAATTGAGATGGAATGATGTGATGATGGATGTTGATTTGTTGTGAAAGGAAAGTAGACAAACAGAACAGGAGCATTAATAATGAAGATGATCTGCATGGTGATGATCTGTTTAGTCCCCAGCTCTCAGCATCGTCTGTCTACATGTCTGCTACCATCGGTTCCAGACGTCAATTTAATTACCCAAGTCTTCTTCATACCTGTCTGTTTATCTGTCTGTTTATCTTCCCCAGGCTTTACATACAAAACACTGAACCAACGTTCAAGTTAGGACCTTTCACATTCAACTGTTGTTGGGAAAAGAGTAGTTGGGAAAACAACTATAAGGCTCTTAACACTGCCCAAAGATGATGAAACAAAATAACATTCTGATATACGGTTGCTTTCTACAAGTAATTTCACACACTCTACCTCTAGTCACCATCAACAGGTACCATGATCCTTTGAAGATTGCATCATAATCTCAACATCGACACCTAGAGAGATTATAATACTGTCACAGTTTTACATATTACAGAGTTAGTTCTCAGTCCTTCAAGGGTGAACATTAATTTGATACCAGAGAGCAATATCTATTCTCTGATTATACCACAATACTGTACATTAATATTAGTATAATGCTTTAACACATCGTGAGCTTAGAACTATAAGGTTCTATCTCCGTTTAGGGCAGTTCAGAGATATTGAGCGTCAAAGTTTTTACATTCCATTATGTTTTGTGAGATGGAACCTTTGTATTTGATTAATTACTAACTAAAAAATGTCAACATTTTAAAAATAACACCATACAGGCATTAATAAACACCTAATGGATCAGATTATGTAAAAAAAAAAAAAATCTAACCTCAGGGCTGAGACTTCTCTCTCCTGAACTGGGCTTTGATTAGCTGTACTAGCCAGGCTCCAGGGGGACAAGGCTAATTTGTTCGATGTTAATGTAATGGAAAAAAGATGAGGTCAGCATGGTATGGAACTCTTCAGGGGGACATTGATTCCAGATCAGATCTCACTTACGTGAGAAACACAGGTTTAAACATATTGATTTAGGGGACTAGGAGAGGAGCCCTGGACTCCACTGGCCAGACCAGACCCAGAGAGATGCAATGTCCTTCTCCTCTGTGCCCTGTCCTTCCCTGTCCTTCTCCCCCGCCCTGTCCTTCTCTGGTGACATCACCACTCCCGCAGATCTGCTGCTGTCAGCTTCCCTGACCGCTGCTGTCGCAGTATCGGCATCGGCTCTGCCCGGCTTTACTGGCAATCAAGTCTCAAGGTATTTAATTAATAGCTACATGTTTTTTTCTGTGGGCCGGCTCACCTTGATATCAAACACACACATCCATGAGTGGAGTGTATCACTAGAAGGACACACAGTTTGAAGAAGATTAGGGCAATAAAACGTGTATAGTTTTATTCCATTTACCTGCATAACAGATTTTAGTCATGTCAGTCGTTACGTGACTTTTTACTTTATTTTTTTACATTATTATTTTATATTAAATATATGATATAGGCCGATATCTTGACAAGCGTGGTATAGGGTGAAAAAATGTTAATTGCTTTTCCCTTTTTTTAGCCTGCCTCCTACACAGAAAAATTGCAAAACAGCTTTATACTATCTTATCCTTTTTGAATGAATGAATGAATTAATGAATTAATGAAAACCTGTATTGTCCCCAATGGGGAAATGTTGTTGTCAAACAGCTTAGTTAGGGCAGACAGAAAACATTCAATAAATAAATAAATAAAACAGTGCAGGCTCAATAAGTAAAAAGTGCAAGATAAAGTGCTCAAGTGCATGTATAGTCCAAGTAGCAGTCTTAACGGCCTCTCAGCTCCAGGTCTCCCCCACCCTGCAGGGCCTGGTTGTAGAGTCGGAGTGCAGCTGGAATAAAGGACTGTCCAAATCTTTTTGTACTTTGACGGGGGAGAACAAATCTGTGGCTGAACTTGCTCCTCATCCCCGCCAGCTCGCAGTACATCGGGTGGGAGGGATTGGCCAGCATGGCCGCCAGTTTTTTCCCCATCCTCTGTTCTGCCACCACCTCTAGGCTGTCCAGCCCGGTCTCCACCACAGAGCTTCTTCACCAGTTTGTTTAGCTTCGCAGCATCCCTGGCACAGATGTTTCCACCCCAGCAGGCCACGGCGAAGAACAGAACGCTGGCGACCACCGACTGGTAAAACATTACTTTTTGAAAATGTAAGGATACTGGGTGGTAGAACGCACATATCTAGGAAAAGTCATGAAAGAAGGGTCCTGAAATTTGATCGAGTGCAAAGACCGAATTTTTCTTTTTTCCTCACAGGGGTCATCGTGACCCCTCACGGCTCGCCTAGTGTTAATGAGGAACATCTCACCATCCCGCTCAGGGTGACCCTTGCATCCAGACCCTTCCTCCACCCTCCACCCTCCCCAGTGTGCTGCACCCCCTCAATCACAATCTGCATTTAGATACATCATTGATTAGGCCTGGGGAAGTGAGGGCCGGTGGGGGATTCTCCCCGGCCTCTGCAGGGAGAGACAGAGAGACAGAGAGACAGAGGGACAGAGAGACAGAGAGACAGAGAGACAGAGAGACAGAGAGACAGAGAGACAGAGGGACAGAGAGACAGAGAGACAGAGAGACAGAGAGACAGAGAGACAGAGAGACAGAGAGACGGAGAGACGGAGAGACAGAGAGACAGAGAGAGAGAGAGACAGAGAGAGAGAGAGACAGAGGAGCTAACAAAGCAGATTAATAATAGCTTGTGGTGCTGCTCGTCCCTGGGGCCTGACAGTTAACAACTCTTGACAAAAACAGGGTTTGGAGCAGCAGATGGATAGTCTGTAGATAGACACGGTGGGAATGTGCGCTGGGCTTGTAATGAGGAGGGAGAGCTGGGAGCCGGCCTGTCCCCCCGGCCCCTCTCAGGGAGGCAGGCGTGCTGAAATTAAATCAGCTTGTGACAGTTCCCATCCCCTGCCTACACCTGGGGAAGCCCACCAGTGACCACGGCTGAGAACCACGGCTGTGAACCAGCAGTAATCAGGGTTCTGTTCCCCCATGACAACATTTGATAATTAGGAACAGTAGTCATGTTCTACCCAAGACAGAGAGTGTTATTTAGAGAGTTTTAATTTGTATCTTAAGGTTTCGATGACGCTTTCTATGACGTCCATTTCCATAATGCATTATACATAATACAGTACTTAGAATGATTTGTAATACATATATCACGATTCATAATTCTATATACCAGTACCAATACTCTAGTACAATGAAAAAGGAAAATTAATAACATTTTAAAAAAGAACAAAAACAACTAAACATTTAAAGTCACCAGCAAATTGGAACATTGACAGTCTTCAGACTTTTCAGTATAGTGAAGGCTACATTGAATTAGAGAACAATGATCACATCTTGTGTTCCAGTGCATGGGGAGCCTCTCTCGGTGTGAGCCTTATCACAGGTAGCTGTCCATTTATCTAATAAGGGTCGCCATACTTTCAGAAAGATATCCTCTCTGTTAGTAAGTTAATGGCAAAGTCTCTCCATGTGAGGCACATTCCCCAGACCCTGAGCCACCGCTGAGATAAAGGGCTGGCCTGGACTTCCACTGTAGTAGAATAAGGCGTTTGGCTAACAGTGTGCAGAGGGAAACTGCCCGTCTGCGTCTCATATTCATTGATTGAAGGATTAACAACCACTGATCGAAAGATAGCAAGCAATGGATCTGGTGCAACAGTTTTATTAAAAGCCTTTGATATAGTCAAATATAAGAGTCCAAAAGGAATTTAACTTTGGGCAGGACCAGAACTGATGGGTAAGAGGAGAGGTGTTGGGGTATATGGTGTGAAGCCTGGACTTTGAATAATAAGGAGTCAAGACTACCTTGAATTGTATTAAGGTATGTCTGGCATTTATAGAACTAATGGTGTGTCATATAGAGGGTCGCCTCCCATACTTCTTCAGGGATTTCAGTATGAGTTCTTGTTGCCAATTATTTTTCAGTTTTGTCATTGGACACCAGTGTCACACCACTACCCAGGCCTGTAAGATATCATCCAAACAACAGACTGACCCCTTAGTGCCAGGGTCATGGAGAAGGATGCTGCTGAGTATGTTGTGATTGGGCATACATTCATAATGGGGATCTGGAGGTATCTATAAACATTAGCTGATGGTAGACCATATATATGTATAATGGTAGACCATATGTTGTAATTGCTGGAAAGACTCTAGGTTTCCCTCGACATACACGTCCTTAACTGTGACAATATATTTGCCTGTACAATTAGAAAAGACTGGGTCAACTAAGGCAGCAAGAAAGGCATGGTTGTGGCATATTGGACTGTGTATGTTTTTTGTATCTTGATCGAGCGCAGCCTTTTATATACTGTACAGTAGAGGTCAACATGTAATTAATCCACTGTCAGTGTCTTTAGTGTCAAGATTACCTCTTAACATAATCTGAAATTATAATATTTGTTAAATCCGTTTATGAATCCCCTATCCCATCACCTTGACTGTATAGCCTTCCTCTATATCACCAGTGGGCTTCTCAGTAGCAGGTTATAGGTGACTGGCCTCTCGTGTGTCTCCCAGTGTGCTGAGGGTATCATTGTGATAGTGACATCAGTGGACAGCACAGAAGGCAATACACTCCAGCCCCTGGATTCAGCTCAGTAATAAAGGCTCTGCACCTCTCAGGTGAAATAAACCGCTCGTTGTGTTGAGCTGCTATTGACAGACAGGTCACTCAGTCCAAGACGGTCAACCTGGCACTCGATCAATCCGGTGTCACAGAGTTTCGCAGCCTAGCTGACCACAGCAGGGCCGGCATTCCAGGCATTGGACATTAAAATCAGATGAATGCAGCCTATCTTTGGACTTGTCTGTTTTTGCCCCAATGAGTCGGAGTCTTCCGTAGGCAAAGACTTAATTGAGTAAACCAGCCTTTTCTCTGTGGTTCCCTGTGCCAGACTCTTCAGACAACATCTGCCTGGTCCCGTTACATCACAGGCAGGGGGCGCTGTTTGGGTTGGTTGATGCTGATCTCCCAGTAGCCTTACAGATAGGTGTTATTCTGTTATTCTCCCAATGACTCTGCAGCACATCAGACTACATGCCTCTATAAGCTGGTTTGAGAGGGCTGCTAACAGGGCTCCTCTTCTTGTTTACTCGGGATTAACCTCGGCCCAAAACACTGAGTTAACTACAGTATTATATATATATATATTATATGTACTGTATCTATATTCTAGTTTTTCCTGTGGCTTGGTCAGCATTTTCTTGAGTTCTCATTGATAGTAACTAGGACACTTTATGAAGCCTACATATGTCATCAAATTATTGCAAATGGCTGCCAAATATGTAGAGTTGTTTCTGGGCATGCAAATTGAATTGAATGAAGCTCAGCCAGACTGAGGGAAAGCCGATGGAGAGGCTTCTTTAAAACCCTCATCCAACAACAAACACAACAACATGTCCACTCCTGAAGTGAAACGTGTGTACATTCTATCCTGCAGGCAACTTCAGGGATCTGCAATACAGAAGCATTTATTTGTAATGTTAGTCATCAGAGGCGTTGATGCAGAGTGTGTCTGAGATTTCACACTGTGTGTTTATGTTTTCATCGAATATTAGAGGTACTAATTAAACCTCAAGAGAATAAACAATGTTCTTTGGTCTCCTTTAGGACCGTCATCAAGCCTGAAGAAAACAAAACACTACTGTTGATTTGGTTCACTTACGAGTAGAAAGTATTCTTATTCAATTAGTTTTTTTTTCCCTTTTCCCCTGTTTGTGGCACTTCAACCCTGAGAGAAGTCCTTGAGTTTGAGGACACGCTCTGACATCAAATAAATAAATTAGTTTTACAAAAACAAAAACCTTTTGTTTAATATATTCCTCTCAGTGGACACTCCAATCAAAGCAAAACCACCAGAAAAGGACAACATTTCAGTGTCAATAAGAGAGGGTCTGATTCATGTAAAACTGTGTCAAAACAAAACAAAACTAAAAGTAAAAACTACAGCACACATCCTGAAGACCTCATGGTCCAGATACTGAGCAACAACATGTCTACTAACAATGGTAACATTGAGTCATGCATAATGAGTCGTCATCTACAGACGTAAAGACTATAATTCTTAGTGTTTTAGAGTTTAACACTACAACAGTCGTGCCTATACCTACTAGTAGAGCCGCCTTGGGGGTCAAATAGACCCCCTTTTTTCACACAGATCACTAGAGGGCGCTTCTTTTTTTAGCCTGCCTCCTACACAGAAAAAAACTGCAAAACAGCTTTATACTATCTTATCCTGAAGTGATTTAGAAAATGTAAGGATACTGGGGTGGTAGAACGCACATATCTCGGAAAAGTCATGAAAGGAGAGTCCTGAAATTTGATCGAGTGCAAAAGATAGAATTTTGTTTTTACTCACAGGGGTCATGGTGACACCTCGCGGCTCTTCTAGTGTTAAGGTGGTCCGTATTTAGTTTTCCTTGGAGCAGCGCTGGTGGATATCGGATCTAATAAGAAGATTTAACTGCTGATGTTCTGTCCATGTTGAAGTGAGCAGCGACCAGAGTTCATGTCCTGTGTGCCGTCAGAGAAACTAAACCAACCAAGAGCCCCAGGGGGTCCGGCATCACTGTGACAGCCGGCTACCGCCTGACACGTTTAATTAAGAGCGCAGGTCCACTCTCAGACAGACAGGATCCACAGGAGCCTATTCCCCTGGGCAGAAGGTCGCATCAGAAGGAGATCACTTCATCAGTCTCTGGCTACGTTACGTACAGTACGATCTTTATTTGTATTCATTGAACAATCACGAGAGAATATTAAAGTGAACAGCGATGTGACTGGCGTTCTCTTTTAACAACATTGCCAATTTATTTTCATTGAAACATTAATGAATGTGTTTTGAACAATCAAACTCTCATTTATGGTTCTGATAAACTCATTCAAGTCTTAATTTTAATATCACAGTAATTAATCACTCATTTAAATTAGAGTTACATTGTTTGAACTGTCTGATGCATTGTCTTAATCCTTCAGAAACAGAAATGACACCATAATCTCCTGCGTTTCATATTTAATCATTTGTGACATTTCTTCACGCTTGTTGCAATCTAATCAGCTCTTTCTGCATTCCGCGATGTCAATCAAATCTGAGACGACAAGAAC
Source organism: Nansenia antarctica (assembly GCF_963989245.1). Lineage (NCBI taxonomy): Eukaryota > Metazoa > Chordata > Actinopteri > Argentiniformes > Microstomatidae > Nansenia > Nansenia antarctica. The sequence continues at coordinate 470,750 of NC_137685.1, read as the reverse complement.
TGGTAAGCTTGAGGAGTTTTCCTATAACCCGATACAAGAAGATGAATAGAACTGTCCTGAACAGTACTGTACGGTCATAACCACTCAGAGCGGGGGGGAGGCTGTGGCGCAGGGACGTAGAGTCGCCGTCTAATGATCACAAGGTTGGCAGATCGGCGGTTCGAGCCCCGACTGGCCACATGTCGAAGTGTCCTTGGGCAAGACACTGAACCCCAAAATTGCTCCCAGTGAGCAGGCCGGCGCCTTGCATGGTAGCTTGCCGCCATTGGTGTGTGAATGTGTGTGTGAACGGGTGAATGAGAGGCCGTTGTAAAGCGCTTTGGAATAAGGCGCTATATAAGTCAGTCCATTTGTATTCAGAGCAGGCATACCAGGAGCACCAGGTCATGCAGAGGAGAGGAGCTATGGAGAGATTTGAGTTTGAAATGTGTAGTTGCAGTTTCTAGAGGAGTTGTCCAGTAAAGGCTGCTGCTCTTGCTTTTTTAAGCCCATCAACGTGGTTTGAGGTGACGAAAATCTAGCACCCTTATCTAGCACAACTTACGCAGAAGCCATTTAGCCCATTCTAATCATAACACAGTCAGACACAAGCAGAGTCTCCACATGCATATTATATTGTACGTATAACAAATTCATGATTTATGCACAGGACTGTTAAACAGATAGTTTAATCTGAGGTAATTGTATACTTGGAATCATGAAGTCATAAATCATCATAATCATTTGACATGCTAAATGAAATGAACAATAACAAAAACTCCAGCTGTAGACGCTAGCTTTAGGATGCACTTCTACCTTTAGGATACACTTCTAGCTTCAGGATGCACTTCTAGCTTTAGGATGCACGTCTAGCTTTAGGATACACTTCTTCTACCAACACAGGAGAGATGAACGCGTAGTTCAAATGCCAGCTTGTTTGTTTTTTCTCTCAAAAAACGGTGCTACCTTTTGCTGGCCAACAGTTTTGCTGAGGTCAATGGAAATGGCAACGATTGTTCTATCACTAATTAGCCCCATTACCTGGCTGCAAGCTCTGGCTGCTGTTGTTCTTATGTGGCCTAATGGGTCCACAGCTGTTCACGACTAAATGCATTTGTCAGCCTGTCTGAGTAGATTTACCCCCAAACAGGACAACTAGCAGAGTGTTCCTGAGGGTGAGGGGCGATCTGGAATTCAAAGAATAGTGCAAATAATGAATTAATAATAATTTTGCCATTTAGCAGACGCTTTTAATCCAAAGCGATTTACAATTACGAATTACAGGGACATTCCCCCTGGAGTAACTGAGGGCTAAGTGCCTTACTCAAGGGCACACTAGTAGTGGTGTGGCTTCAGGCGGGATTCGAACTCACAACCTTCCGATCACAAGTCCAACTCACTATCCACTACCCCCCAAAGAAAAGAAGGACTGACCATCCATGAGATCAAAATGATAATGGAATGAAATGTTTTAACCATGTTTTGAAGCTATACATGTATTAGATGTATTCTTCAGTAATGAATGGCTGTATACTGTAGCCCAGTGTCTTGTGTAAGTAAAGGGTCACAGTGAAGCATCGTTTGTTCTTTTGGCTCCACACTTGTTTAAATGAAACAAGGTTACAGGAGAGATTCTAAGCTTTTATTTGATGTTTTTTGTGTACATATTGGTTTCACCATTCAGAAACTTAGTCCCCCTCTTTTAGGGTGCCCAAAAGTAATGGGACAATTAAGTTGACAGGTGTTTCTGGTAAGTCAGGTGTGTGTTTCCGTCACATCATTTGTGCAGGCAGAGAGCTGTCAATGTCTAGTATTGATTCGAGGCTTTGGATTTGCTATTGGAGTTTGCTAGTGATGTCTGTCAACATCGACCAGAGAGGCAATGACAGTCAAGAAGATCATTATCAGGCAGACATTTTTAAAATCAAAACATGGCCAAAACCGTAGGCTTGCCAACAGCAACAGTTTGGTTTGGAACATCATTAAAAAGAAAAGCACTGCTGAGCTCAGCAGATGGGCTGGTCAGCCAAGGAAGACTTCCACAGTGGATGACCGAATTGCTCACCTAGCCTAATACAAATAATTTAAAAACAGGAACACTCACCAGGAGGTCGGCATGCATGTGACGCTTCACTGCAAGGCAGTGGCGTGTCCAGACCTTTTTCACTGGGGTGGCCCAGGTGGGGCACCTTGTTATGCATGGGTGGCACAATTTTGAGAATTTAACACTTAATTCCCTGCATTCTGGTGAATTTGTACACACCATTTTGTGCTTTTTATTACCATTTCTGTCTCCACTCCCCATTGTATACTTTAATTGGGCTACTAAGGTCATGTTCTTACATGAAAATCTGAATCATGACCCAGAGCAAGCGGATGAGTTTGCGTTCTCACAGCCCTTTATGTAAACAAAGTAACATAGGCAATTGAAGCAACAGACGTGGTAGTTGATTGGTCAGGAAAATAGAAAACTGCCCGTTCGTCCCGCTCTTATCCAGATCAACACGCATGCGCTGTTGTTTTCCTATGGACAGCCTCGATGCGTCGTTTCTAATCTGAGCGAAACCACCCTTTTCAAGCGCCGGAGCATGTGTTGGTTGTTTGCTCCGGGAGTGACTTCGAATGTGCGTTCTCACAGCTCCAAACAACGCAGAGCAAAGCGAATTTTATCCTAAACTCTGATTCCAAGTGAAGCAAAACGTTTTAACCACTAGCACAACACCGTAGCCTATATGTAGCTATGCAAAAGTCTAACGTTATTAATGGTACTCACATTTCTTCAGGAGCGCCAAGACCAGCACACCTCACCGCTGATCAAATGTGTTCTGTTCGAAAAGTTCGTCTCGTGGCGCGAAGTGGCCTCTGCTCTGAGTGACTAGGCAGATAGCCAATCAATCAGGGTGGCACCTAGGGTGGCCAATCAGATTTCAGGGGTGGCACGAGCCACCCCTGCCCCCCCCCTGGACACGCCCCTGCTGCAAGGTGCAAACCACTAGTTATCCTCAAAGTACCTAAACAGCCTGCAGAGGGTATTGTGGACAGATAAGATGAATATTATGATGGACCAGAGTGATTGCAAGTGGAACATTTGGGAAAAAAGGATTTTCAAGTAGTGCAATCAGCCCACAATGGCATAAATACCACTGACAGAAGTGACAACTTACTCCTTGTTAACTGTAAGGAGTTGAAAATTGAAAATCTCACAATTATCAGCAGTCGTCTGTGGGGACGTCACCTATGGTGCTATTTTAATATTGACAAACAGAAAGGTGCTGATCAGACTAATTCCCACCTAAAAGGACTGAGCTTGTCATTTTTCTTTTCTTGTTCTGCTTTTCATTCATCACGTTGTGTTGTTGTCTTTGTCTTTGTGTTTTCTGGGGTAGTTGAACAGAATCGTTTTAATCGATTAGCTCCTCATTATTGAGGTCTGCTCTTAGATTCTTAGATTCCGCTTCTACATTGAAGCAACATGACAGTGTTTATTCTGTAGGATCACAGATTGCAGTATGAATGTTGGCAGTGCTGGTAATATATTCCGTCATATATATCATAAATCTTCTAATCAGCCAGCAATGGATTTCTGCCATATACAGTTGGGCAATTGCTTCACTAACTTGTTTGAAAATGGTGTTTAATTTTGAAATGTCACACCTCATAAATATGTATGATATGGCCTTCTGCATTAGCAGAGAAATGATAGTGTACAGCGTGTGTATTTGCCTCTGATATTACAGTGTATCCTAGTGGGGATATTACAGCAGGGAGCACAGACCGTATCTCTCACTCACTGTGCTGTACATAGTGATGGGTCAGTCTTAATGTCCTCTGCAGAAATCCCTCATGTCCAACTCCTCGCTGCCTATCTAAGGTATGCCGTCTCAAGGGAAGTGGTGGGCAGGAGACAGGTGTGGTTGATTACATACAATCACAATCCAGAATATCAGAACATGTATGCATGCACTTCTCTGTGACCTGACTCTTTCACACAGTAACTGATGTACATGTTTTAGTTTTCAATGTTAAATAGTTGGAATGTTTAGTTTAGTTTAGTTTAGTTTAGTTTAGTTAGCTGGTCAACGACTTGGAATGATAAAGTACAGTTATTAGGGAGCACCACTGACAACAAAGTCATTACATCCAAACATTGACAGGGCATTGCTGTTCTTCAAAGTGCTTGGATACAGAGTAACAGAAGGTATAACAGGCCAACGTAATATTGCCAAATTGTGTCACATATAATCAGAACAGAACAGTTGGAAAGGATGGGTCTAGTCTGTCACAGTTCCTTGTCACGCTCTCATCTGCATTGTAGATGAGATGGAAATACGCACAAGGTTTCTCCACCATAGCTGCACTTAGCCTGTCCCCTGATTCAAACAGCAGCAGTCAACTTGCTGCCACTGAGATGTGTGTGTGTGTATGTGTATGTGTGTGTATGTGTGTGTATGTGTGTGTGTGTGTGTGTGTGTGTGTGTGTGTGTGTGTGTGTGTGTGTGTGTGTGTGTGTGTGTGTGTGTGTGTGTGTGTGTGGGGGGGGGGGAAACTGAACACTTTATCGTAGATTCACAGCAGCGAGGTTCTCCTCGTGTGCTGATGTGATTTGGATGCAATTTGTGGATGAGACGTGTGCATGAGCCTGTGGTGGAGCCACAGAGGGGAATGAGACGTGTGCATGAGCCTGTGGTGGAGCCACAGAGGGGAACGTGATGAGACGTGTGCATGAGCCTGTGGTGGAGCCACAGAGACGTGTGCATGAGCCTGTGGTGGAGCCACAGAGGGGATGAGACGTGTGCATGAGCCTGTGGTGGAGCCACAGAGGGGACGTGTGCATGAGCCTGTGGTGGAGCCACAGAGACGTGTGCATGAGCCTGTGGTGGAGCCACAGAGGGGAACTTGATGGCGCTTACCATATTCAGAGAAACAAGTTCTAGCCTTGTGCAGCCACTTGAGAGATGAAATCCCCCCCGCTATTACTGGTGAACTTTGTCAATGCAGCATTACAACCAGCAGCTTCACACAGCCTTTAGAGGGGCCTGATCGGCCCACAACATCCCTGCTTTGATTTCAGAGGAGCAGATGGATGTATTTGTTAACATCAGTAACACATAGGTCTGATAGTAGTCTAGAATAACAATTATACAACAGTTAGTTCCGACCAAGTAATTTGATTGGACAAGAGGCATTCCATGAGTGCTGATATACAGTATAACAGCACTGGGACTTTTAACTATATGCATCACTCCGAAATGACCGTTAATACAAAGTAGCTAGCCTGCAGATGTTTGTGTTCAGGTTACTAGGCAACAGTCCAGTTGCGGAACTATTTTTTGTTGACGGAGCCAAAATAAATGATTAAATAAACAAACAAATCATAATCTGTTGTCACTTATTACTGTTAACACGGTCTGGTGAAAAGGGCCACATGTCGGCATGTTCCAAGTCGCACAAATGAGCAAAAAGCTTCTTTAAAAAAAATAAATAAAAAAAAATGTTTTTTTTGCATATTACGAAAGTTTAAGTGTTGAAGAGCCACTCCATATAACAAACAACAGTTTTAGGTTCACTAAATACTCGTCTGCTGTAGGCTAGGTAAGTGATACACGGCTTGTAAACAAACTTAAGTTTTAGGACGTGTTCAAAAGTGTGATCGTCTACTTATGTGTACTTATGTGTTTTTAGCATGTTAATGTTCTATCAGCATGTTGTGATGTGCTAAACATTCAGTTAGATGTTCGTAGCGAAGTTCCTTTTTAGCGCTAACTATTAGCAGCCATAACCATGACGACCCTAACTGAAATAATATGACTATGAGGACTTGAGGACTTTTTAATCAGACCATCTCACATCTATCCACAGTACAGCATGCGGTGAGAAGAAGTATGAAATATAAATATCTGCCTCCTACACATTGTGCCAAAAATATACATTACATAGCATTTACAGAGAAGAGACTCACACAGTCGAACCCTCCACTGCTGAACTAACACAGGTGAAAGAAAAAGAGATAGTGAGAGTGAAAGAGTGACTTATTTTCACAGCTGATGTGGATTGTGTGCAGACATGGCGGATCATGTTGAGATGTAGAGAAGTGAGAGGGGTTAGTTAATAGACACTGAAATGAAAGGGAAACTCAAGACTCTTTTGGTTTCGACGCTTGAAAGCTCTCACTTGGCTCCTTCAATTGAAGTGAACTGTAGTTGACCATCATACTGATATTTTCTCAGTAGAGGAAATGACTCTCATGCACTGATGCCATCTGGTGATGAAACCCAGCGAAGCTCTTAATCTCTGCAGCAGAGAGCTCTGTTGTAGATTGAACACAATAGGCCCAATTACAGAAGAAAGACTCTACCTACTCATCTAAAGTGTGGATGATAACTTTAGAAAGCCATGCTGATACTGCAATTTGAAAATATTCTTAACCCAGTAGTACATACCATTGTTGAACCCAGTGAATTACTGATTTGGCTTTTCACATGAAGTTACTGTATGTTCATGTCTAGCCAAAGTTGCAGTTATTCGGTTGTTAAGTCGTGACGTGTTTCCGGGTCCAACGTTGGCTGAGGCGCTGTCCTCAGTAATAATAATAATTCATTATATTTGTACAGCGCTTTTCCGAGGCTCAAAGACGCTGACAAATATGGGAAAAACAGGAAGTGCTGCTGTGTCCCTTGTTGTATGAATGGATCCCAGTCTAAAAAATGATTGAACTGTCATTCTACCGCTTTAGTACGCTGGTACTCTGGTGCGGGGATTTTTTTTATTTGGACCCGGAAATTGCTAAACGTCACGTTTGACGTCAGACTTAACAACCGAATTAACTACTACTCCAGTATCATAGGGCAGCACAGTCATAATATTGCCATCCACCTACAGTATTAATACAGCATACTAGAGTATGAATACAGTATAGTATACTACAGGATTAAGAATGTAATGCAGATTTGAGGTATAGAACTAAAAGGAACCAAAAGGAATGTTGGTATCAATAAATGTTTTTCTCTTTAAATAAACTTTAATGGTTTCAAACGATAATCTCACAAAGAAATGTCAATACAGATGAATGTCGCCATGTTTTATTCATGGAGGTTTTCTGGCTGAGTGAGGAGATGGCGTCAGCTAAGGGAGTAATTAGTGATTAGTCCATGAGAGAGTTAGCTAACCCAAGCCTTACTTCTCCTCAGATCAATGGCGTTGTGGACATGTTCACATCTCATTCTTCTAGTTACACAGAAGAGGGTCAGATTCAATGGAACTCAACGGTAGAAATCATAAAATTACCTGACAGCACACTGAGGAACAGAGAGTGGATGGAGAGAAAACGAAATCTTGACAGACAGAAGAGAGGGGGAGGATGTCCACGCACTGCAAAGCTATCTGGGCAAGCAGAGGACCCCAAGCAGCCTAGCGATGCTTTGAGACCCACCAACAGAAAACTAAAGGCTCATTATCAGCGTAGAGTTAATTAGACTCCCCCAAAACCAAGTCTGGCCTGGCAGATTGTAATGGGTAATTATATGCACTGATTAACAGATATTACGCATGTCAAAACTAGGGAGGGAGCGTTGTGTATGTGTGTGTGTGTGTGTGTGTGTGGGTGTGTGTGTGTGTGCGCGTGTGTGTGTGCGTGTGTGTGTGAGCGTGTGTGTGTGTGTGGCACTAGTACACAATGTACACACACAAGGACATGCTCAAAGCAGACAGATTGGAGTCCAGTATAATTATAAAAGATCATAGTTCAGACGTACATGAGGTTTTGAAACCCTGAGCACAAGCAGTCTACAGTACATACATATATATGTGTAATCTACAGTACATACACATACAGTATATGTGTGATATACATAAGTACTCTTGGAGTGCCACTCGCTTTGGAGCCAAGCCCTCGGAACAGTCACAAGGCGTAGTGGTTGAAATCTTCCCCTATGAAGTGGGACGACCCTTCAAGACAACCCTTCATGTGACAGGAACGCTGGAGAAATAGCTGTTGCAAACACACAGCAAACATCGGCATAGCGATTTTTTTGTTATGCTTGTTATAAAGAAAAGTTCTATAATACTTTGAAATGCCATTAAACTAAGATAATCCGATGGTTATCATCATTTATAAAATCATTTCTGTAGACGATCCGCAAGGCATTCTGGGACGTATGGCTACAAACAGAGTCTGGTCGTGAAATCTTTAAACGGGAACCGTGAAAAGCATTACCCCATGGCCCTACCCCTACCCCTACCCCTTGGCCCCACCCCGACATGAAAGCAAGAATTGGGACACTCCTACCCTACACGCAACACCGAGCATAGGGGTGAAAACGGAGCCTTAGGGGAGAATTGGGATTGGGCCTTAGATCCCCCCCCCCTACTCTACCCATTCCCTTCTACTAACTAACTAGCATATTCTACACGTATGGAGAACGAATGCAGTTTATATTTATATTGGCTCCCCAGTGCACAAATATGTGATTCTAAAGCAAGGAGGTGATAGCTGAAAGCCAGTAGAGAGGGAGAGGAGTGAGAAGAACATTCTGGTAAAGGAGAGGGGGGATGTTTCTGTTCGTCAGGGGGAAGGAGAAAAGGAGAAATGCCTTTTTGGAAACTCTTTAGTTTAATCCTAATTATTTGATGACCCGTCCCGTCACGCTGGAATGAAGCTCCTTCAATTAGCTCTGGCCGTGGAGTCAGGAGGCTGATAACTGTGTTTGCCTTCTCTAGTGCTCGGTGAGAGAGGAGAGCACTCTGCTAAATGTTAAGAGGCTGGACCGACCATAATCCATTACGTGGTTCCACAACGCTGTTTCTAATGAGGCCAAGGTGAAGATGAATTAACGTATGCTGGGGAGGATCACGCCGGCCTGGTTCGCACCAATTTAACCTGACAGAGCTGCTGAGGCCTCCGTATAAATGGGCGCTGTGCAGAGAGGCCTTCTGCTCAGAGATGCTGTAACCTCCTAATAAACGAGAGCTGTGCTGGCGCTCCCTCCTGCCTCCTGCCTCCTGCCTCCTGCCTTCTCCTTCAGTCTTACAGTGAGGGTGAAATGTAGTAGCCCAGATTTTTTTCCAAGTAGTGTTTCAGATGAGTAGTTTTAGGGTTGTATTAATGGTAAGTCACTGTAGCACTTTGAGATTGTTTTTTCAAAGACAGGCGCAAAAGAAAAACATTCAACGTGTTTCATTCGTATTATTATTACTATTATTATGATTATGTTCTATACAATATTATGCTCTCTTAACCCGGGAAACAGCTCTGTTTAGACCTTTCAAGCCAATGGATTGTTTTTGTCATATTTGAGCATTGGGAACTGAGTTACTTTAAGCATAACTGATGTCCTCTGTGGTATTCTGTTAGCAACTCCATCAGTTAAGACAGACAGCTAATGGACCTGAACACAGTCATGGGAGAAGTGAATTGATTGCCTGATGTTCCTCAGAGTGTTTAAATGTCAGCAGCCGTAGGAGGAGGCAACATCAATACTACCATCATCAGAGGGATACACCAAACCCAAGGATCACAAAGTAATAGTCTGAAGAATGAAGTCATACTGTACAAAAATGGCACTGCGTGACGTTAGAATTATAAGGTTCTATCTCCATTTTCGTCAAAATTGAGTTTTTTACATAATCTGATCCATTAGGTGTTTATGAATGCCTGTGTGGTGTTATTTTTTAAATGTTGTCATTTTTTAGTTAGTAATTAATAAAATACAAAGGTTCCATCTCACAAAACATAATGGAATGTAAAAACTTTGACGCTCAATATCTCTGAACTACCCTAGACGGAGATAGAACCTTATCATTCTAAACAGAGATAGAACCTTATCATTCTAAACTCACGGCTGTTTAAAACAGGACAGGCTTCTGAGGTAAGTTGTGTTTTAAGACCCTTTTTTGAGTCGTATGTCATCTTCCATGGATGCAGAAGATACATTATTTGACGGACACTTTAAAGAGAGGATTAATGTCATCTTTATACTTTAGTAAAAGCTGACAGTCCTCTAGTGTATGGGACACCAAGAAGAGCACACGCAGAACAGATCCTGATAACATATTGTTCATTCATCATGCATGATCACAAGATAAGATATTGTGAAAATGTGTTTTAAGTGTTATTTAAGCAACATTTTATTTCCGCTGATATTTCTCTGAACAGCTGTTATATCATAGATGATATGTGATACCAGAAGTTCTATGTTTACATCCTCCTAAATTGTCTATAAGGACTGTATGAAAACATTGCTCACCCCAACAGATGTGGAGAGTGAGTGAGAGAGAGTGATATACAGCCCAGGGGACTGCTGGGGATGGTAGGTGAGAACATAGCATGTGGAGAGTCTGTGGCACAGTCTAAAGGCACAGTGATACTCTAGTATGACTCTCTGAGCTAAACAGACCCCTGGAGTAAGGTAGGGTAGTCATCATGTCCCAGGGGTTATTAGCAACCCCCAGAGGAGATGTGGCGTGCCCAGCGAGGCCCCAGGATGAGGTGTGTCACAGGGAGATGTGGCGTGCCCAGCGAGGCCCCAGGATGAGGTGTGTCACAGGGAGATGTGGCGTGCCCAGCGAGGCCCCAGGATGAGGTGTGTCACAGGGAGATGTGGCGTGCCCAGCGAGGCCCCAGGATGAGGTGTGTCACAGGGAGATGTGGCGTGCCCAGCGAGGCCCCAGGATGAGGTGTGTCACAGGGAGATGTGGCGTGCCCAGCGAGGCCCCAGGATGAGGTGTGTCACAGGGAGATGTGGCGTGCCCAGCGAGGCCCCAGGATGAGGTGTGT
>NC_137685.1:437500-455000 GCF_963989245.1 Nansenia antarctica | reverse complement strand
GCCCACTCAACCCACTCAGGCCTCTGACTCTGCAGGGAGGTGTTCGTTGAGGACATCCTTTCATGCCATAAACTGTGATGCCTCTGTTCCTATTATCTCAGCATTCACTCTTTTCATCACTATGAATAGGTTCACCATACTAATACACCAAACCCATAAAACCCATTCTCTCCAGGGCTATTCGGTTGTTAAGTCTGACGTCAAATGTGACGTTTAGCAATTTCCGGGTCCAAACCAGAAATTCAATGCACCATGTCATGCTGCAAAGAATACCTCTGTGTCATTGGCTGCTATAGGCATAAAAGGAGAGAAACTCATGGTGTGGCCCCCATCTTCCCCTGACCTCAACCCTATTGAGAACCTTTGGAGCATCCTCAAGCAAAATATATATGAGGGTGGGAGGCAGTTCACATCAAAACAGCATCTCTGGGAGGCTATTCTGGCATCCTGCAAAGAAATTCAAGCAGAAACTGTCCAAAAACTCACAAGTTCAATGGATGCAAGAATTGTGACGGTGATATCAAAGAAGGGGTCCTATGTTAACATGTAACTTGACCTGTTAAGATGTTTTTGTTTGAAATAGCTTTTGATTTCAGTAAATATGACCTCCTAATATGACCTCCTAACCCTAAATTCATCAAATTACCATTTTTAGTTCTTTACAACCTATAAAAAAAATTGAAACTCTGTTGTGCATAATAATTTGGAACAGTGCATTTTTTTTTTTTTTTTTTTTTTTTTTATACTGTTATCATTGGGAGGTTTGTTCAATAAATTTTGAATTCCACTCTCTGGAGGAGCTGTACAACACACGCTGTCTCAGGAGGGCCTCCAAGATCTCCAGGGACCCGACCCACCCTGGGCACGTACACTTTGTCAAGCTGCCCTCGAACAGGAGGTACAGGACCCCGGCCGCTAAGACAAACAGACTGAAGGACTGCTTCTACCACAGGGCCGTCAAGGCCCTGAACACAGAAAAGGCCTAAGTTCTGGGCCCAGGACAGTCCGGACGGATTGTATGGCAGCTAGTGCTGAGGCACAAACATGTACATTTTCAAGCCTGCAAACTGTGACACTTTAAAATAATGTGAAAAAATACTCTTTTGTGCAATATGACAACCCTAGTTGACTATCTGTGCAGTATAGTACAGTGGATTGTGTACATAGCCTTTATTGATGTAAACCAGCTCCTTACCTTCTTGTGATTTTATGCTTTTTCTAAAATGTGTTTTCTTTTTCCTTTCCTAAACACCAGGGGAGCCACCCCTCCTAAATTTCGTTGTTTGGTACCTGTACTGTAGCAATGACAAATAAAGTCCATTCCATTCCATTCCATTCCAATTATACTCTAACAGTTGATGACTTGAAAATTATACTGATTGTCATTTGCATCGACTATTTAGGAAAATCTGAGAAAAATATCATTTGCATAATAATTTGGAACGAGGTGTAGAGCACCAGAGTACCAGTGTACTAAAGCACCAGAGTACTAGTGTACTAAAGCACCAGAGTACCAGTGTACTAAAGCACCAGAGTACCAGTGTACTAAAGCACCAGAGTACCAGTGTACTAAAGCACCAGAGTACCAGTGTACTAAAGCACCAGAGTACCAGTGTACTAAAGCACCAGAGTACCAGTGTACTAAAGCACCAGAGTACCAGTGTACTACAGCACCAGAGTACCAGTGTACTAAAGCACCAGAGTACCAGTGTACTAAAGCACCAGAGTACCAGTGTACTAAAGCACCAGAGTACCAGTGTACTAAAGCACCAGAGTACCAGTGTACTAAAGCACCAGAGTACCAGTGTACTAAAGCACCAGAGTACCAGTGTACTAAAGCACCAGAGTACCAGTGTACTACAGCACCAGAGTACCAGTGTACTAAAGCACCAGAGTACCAGTGTACTAAAGCACCAGAGTACCAGTGTACTAAAGCACCAGAGTACCAGTGTACTAAAGCACCAGAGTACCAGTGTACTAAAGCACCAGAGTACCAGTGTACTAAAGCACCAGAGTACCAGTGTACTACAGCGGTAGAATGACAGTTCAATCGGTTTTTAGACTGGGATCTATTCATACAACAAGGGACACAGCAGCACTTTCCCGTTTTCCCCATATTTGTCAGCGTCTTTGAGCCTCAGAAAAGCGCTATACAAATATAATGAATTATTATTATTACTGAGGCATTTCGAAGACAGCGCCTCAGCCAACGTTGGACCCGGAAACACGTCACGACTTGACAACCGAATAGGTAGTCTAGTCTCTCCAGGGCTATAGTCTTTCCAGGGCAGACTTGGTGAGTTTTGGAGGCAAAGTAGCACATCAGTGGAGAGCAATCCTCAAGTAGGTTGTGTTTTTGCTTTTTACTTTTGAAAGCATGTGTGTGTGTGTGTGTGTGTGTGTGTGTGTGTGTGTGTGTGTGTGCGTGCGTGCGTGCGTGCGTGCGTGCGTGCGTGCGTGCGTGCGTGCGTGCGTGCGTGTGTGTGTGTGTGTGTGTGTGTGCAACACCGTAGACATGTCAACAAGGCAGAGTACTGTAGTGTATGTCACAGAACATCAGAGATTCAGCTTAGATGAGGGTCTAACAGATCTAAAGGAAATGATGAAATTGACACTCCTCAAACCATCACTATGTCAAACTATACACCTCCTATAGCACTGCCACTCCTTCGTGCAACATATATATATATAATATTATATTCCTGCAAAATGAATTCTACTTTGTCTCTCCCCAGCAATGGCGTGATCCTGATTGGGGCAGGCAGCATCATTAGAACAAAACACAGCCCAGCATGAGATCCTCACAAAGCAGATACAACAACCCAGCATGGAGATCTCTGCCAATCCTCCCAGGACATGTTTGATCAGACGTCGATCATTAATTTGTAATTTTCAAAGAGCGTCAAAGGAAACTGAAGAAGGGGAGAGAACGAGGCTGAGCGTTGACGAGTCCTGAATGTTTCAGTGTTTTATCTCCTGATTCTGATGCAACATTTAACATGCTTGTGTTTGAAGACATCTCTGGGAATCAAATGTCTTGTATTAATTAGTACAACCTACTTGCTCCACCTATTGGTGGCTTGTTAGATGCCACACATACAAACGACTCTCATCTGATTTAGTTTGCTTTCCATGCCAATGAACTTCAACTTCAGCAAACAAATTAATAAAAGTGAATCAGTGAATCTGTTGAACCACTCAATCTACATGCATTAACTGAAAGAATGTTTTGAACTAGATCTTTCTTGTGATAATGAGAATTGACCAAAAATGATTAATAAAAAATAGAGATAGATTCAGATAGATTTGGCATGGTATGCAACAAAAGTCATGTAACTTTGGTACGGCATATACTGTTTCTCACAATAGCTCATGTTCATGGTAACAAGTGTTATTGGCATTGAACGCTCTGCGTACAGCTTTCCCTACTCCTGTGAACCAAGTGATCGCCAAGCCTTAAGTTTGCCTCTGTGAGAGATCCATGTTATTTGCTCTGCCTTTAGCCCTTTTGACTGGTTGAGTCCCATGTTTACTGATATTGATTGTTCTAACAAAAGCTCTTCTCTGTTCTTGATCTACTTGACAAAAGCTTTTCTAGTTGCCTACTGTTGTTCTCTTTCAGTCGGCTTAGTTTGACCGCTCACTATGAGACAAACACTGTGTTCAAATATTTGCTGAAGTCACTATTCACTCATGCATGAACAGACGGAGAGCACTTGCCAGCTCATGCATAGTGAGCTCATTTATTCTCTCCACTCTTCACTCGTTGTCCGAAGTGTGTTAGCAGTGCGTTCATGCAGCTAGCTACAACTTATCTTAACTGTTCCACTGAGAATCCTACGGCATCTTAAAGCTTGACGTTCATGAAGAATGTTGGTAATCCAAGTTCAACGGTCTCTCCCTGTGCTAACCTTCTACTCTCTCAGGACTTGGTGCTCAGAATTCTTTGAATTATTCAAACACTTGCTAGCCGAAGTTCAGTTAATAGTGTTAATTCCTTGCCAAGTTGCTTTGTAACTTGCGGTGTCCCTTGTGTTGGCTACAGCTATCACTCAGAAGGTCAGCTAGCTTTGAGTGCTCATGGTTCATGGACCATTTCATCTCTGTGTCAGTTTTCTGACAAAACGTATTTTTCCTCGCCACATGCAGGGAACATAGGGCCTTGTTCTGGTGTGTAGAGGGGGGGGGGGTCATTGTGGTGCTCAAGAGAGACCCCTGTGGCATCTGTCTGTGTACATGAAAGGCTGGTTTCCTGGACCCAGATTAGGCGTAGGCCTATGTGTATGTGTATGTGTATGTGTCTGTGTCTGTGTATTTGTTTTTCATCCCAACCAATCTCCACCGCTATAATTGGTTCTTCCACTAATAGACGCCTCGTTTACTCCGGACCATTTCACTCGCCGTCGGTTCGGTGAAGACGATGAGTCAAACGTCCGTTTATAAAACTAGCTTCTGACTAAACACGAGTTTATTCACTCATCGTTAGTAAAAACAATTAAAATATTCCAGGAATGACACGCCGTTCTATGAACGTTGGCCGGTTGATCCGTTCCTCCGCAGCCTGTGTCAACGTTGTTTTGACGGGTTCCCGCATGTCAGGAGGAAACCGTAAGGAGGCGACACAGTCAACACGCCATTTTGGAGCCAATCTGATCTCTAGCCACACAAACATTTTCACACCGTTGCGCAAAAGATTCTCTGGCCACATGGGGGCGTATTCAGTTACACTGGGCATGCGCGTGCTGCAGTGACGTGCAGACACATGGAATGGCGTATTCAGTTACACTGGGCATGCGCGTGCTGCAGTGACGTGCAGACACTGTTGCCAATATCGTCTCTAGTGCATAAATGATTATCAGCCAAAACACTGGCGCTGGCTATCGGAGGCAGACTTACACACATACAGCAGGGAAGAGAAGTATTTCACCCCCTGCTGGTTTTGTGAGTTTACCCCCTTTACAAAGAACTTAAAATGAACTCTATCATTTTAATCAAAGTCTGGGAAATTGTCCTGAGGTGTTATAAAAGCATGAGCGTTCTATAATGCGTTGGAAGCATTAGTTTGTACAAGTAACAAGTAGTTGTCTAAGTAGCTCAAAGAATAATTTCAAATTCATGCAAACTGTTTTGAGCTGTGTTGAGTTGGAAGCTTGGCAACTCCGACGTATAAACAGTTGTATTAAAAGACAGTGTGCACAAACTTGACTCCACAGGTTGCCCGGGGCAACAAAAAAATGAAGGTCAGACAAAAAAAAACTTGCAACAGTTTCCCTCCTAGGCAACCAGAGAATCACACGTCAAGCTGAGTTATGGATAATTAATTTGGAGAAGTGTGTCATGCCAACACCATGACCAAACTTAATTTGTTCAACTGTTAGAATAGAATAAAATGAACAAGATTGCATTCTGGGTCTACAGTACATAAAGCTAAATGAAAACAGGAGTTCTATAGTAGCCCACTCTGAAACTAAAAGCTACAACTGTTCTTTGCCAATGTAGCAGAACAAGTTGTAAGTAACCCTGGTCGATACTGAATAGATGGTAACACACTTGACTTGTAACTCATGACAATGAGGATACATTTTCTTTCATCAATCTGCCATGTTATGCTCTCAAAAGTTCACAACATCAAAATGTCAAAATGTCATGGCAAACTGAGACAACAGAGACATGTATAAAACATAACTTTTCATGTCCTGTTGAGAGAAAAATCCTGATCTGACATCTTTTTTCTACTCAACAAGCCCTAACCCTCCACAAGCCCTAACCCTCCACAAGCCCTAACCCTCACATACTTCTGACCTCAGATAGAAACAGAGGAGGATTAATCGGAGCGGCTGATCTCATTAAAGCCCTCTCTCCCCTCTCTCTCTCATATTCTCTCTCTCTTATTCCCTCACACGTTCTCATTTATCTGACACTTCCGAGAGGCTGCGTCTCTGACCCAGACCTCTGCCCTGTGCTGGTGCCATCTTTAACAGCCAACGCTTTGCTTTCACTTTAATTTGACTTGGAACTTGTGTGACATCTAATGGGAAGCACACACACTGAGAATTACCATACGAGGGGAGAGAGAAGTGTGACTGGGTCTAAAGTTCATCTGAGAGTGGGAATGGCTAAGAGGCTGTCTGGTCTTTCACCCTTAAAGGTCCACTCTCCTTGATGTCCACAGACACATCTGGGTCACGTCTGTAAATGGATAAACACATTATCCCTCAAAGGAACAGAATCAGCTACCAGCCACTGTAAAGGCCTGCACAGCCTGAAAGGACACTTGTCTGTCTGTTAATCTGTTACATCTTCCCAACACAACATAAAGTCAAAACAACTATTTCCAACGACTCCACAGCTGTCTTGTCAAAAACACTTAGGTCCCCTGCCTGAGTAAATTAATTCTGAACAGCCACTGAGCCACACAGCCCACTCCTGGTCATAATGACCAAACCCTGAGATATGCTGTGACACTCCAGCACAGGTGGATTTATTTAGAGTTGAGAATCTGTTTCACCCAGGTCCCCTTTAGTTATACAGTAGCTATGTCTAGTAAACACAGGGTCCCTCTTATTCTCATCGACTGGGTTTTGGACTTGAATGTTGAGGCCTGCAAATCTGTCAATATGCATACTTAGTTGTCTTTATTGGTACTATCCAGAGATAGCTAGGATTCATAAGGTGTGTTTCCATTAGAGTTTTTCGAAAAATAAATGCGATATTTCTAACATTTCGAAAAAGTACAATTACGATAATGCAGCCGTTTCCATTCAAATGTATTTCGCTTCTCATGAGTCACGCATCCTCGTCTCGCGAGGGTAATACGCTGCTATCTCCCGCGAAATTCAATTTTGCGGAAGAAGGAAGAGCAAAAGATGGATATTCCAAACATGTTGCGAGCTGGAACTGTTGTTTTGATGGCCACAGCTGCTGCTGTTGTGGTTGTCAACAACAGAAGACGAAGGCAGCGGGTGATCCACCACGAACGGCAGAGTCCGTATGTGTGGGAACGAGCACGTTTGAAGGATTTCTGGGAGAGAATTGTTTTAGAGGAATTCACAGAGGCATTGTGGATTCAGAATTTCAGGATGAACCGGGAAACGTTCAATGTGCTGTGTGATTCTATTGAAGACCTTGTGGCCCCAGACCCGTTATGCCCCCGGGAGGCAGTTCCTACTCGAAAGCGAGTGGCTATCGCCCTTTACAAGCTGGCAACCTGCGCCGAGTATAGAGTAGTTGGTGAAACGTTTGGTGTCAGCAAAACCACTGTACATAGATGTGTGTATGGGGTATGTCGAGCCATATGCATTACGTTAGTGTCCGGTTGCGTGCCTATGTCATGTCCGGTGACGCGAAGTTGCGAAAAAACCGTTTCCATTACACTTTTTCGAAATACTTCAATATCGAAACGTTTCAAATACCACCTCCTGAGAGCGTGAAAACTTTTTATCGATAATTGGGAGGTTTTTCGAAAATGTGCTGTTTCCATTACCAGTAATTCTTTTCGATATGTCGGTTTTGCGAAATTCTAGGGTGTATGGAAACGCAGCTACAGAAATCAAATCAAAACAGTACAGGTATGTACTGTATCTCCCATGTCTTTGCTTGGTGCATATGCACACTCTAAATATGCACACTCTAAACATGCACACTCTAAATATGCACACTCTAAATATGCACACTCTAAACATGCACACTCTAAATATGCACACTCTAAACATGTGTAACAGAGTTGGGAATGTATGTTTAGTTGTGGTGAATGTAGATGAGTTTCGCCGTGCTTGAGCAGCCCTGGTTGTTGTTGGAGCCCCCCTTTGGAGTTTGGGTGTACTGCAGGTCTGCGCGTTCTTTTGTCCTTCTCTTGTTGCCGTACTTACGGTGGAACGAGAACATGGCCGCCATCTTAATGGATTTACAAGAGTTGCAGAACAGAGAAGAATTGTGTTTTATGTGTCTTCTCTGCAGGTCAAATAAAATAATTGAATGAAAGAAGTTTGGCTGTTTGACCATCGTTACACATGCACACTCTAAACATGCACACTCTAAACATGCACACTCTAAATATGCACACTCTAAATATGCACACTCTAAACATGCACACTCTAAATATGCACACTCTAAACATGCACACTCTAAACATGCACACTCTAAACATGCACACTCTAAACATGCACACTCTAAACATGCACACTCTAAATATGCACACTCTAAACATGCACACTCTAAATATGCACACTCTAAATATGCACACTCTAAACATGCAGAGTGATTTATAAAAATAACAACATAGATTTCTTCCATGTTTAGTATTTCCTGTCATTTGCAGTGTGAATAACATCCTGCAGTGGGGAAGCTGGAAGCTGAAGCTGCTTACCAGAGGGCAGGTACTGTATGAACACTAAGAGAGGAGGGGAGATAATTCAGAGTCAGGGGCACAGCTATGTGACATCACAGCCTCTGTAACATACGTGGGAGGCTGCACAGCTTCTGTAACATACGTGGGAGGCTGCACAGCTTCTGTAACATACGTGGGAGGCTGTCTGCTTCTGTAACATACGTGGGAGGCTGTCACAGCTTCTGTAACATACGTGGGAGGCTGTCACAGCTTCAGTAACATACGTGGGAGGCTGTCACTGCTTCTGTAACATACGTGGGAGGCTGTCTGCTTCTGTAACATACGTGGGAGGCTGTCACTGCTTCTGTAACATACGTGGGAGGCTGTCACAGATTCTGTAACATACGTGGGAGGCTGTCACAGCTTCTGTAACATACGTGGGAGGCTGCACAGCTTCTGTAACATACGTGGGAGGCTGTCACAGCTTCAGTAACATACGTGGGAGGCTGTCTGCTTCTTAACATACGTGGGAGGCTGTCACAGCTTCAGTGACATACGTGGGAGGCTGTCTGCTTCTGTAACATACGTGGGAGGGTTAGGGCACAGCAGATGAAAATGAACATCTCTGTCATGAGGGGGAACGTTGATTAATTTCTGGATGGAGAGACCACCTACAAATTAAGTCAACTTTCCTCTCTGCACTGAAGACAAGGACTGCGTCTTTGACAGTGAATCATTTACAGTTTATTAGCAGCTCGATCTAAACAAAGACATAACAGGAAGACAGATTTCTACAAATGCCCGTGCAGCAGCAAGCCAGGGGGAACGTGGTTCTGAATCTACTGCCTCGTTCACAAAACACCAATGTTCTCAGACGCACGCTGGGATACAGAGCCATGAAGTCATGGAACCTACTACCAACAGAAATGATAAACGTGACAAGTAAACGTATGTTCACAAAGCAGATAAGGAAACACCTGGCTACAGCAGACAGGTGACACTAGATGGTGACGCACCGTAGATGGAAATGTGGAGTCCTCTCTAACATGGTTGTAGCTTGTTCTATTTTTATGTAACTAGAGATTTAAGTGTTTTATATTATGCCAAATGTAAAATTGTAGGATGTATGATATATGTTAATGTTTGATATTGGTGATTTAAGTATGTTTTATATGTTAAATGTTATTTGTAATGTATGTTTTAAATGTGGACCCCACTAAAAGTAGCTCATGCCTATGGGTAAAGCTAACGGGGATCCTTCCAATAAATAAACAAATAAATAAACACTGCTTCTCTCTGAGGTCTCAGGCTTTCCATTAATGAACAAAACCCCCACAGAGACACAGAGACACAGAGACACAGACACAGAGACACAGAGACACACAGACACACAGAGACACAGACACACAGACACACAGAGACACATCAGTCTCTGTAGATTCCTGTGAATTAAGAGTAAAAGAGGAACACAGCAGTCTCCTCAGATTACTGTTGAGCCGGGTGATGTCTTCATCATGACCTTTCTGCTAACGGACGGTGTCAGAAGAAAGCTTTTACTTCTCACAGAGAATCCTCAAATCAATACTGGAGCTGTCAATCATTAGGCACTGACAGTTTTACCATGTCGTGACGTTAGAATTATAAGGTTCCATCTCAATTTTTGTTTATTTTTTTACATAATCTGATCCATTAGGTGTTTATTAATGCCTGTGTGGTGTTATTTTTAAAATGTTGACATTTTAATAGAAAGGTTCCGTCTCACAAAACATAATGGGATGTAAAAACTTCAAAAAAACTATCATTCTAAGCTCACGCACGGACAGTTTTCCCATGTTCCATAGCAGTAATGATACTTGTGTTGTTAAGCCAAGCAGATTGGAGTTCTGCTCAGAGACAGACAGTGTAAGGAGCAGGGCGGGGTGGTATGTCAGGGGGGCGATGGATGAGTGTGTCTGGGGGAAGTAATCAGAGTGATCAGGTGCTGTGGATCTCAGATTGGCCTGCTGGGCTACAAAGCACCTGACAGACATGCAGAGGTCTGTTTCATCTCTAGGAAACGAACAGGGAACTCTGTTTCAGGTACGGCCATCAAACACTTAGTGGATTGGGCAGCCAAAGCTAGAGTGAAAAATGGACTGCGCTTTATAAGTCACAAGTGCTAATACATTCCTACCTATTTCTGGACTCTATTTTGTCCCAAGCGAGTTGAAAACATGATGCTTTAGGATTCCTTTTGGACATGGTTGTCCCCAGCTAAGACCCTCAATTTCTGCAGGGGAGGAGGTCAGGCCCGCAATCTAATTGCAGCAACTGGCCAATGTGCAAAATATCCAAGGAATCACAACATTGTGATCAAGTGAAACACATACATCTTGAATATAAACCCATTTGTATGACCTGATCATCTTCCGGTCACTTCCTGCAGATTGTTTTTCACAAAACTCATTCCACTCAGTGACCCCCGTGACCCCTCTCTTCTCTTCCACTACCCAGTAAGATGCCGTGTCGAAACTGAAACAATCAGCGTTCTTTTGCCCTTTTTTTTATTTCCCCCTTGCTGACCACGCTGAATCATTACTTATGATGCATTGGCAGTCTGTGACGGGGTGCAGCACACTGGCCAACAGCGCTGCCTGAATATGCTTTTACACAACGCTGGGATGGTTCTGGGCATCTACAATGTACGCTGGGTGTGTAACCTGTGTGTGTGTGTGTGTGTGTGTGTGAGTGTGAGTGTGAGTGTATGTGTGTGTGTGTGTGTGTGTGTGTGTGTGTGTGTGTGTGTGTGTGTGTGTGTGTGTGTGTGTGTGTGTGTGTGTGTGCGTGCGTGCGTGTGCCTGTGTCTGTGTCTGTGTCTGTGTCTGTGTCTGTGTCTGTGTCTGTGTCTGTGTCTGTCTGTGTGTGTGTGTGTGTGTGTGTGTGTCTGTGTGTGTGTGTGTGTGTGTGTGTGTGTGTGTGTGTGTGTGTGTGTGTGGCTCATAGGCTACCTGCTCTACTGCCTGGGACCTCCAGTGCTGGAAGCCAACCTAAGCAACAGAAGCCTTCGCGTGTAAATATGTTGTTTTAACATGAATCTGATTACTTGCAGAATTTAAGAGTTTGTTTGGGGAATGATGGGATGTATTTAGGATTAATGCTATTCCCACTGCAGTGAAAAGAGGGCACTATGATTATTCAGTAGTATAAGATTGGACAGTGAATTACTGATCTCCACAGCCTGTAATGGCACCTCTGGTCTTAATGAGTTGTTGAATTGTTTTTAATGCTTAGTCTTTCGGTATTACTGGCCAGTAGAGAAAATAAAGATAGTTATTTGTGGTACTTACCTCTGTGTCCTGTGTGATTTTGCTGTTGGTCTCAGGATCTGAACCTGTACAAGAAGTGAGATGTATTACAACAGTAATAAAGACAGACTGTATGTGAAGCTTTGATGCTATACAAGGCACCATGCTCTGCCTGTACTAGGCAGATATGACATATCTCTCTCTGTGTATGCTCTATATCATATAGTGCATTTGTGTTTGGAGGATTGTGTTCGACATGACTGTCAGAGAGTAAGTAGTTAGAGCTTCCATGTGTCCTCAGAACATAACCGTATCAAAACGGTTTGTGTCAACCTGGTGACATCTGGCCTTCCAGCGTAAAGAGTGTGTGTGTGTGTGTGTGCATATGTGTGTGTGTGCATTCATATGTGTGTGTGTGCATTCATATGTGTATGATCACAGGTGACACGGTCTGTCATTCCAATCAGCAACAGGTGAAGGAGTCGTCTGCACTCAATGAGCAACCTGCCACCAACACACTACGGCAAGGCAACCTGCCACCAACACACTACGCCAAGGCACACTTGTATTAGCTGATGAGATGCAGCCTAACCTCCATGCTTGACAAGCTTTACTCAAGTTAGCAGGACGACTGCAACGACTTCGTCATGATCTCCACCCCACCGAGTGTGAACAATTCCATTACACAAAGAGAGACACATACTTTGTTCTCATTAGTGCCAAACAGAAATCATTTAATTTGGCTCGCGCTACTCTGTAATCCTGAAAAGGTCATTTAGGAGTTTGGTTCAGCGCAGGGTGTGTGAGGGGGGCTTGCTGAAGCACACTACAGTACTGGCACACGCCTAATGAACACATTTCACGGATAATGCCCAAATACTCTCGGAGCTTAATCTAATAACAAAACAATAGCCTCCTCAAAGTCAAATTTCATCCCCTGCCTAACAGAGGCTATACGTTACAAATGCCCCTTTTGGAGGACGGTTAGGCTTAGGAAAACTGTCTTTGCTTAGACCTATCTGTATACTGTGTACCAATAAACACTGTGAAAGGCATGGAACTGGTT
This sequence comes from Nansenia antarctica, assembly GCF_963989245.1. Lineage (NCBI taxonomy): Eukaryota > Metazoa > Chordata > Actinopteri > Argentiniformes > Microstomatidae > Nansenia > Nansenia antarctica. The sequence goes on along the minus strand of NC_137685.1, from coordinate 442,324 downwards.
GTTTGTGTTAATTGATTGTGTGTTCAGCCGGGAGGCAGTAGTTTCTCATGTGAAGATGTGAGACATGCAGTGTGTTATTGCTCACGTTGCATAGCAGAACTGTGTAATGATGTCAGTTTTTGAGGCACTCACTTTCTGTGATAATGTTTGCCCAGTAGAGAAGCAAAAATATATCATATTACCATTATGCCCTTTGATTTGAATATGGTATTTTCAACATAGGAGGATTCTGTTGTGCATCAATTGCTAACACTTGATACAGGCCTACTGTATGTTAATGTGTCTAGATGAACCAGGGGTATTAAACCCTTTGGAAAGATAGCTCTTCCATATTGCAATGGCATCCAATCTGGTCTGCTTCAGTGATCAGTCGGAGAGGCCAGTGAGAGTTTCTTGTTTGCCAAAACAAGGTTTTGTTGAGGCAGATGGTGTGTCTGTATTTGCATATATTTCAACAGTAATGATGATGGCAAAATGGCAACAGCAAATTAGTGTAAATTGGATTTTGGAGCTGATATGGATCATGGAAATGTCTCTAAATGGAATTCGGTCCCAGGAGAGGTAAGCTATGTAATGTAATGTTGTGTTTATTCTCTTCATACATGCATAATAGGCTAGGCCACATACAGAAACCATAACCAAACAGAACCACCTATTTAAGTATGCGTGTGACCGACCGTGTGTACTTTTACTGAAGTGAGTGGGTCTTGTTCTTATTATTTTACTTAATTTCTGTGCATGCATGTATGTCTCTAGGGCACATATGCTGCCAAGTGTACAATGTAGGTTTACCTTTCTCCAGAGGCTGGCTGTGGGTGGTGGTGGTGTGTGTGGTGTGTTTTCTACTGATCTCTGCAGGTCTTCATTGCGGGTGATGTGCTGGTCCGAGCTCAGGTTCGTGGGAACGTGTAACCACGTGGGCTATCTATGAGCGCTGATCGCTGATTGGGCTGTGAGTGAGCGCTGATCGCAGCGCAGCGGAAAGGCGACGTCGCGATGAAGCCACGTGGTGCAGAGTAGCGTCCTGTTACCATGGAGACCACCCCTACCCTACCTGTAACTAGCTACATTGTAGCAACCCCCAATATATTGATCTATTTACCCCTATCTACAGTAGATTGCATTTTATAGAATGTCCTTTTAGTAGGTCATTTGGGAGTATATATCGGTAATGGACGTGGTCGTTACGGGTTAGTTGTTGTAGATGAAGTGTCGCAATAAGGAACTGTGACAATAACAGCAGCCAGCTGTGTGTTGTTGTGATTATGATTATAATTATGATTATAGTCCAGCTCAGGAAGTGGACTGGATGATGATTGGCATACTGTAGTTCCTCAAGACTGAAATCATGTTTAAGAACGACTATCAGGTAAATCATCAGTTTCTACATGACTCCTCTGATAATGCAATGAATGTGCAAAAATACTATGTGCAATATGACAACCCTTGGGTACATAAGGTTCAGATATAGGAAAAGTTAGGATATTTATAGCATAGCATAGAGTACAGCACAGTGTTTTATTGTACAGTATAGTATAGTGGATAGTGCACATAGCCTTTATTTATGTAAACCAGCTCTTTTCCCTTCTTGTTTTTAGTCTTTTTTCCTAGCACCAGGGGAGCCCCCCCTCCCAAATTTCGTTGTTTGGTACCTGTACTATATCAATGACAATAAAGACCATTCATTCATTCATTCATTCATTCATTCATTCATTCATTCATTCATTCATTCATTCATTCATTCATTCATTCATTCATTCATTCATAACAACAGCAGTAGTTTTCTATATAAGCGTCCTTGGGTCTTTTGAAAGGCGCTATAATTAAAGTTATTATTATTATTATTAGTATTAGTATTATAGGAAACAAACGAGCTCTTAACCACATTAACCCCTTTTCTGTTCTTCTTCTATTAACACACAATGTTATATGTTTCTCAGGGTGGAGCTGTGGTCGAGGTCTTCAGCGCCCAGGGGAAAGATCCTGTGGCCAAATGGAAACTGTGTGGAGGTCAAACAGCCATACGTAAAGTGAGTAGCCATAATAATGCTGTCTGACAACCTGTTGGAGTAGGTCTAATGACAGATGACACCCACCCTTTCTGTTGTTTTACCATTGTGTTTTCTATGAGAGGAACCTCATTGTAAGCCTGTTTCTTGAAGGAGTTTTACAAAGAGGTGAAGGGCTTTGTGTACTGTCTGGATGGGAGCAGCCAAACCATTAAGATGCAGCTGCCAAAGGATGGAAAATCAGCCCGTAAGTCTCAAACTACACCTGTTACTAAACTACACCCTGTTAGTCTGAAACTACCCTGTTGTAAAGAGGGGTAGGCACACATAAACACTTTGTAACCATGTTTAGAAAAGTGCTACCCAAATAAAGGTATTATTATTATTATTATTAGTAGTAGTAGTAGTAGTAGTAGTAGTAGTAGTAGTGGTAGTAGTAGTAGTAGTAGTAGTAGTAGTGGTAGTAGTAGTAGTAGTAGTAGTAGTAGTACTAGTAGTAGTAGTAGTAGTAGTAGTAGTAGTAGTAGTAGTAGTACTAGTAGTAGTAGCAGTAGTAGTAGTAGTAGTAGTAGTAGTATTGTTATTATTATCATTGTTATTATTATTTGAATAGCCAAGGTTAAATGGCATGGATGAATAACGTTTGAATGAGACTGTGAGGTCAGATTCTGCCACTAAAGTTTTGTTGTATAAATGTTTGTTTTCCAGTTGGGCTGGTCCAGAGGTTTCTAGTCCTCCAGGTGAATGTTCCTCCAGGTAAAGACTTCTCTACCGAGCTTCTGTAAGTATTATATATTAGAAGACAAGGTTGTAGTAATGTATGTTTGGAGTGGCAATGCACTCAGTGATGGGACTTTGGCAGGAGTGATTACACATGCCTAATAAGATCACTGCCCAGACCACCAGGCCAGTCACTTATAGGAGACTGTAACCAACCTGTATAAGGGCCATTAGCAGCCGCGCCAGGGGAGTTAACTCTCTTGGGGTTGTGGTTAGCGCTGCCGGTTAGCGACGGGATTGTGGTTGGAGAGCCGCTTTGGGCTCGTTACTCTCCCAGTCCCGTTTGCTACAACACCTACGCCTGTACCTAACACCTAAACCTACGCCTGTACACGATAGTAGTTAGTAAGTGTGTGCATGCAGATGAGCACATTATGGTGGCCTTGCACTATTGTTACCTCATGCACATTCAGCTAGGAAATGAATAACAGCTGGGAGTTGAAGTGATTAGTATAAGGTAATCAAACTATTGTTTGGCCCTACAGTATGAGATCAGACAAGCTGTCTCAGCCAAACAATCACTCTGGAGGCTGACAGGTGAGCAAAGGACCCAGAGTCTCTCCTCTATGTAGCCAGGAGGGGAACCAGGTCAATGTCACAGAGGGAAGGTTTAGCGACAGGTAGTGTTGCATCACATCACCAGAACAACCGTGACCTCACATCCTGTAGTCCATCTGAACACAGTTGACCTCACATCCTGTAGTCCATCTGAACACATTTGACCTCACATCCTGTAGTCCATCTGAACACAGTTGACCTCACATCCTGTAGTCCATCTGAATACAGTTGCTTGTGTCAGTGATAATATAATATAACTCTGTAATCCACTAATTACACAGGGAAACAGTGACAGTTTTATTGGATGAAAAATACATTAATTACCTTTTAATACAAAGACATGCCATGTGTGTCTCTCTCACTCACTCTCTCTCTCTCTCTCTCTCTCTCTCTCTCTCTCTCTCTCTCTCTCTCTCTCTCTTCTACTGTGCAAGCTCAACCCAAAGTGTCTCTCTTTTAATTAGTCTTGGATAAAGCTGTAATCTTTTGTCTACAAAAGAAATCATTAGATTCTAAAAGGCCACAGTGAGGGTCTGAACTAAAGTAATTTGATAGGACCCTAACCCTAACCCTAGGACTTTAATTAAGGGAATGAGATATATACATAAACATATTATAATTATAATTATACAACAGTTAGTTCCGACCAAGTCATTTGATTGGACAAGAGGCATTCCATGAGTGCTGATATAAAGTATAACAGCACTGGGACCTTTAACTATATGTATCACTCCACCGCACAGATGTTCTACTAAATGACCGTTAATTAGACTACATGTTTGTGTTCAGGTTACTAGGCAACAGTCCATTTGAAGTTCAGTTGCGGAACTATGTTTGGTTTATTTTTATGATTAAATAAATACATATCTGTAGAACTGTTGTATAAAAGCAAATATCACACTGGAGGTTGTGTGTTATACTGAATATCAGCACGGCTGTGATTGTCTTCCTCCTCGGCCTGCGGCCTCGTACCTACGACCGAATCACAGCCGTGCTGATATTCAGTATAACACACTCCCTCTCGTGTGATATCGCTTAATTATCTTAATATTATTATTATAATTGTAAAATCCAGGGTCCAGGTACAGAATAAATTGTCTGCATGACACTACATGATGCACGGGAAACTAAATATGAATCCATAAAAAAATGGCCCATGTTAGGTTAGATCCAATCAGCAAATTTAAAATGAGATGTAGTTATAATAAACATCCCCTTCCTTACGTTCTTTAAAGAAACATTTTTAAAGAGAGGTTTCCTACAGAAACACCCAAACTAATTTGGAGGATTAGCTTTTAGCAGGAAGATAATCCATTGTTCTGAAAAAGTCATTTCCAGATCAGGACACCCTGGCGGTTGATCAGATTCAAAGCCGTTGATTTGCAGTGAGACAACGATCCTGGCTGGCTGCTGTGGCGGCGTGCTTCGCTAATAATGTACAATTCTGTTGAAATGGTGAAATCTAAGTTGTATTTTT
>NC_137685.1:400000-432500 GCF_963989245.1 Nansenia antarctica | reverse complement strand
AACTCACCTGACCTCTCACCTACTTAACTCACCTGACCTCTCACCTACTTAACTCACCTAACTCACCTACTTAACTCACCTGACCTCTCACCTACTTAACTCACCTGTCCTCTCACCTACTTAACTCACCTGACCTCTCACCTACTTAACTCACCTGACCTCTCACCTACTTAACTCACCTAACTCACCTACTTAACTCACCTAACTCACCTACTTAACTCACCTGACCTCTCACCTACTTAACTCACCTGTCCTCTCACCTACTTAACTCACCTGACCTCTCACCTACTTAACTCACCTGACCTCTCACCTACTTAACTCACCTGACCTCTCACCTACTTAACTCACCTGACCTCTCACCTACTTAACTCACCTGTCCTCTCACCTACCTAACTCACCTGACCTCTCACCTACTTAACTCACCTGACCTCTCACCTACTTAACTCACCTCTCACCTACTTAACTCACCTCTCACCTACTTAACTCACCTGACCTCTCACCTACTTAACTCACCTGTCCTCTCACCTACTTAACTCACCTGACCTCTCACCTACTTAACTCACCTGACCTCTCACCTACTTAACTCACCTGTCCTCCTACTTAACTCACCTGTCCTCTCACCTACTTAACTCACCTCTCACCTACTTAACTCACCTCTCACCTACTTAACTCACCTGACCTCTCACCTACTTAACTCACCTGTCCTCTCACCTACTTAACTCACCTGACCTCTCACCTACTTAACTCACCTGACCTCTCACCTACTTAACTCACCTGTCCTCCTACTTAACTCACCTAACTCACCTACTTAACTCACCTCTCACCTACTTAACTCACCTGTCCTCTCACCTACTTAACTCACCTGTCCTCTCACCTACTTAACTCACCTGACCTCTCACCTACTTAACTCACCTGACCTCTCACCTACTTAACTCACCTGACCTCTCACCTACTTAACTCACCTGTCCTCTCACCTACTTAACTCACCTGACCTCTCACCTACTTAACTCACCTGACCTCTCACCTACTTAACTCACCTGACCTCTCACCTACTTAACTCACCTGACCTCTCACCTACTTAACTCACCTCTCACCTACTTAACTCACCTGACCTCCTACTTAACTCACCTGACCTCTCACCTACTTAACTCACCTGACCTCTCACCTACTTAACTCACCTCTCACCTACTTAACTCACCTGACCTCCTACTTAACTCACCTGACCTCTCACCTACTTAACTCACCTGACCTCTCACCTACTTAACTCACCTGACCTCTCACCTACTTAACTCACCTGACCTCTCACCTACTTAACTCACCTGACCTCTCACCTACTTAACTCACCTGACCTCTCACCTACCTAACTCACCTAACTCACCTACTTAACTCACCTGACCTCTCACCTACTTAACTCACCTGACCTCTCACCTACTTAACTCACCTGACCTCTCACCTACTTAACTCACCTGACCTCTCACCTACCTAACTCACCTAACTCACCTACTTAACTCACCTGACCTCTCACCTACTTAACTCACCTGACCTCTCACCTACTTAACTCACCTGACCTCTCACCTACTTAACTCACCTGACCTCTCACCTACTTAACTCACCTAACTCACCTACTTAACTCACCTGTCCTCTCACCTACTTAACTCACCTGACCTCTCACCTACTTAACTCACCTGACCTCTCACCTACTTAACTCACCTGACCTCTCACCTACTTAACTCACCTGACCTCTCACCTACTTAACTCACCTGACCTCTCACCTACTTAACTCACCTGACCTCTCACCTACTTAACTCACCTGACCTCTCACCTACTTAACTCACCTGACCTCTCACCTACTTAACTCACCTGACCTCTCACCTACTTAACTCACCTGACCTCTCACCTACTTAACTCACCTGACCTCCTACTTAACTCACCTGACCTCTCACCTACTTAACTCACCTGTCCTCTCACCTACTTAACTCACCTGACCTCTCACCTACTTAACTCACCTAACTCACCTACTTAACTCACCTGTCCTCCTACTTAACTCACCTAACTCACCTACTTAACTCACCTGTCCTCCTACTTAACTCACCTAACTCACCTACTTAACTCACCTAACTCACCTACTTAACTCACCTAACTCACCTACTTAACTCACCTAACTCACCTACTTAACTCACCTAACTCACCTACTTAACTCACCTCTACCTCCTACTTAACTCACCTGACCTCTCACCTACTTAACTCACCTGTCCTCCTACTTAACTCACCTAACTCACCTACTTAACTCACCTGACCTCTCACCTACTTAACTCACCTGACCTCTCACCTACTTAACTCACCTGACCTCTCACCTACTTAACTCACCTGACCTCTCACCTACTTAACTCACCTGACCTCTCACCTACTTAACTCACCTGACCTCTCACCTACTTAACTCACCTGACCTCTCACCTACTTAACTCACCTGTCCTCTCACCTACTTAACTCACCTGACCTCTCACCTACTTAACTCACCTGACCTCTCACCTACTTAACTCACCTGACCTCTCACCTACTTAACTCACCTGTCCTCTCACCTACTTAACTCACCTGACCTCTCACCTACTTAACTCACCTCTCACCTACTTAACTCACCTGACCTCTCACCTACTTAACTCACCTGACCTCTCACCTACTTAACTCACCTGACCTCTCACCTACCTAACTCACCTGTCCTCTCACCTACTTAACTCACCTGACCTCTCACCTACTTAACTCACCTGACCTCTCACCTACTTAACTCACCTGGAAACGTGTTGTGAGACTTGTCATTTGCCTTTCTTAACATGTTAATACAAAAACGTCCCTTTCCGACTTCCTTGGGAAAGGTAAAAGACGAGGCCAGAAAACGTTTCAGTTTATTATCTTCCATGTGTTATGCAGCATCTTTCTGTCTGTTTCTTGTTCGTCCGTCTAGACTGGTTTATTAGAGGAGACGGCCCTGCGGATGCGATCCCTCGGAGCTGTCAGTTTGTGACACACGTGCAGCACAAGACCCAGGTGTTGAACATGGACACAGTGCGACTGGCAGACGTGAGGACCACCCCTGTTGACTCTGTGTCTGGTGGGTGAGAGAACCAATCAATCATCATCTCTGTGTTGCCCTGTCTTCTGTTCACACATGCTATGGTGTTGTGCTCAGGCCTTGTATGGGTGGAAGTGGCTTGACATGGAGGGTTAGAGACAGAAGCTTTGTACAAGTGTGTCACCAATGATTATCCTCTTCTCTATGTTTGACACAGTAATCTTCCTGTATTACCTATATTACCAGTACTTCATATCCACACAAGAATTACATTTTTCCATTCTTCATTGGCATCCATTTTACGTTATCTTAAACCAAGCACCAAATAACAATCCAGTTCAAAAGGACCAAAATCACCCCAAATCATTTCAATGAATAGACGTCAGACTTTTCCATGTGACAACAGTCATTCTGTTTCTCATATACTACAAATATATATGTAAAAGTTTAGGCTTGGCTTGAATGCAGCAAGAACAAATATATGAAGATGACTTTGAAAGACAAATAATTCTCCTCTGAAAGCTTCCAGTGTGTCGAGGCACATCAGTATTGTTACTTGACTGTTTGTCTTTGAAACCCAGGTGGCCTCTGGAATGAGACATGTGCCACACCTGTACCCAGAGAACTGCAGTTATCTCTCCTTTATCTCTCCTTATGAGCCAGAAAAAGGAAGACATGCGACAGTGAATTACTCTCACTCTGTTCTCCTGTTTTATCAGTACATATGTATCTGTTCAGACAGCTGTCTGCATCATGTTGAGTCACACGTGCCCATAGACATGAACAATAATCATACACAATCAAACAAGAGTTTTCTCGGTTGCTATAGGTTGCTATAGGTTGCTATAGGTTGCTATGGTATTAGCATAACAGGCCTAATATAATGATTAAAAATGATCACTATGAAAGCAGACGTTGATTATAATTATGTGAAAAGGGCTGTTGCTAATTACTGTTGCTTCAGTATATTTGTCAGCGGCAAATTAAGAAAAAAACGTTCATTGGCGTTATGTTTCTTCATGAGAACAGCTGATCCATCCAATTACAATCTGGGTTAGTTCTGTCCACGTCTCTAAGGTCATCCAATTACTGCAAGGCACCTTACTGTGTAAATGTGTAAGTGTGTTGTTGTTTTAACCAATTAATCTAACTCAACTACCTGTCAGTGTTGTTCATACTCAATGGTCTCACATGTCAACGCATTTACAGAACATATGAGGCTTACATTTACTTCAGCTGTGTGCTCTACTTGCTCCTATTCAATCTAAACTCTTTATTATCCCACCCTTACCCACCTAACCCTGACCCTCGTTGTCTCACGTCAGACAGCGTCTGCTCTGATCTGTCCGACTTTTGGAGGAGGAAGCGAGTAGGGGACAGAAAGAGAAGACGTGAGGAATCGCAAGAAAATAATGAAGGGCCAATGCTCTTACCAAGTCATTTGGATTGTTGCTCTGTGCTGTAACACACTTTATGAACTAATATACCATCCTCCCTCCTAAGTACAGACAGCGTCCATGTTGGTACTAGATACTGATCTCTGTGTCTGTGTGTCTTACAGATCAGCCAGGCAGCTCCAGGTCGGCCAGCGCACCAGGCCTCAGGACCCAGGACGGCTCCCACATTGCCTTTGGCTCCAGGGTTGCAGGACCCCCTCGGCCTCCACCAATGGTGAGGAAGAGCAGTGCACCCTGGGAGGGACCAGATGGGAAGGCGTACCGTAGCCTGAACATGGTGAGCCTCTGCAGGGGAGTTTATAACAGGGTTTTAAGGGGATTTCATCAGTAGTGTATATCAATAATTGGGGAGAGAGCCTGCAATTACAGTGTCCATTCTCCAAAATAGATAGTAAAAAAACACCTATAATTTTGTTTAACAGCCAACTCTCGTTGTCCTTTTTGAAAAATAATGATTGAGTTTCAGTAGTCCTTGTTGGTTTCCGTCTTTCTCTGATAGTTTTCTGGTGATGGAAATGTTAAGGAAAGTAGAGCATGATTGTTTTCTTTTTACTCTGTGAACTCCTGTCTCTAATCATTCCAACCATCGGGCAGTTGTGACCCAGGATACCAGGTGAGAGCAGGGCAGGAGCAGGGCAACACTAGGATGTTTTCCCCTCCATGGTCTGGTAACACCTGACTGTTGCATCTACTTCTAGATGTTCTTCCCTTCATCTCTCTCTGTCTGTCTCTCAATCTGCTCATATCTTACTCTCTTTGTTCTCCTTAAAGCTTATATAAATTAATCAAATTGTTTATTAATTGATTCATCAAGCCTTTACAATGCGTGTTGATATGGATTTTGAGGATCCATGTGTTAACCCGTGCAATACAAATGAGCCCATACCTCCTCATTATAAAGTATGTCAGTCAGTCAGCCAGTCAGTCAGTCAGTCAGTCAGTAGTCCTCCCTCTCAGCTGACTGGTGTGAGTCTGGTTCCCAGATGCCTGGCTCGGGTGCAAGGACTAGTCGAACAAGTGCTCCAGAGACGTCCAACAACGGAGACTTGAATGAGAGACCTAGTTCCAGTGTCCAGAAGAATTACTCTTTCCCTGAGCTGGCAGGTAAGGACAACCTTCCCCTGTCCTAACACGTGGCCATGTAAAGAAGGCCCAATACATACAATATCAACATGAACAGAACGAGATCTTTCAAGAGATTGATTACAGCAAGTCTTCCAGATGTCGATGACCCGCCCACACAGTTCTGCTGACAAATCACAACAGCATCAATAAATCAATCTCAAATTGAAAGATGTCTGACTTTTCATTTGAGAATGATGTCAGAATGTCCTATAATATTAATGTTTCAGAAAGAAGCATGCTACTATATTCCATAGTGTGATTCCCATACTGACCCATATACACAGATTTGACTTGGAAATTGAATATGTTAATAATATAACTTAATAATAAGTGAGCTTATGGGAGAATGTTGCTTAGCTTGTTTCGCTAGGTCCAGTGAGACTGATCGTTGCTCAAATGGATCACTAGTTGAGTCAATCGCTCTTTTATCAACTTTTTTCAACCAAATTAACCATGAACATGGTATCATTAGTGGAATGCAAACCCATAGAGATAATTGGTTCCTAAGGTTACGAGGATCACAGTTATTGTATTCCCTCTTGGTCTGAGTGCATACTAATCTCAGATGTCATTATTCTGGTTAGCATTCTGCTTTATATGGGGATGCTGAATCAGTCACATCGTACCCTGACCTATATTCAACGATATTAGACTTGGTAATGTAATATGTTGAGTGTGATGGAGTGCAAAAGAGGATCATTAGAATTCCTCAGCTAATTCAATTGAGTGAAATACCTTTATTGAGAATTAATGATGGTTTCACTGTGCATAGTCAGCCCTTAGTTGCTGTGCTATCAAGCCTTACAAACCCTGTTAACTGGTTACGTAGGTTATATGCTTGTTAGGATGTTATTGTTAATGAGTATTACAGGAAGCTTGTGTACAGGAACACCTGGGGGCTTGCAGCCTCGGCCCCCAAAAGACAACAGAGCAGCAACAGAGAGGCAGAGGCGGGGGTCCAGGACGCTACGGGTCCACAGCGCTGGACGAGAGAGAGCAGCACTCTCAGGTGAGACATCTGAGACATCTACTGAGACATCTACTGAGACATCTACTGAGACATCTACTGAGACATCTACTGAGACATCTACTGAGACATCTACTGAGACATCTCCTGAGACATCTGAGACATCTACTGAGACATCTGAGACATCTACTGAGACATCTGAGACATCTACTGAGACATCTACTGAGACATCTACTGAGACATCTACTGAGACATCTACTGAGACATCTACTGAGACATCTACTGAGACATCTACTGAGACATCTACTGAGACATCTCCTGAGACATCTGAGACATCTACTGAGACATCTACTGAGACATCTCCTGAGACATCTACTGAGACATCTCCTGAGACATCTGAGACATCTACTGAGACATCTACTGAGACATCTCCTGAGACATCTACTGAGACATCTACTGAGACATCTACTGAGACATCTCCTGAGACATCTACTGAGACATCTACTGAGACATCTCCTGAGACATCTACTGAGACATCTCCTGAGACATCTACTGAGACATCTACTGAGACATCTCCTGAGACATCTCCTGAGACATCTACTGAGACATCTCCTGAGACATCTGAGACATCTACTGAGACATCTACTGAGACATCTACTGAGACATCTACTGAGACATCTACTGCCCCTCAGCACTGCGTCTCCTGAAGACACCCGCTTTTCCCCTCTACTGTGTCCCCTAAAAACTTCTATTGCCCCCCTTTGTACTGTTTCTCTGTTTCTCCAGTGTCTAAATATAAAAATAAAAATAAACTAGGTTTAGAAGAAGGTTTTTCCTTCTATCAGTGGCCCCGGGCCTGAGCTGGATTACTCTTCCTGCTACGACTGGTGGATTGATGATTCACTTGCTTAGTCAAATGTATTGATTGTAAGTCGCTTTGGAATAAGGCGTCTGCTAAATGCCAAACATGTAAATGTAAATGTCAGGTGAGCTGTGTGAAATCATAAGGAAGATTAAATCATGAAGATAAAAACCTTATTCTCTCTGTGCACAGATAATAATACAATAATAATAATAATAATAATAATAATAATAATAATAATAATAATAATAATAATAATAATAATACACCCTCATGTGTGTGTTGCTGACTGGGTGTGTTTCTTTATGCCTGTGTATTTAGTCTGTTTGTTATTCTGTTGAACCAGGAAGCCCAGATGCTCCTCTCAGCAGCCCTGCAGCCAGGCGGGGGTCCAGCAGGGGAGTGAGCTGCCAGCGACCTCTGACCCTGAACCAGACGAGAGGAGACCAGACAGCAGCTCCTCTGTCCAGCAGGGGAGTGAGCTGCCAGCGACCTCTGACCCTGAACCAGACGAGAGGAGACCAGACAGCAGGTCAGCTCCTCTCCAAACAGACAGAGGCAGCGTCTGGGTAGAGCTCCTCTTAGTGCCGTTGTTTCTCATCACCTCTCACAGATAACGTGGAGAGAGAGACAGAGAGAGAGAGAAGAAACGTTATTTAACTAGTTTTATCCATCTCCTCCTCCAGAGCAGACATTCATTGGGGGCGGCTGTGTCTCAGGAGGTAGAGTCACCGTCTAATGATCGCAAGGTTGGCAGATCGGCGGTTCGAGCCCCGGCTGGCCACATGTCGAAGTATCCTTGGGCAAGACACTGAACCCCAAATTGCTCCCAGTGAGCGGGCCGGCGCCTTGCATGGCAGCTGGCCGCCATTGGTGTGTGAATGTGTGTGTGAATGGGTGAATGAGAGGCCGTTGTAAAGCGCTTTGGAGCAGCCTTGAAGCAGCAAAAAAGGCGCTTATATAAGTGCAGTCCATTTACCATTAGGGATCTGAATGAGGCATTCAGTGGTCTGTGTGAGGCAGGCAGCATGTTTTGAATAATCGGTCCAAGAATGATTCTTGGATTCATTCAAACTGGCTTATTAATACGTTGCTTTTTTATGCTAACTTTAGACATCAGTCTATGTGACTCACTACATTTCAGCAACCTATAATAGCTGCCAACTCCTTAATTCTTCTCTTTAACCCATGCCAAAGCTTTAAAAAGGGATTTTAGTAGAAACACCCCCTTACAGTACTTACAAAATGAACCCACATGTATGCTTAATGTCTTCTACGTACGTTTACAGGCTGTTCCCACAGGCTGTGAGCAGCTCTTGTGCAGCAGCAGGCCCTCGCCTTTCGCTAAAGGCAATAAGTCCATTAAGGTAATGGCACATTAAATAAAAGTCAGAGGAAGTCCCCTGGGGTTCAGGGTCTTGAACACAGTAGGACAATTAAAAAAGGTGATTATGCCGTTGAGCTGTTTCAACGTGCACTGAATGTTCACTCACTCAGGCCAATAAAGGTGTTGTCACTGGTGCAGCGCTCGGCTACATACCTTTGACCTGGAGTCTGTCTGAGAGCATCTGGATTGATTCTTCTAGTCCTGCTGGCTGACAACAGTGTCTTCATCACCCCATCTCTGAGTGGAAGCAAGTTTCCAAGTTTCCAGTGGCAGCACAGTGCGCCGATTAGATAGCAGATGATGTCTACAGAGGGTGATGTTACCCCTCCCTCTCCCCTCCCTTCCCCCACCCCTCCCCTACTGTTGTCTCGTTTCCCCTCCCCCATCTTCTTGTAATCATTGGTTGTATGTGTTCTATTGTAAAGCGCTTTGAGTTGTACGAAAGGCGCTATATAAATAAAGCTTTACTTACTTACTTACTTCTTTCAAACGGTTGTCTCCCGGATGGACTCTTATGAACATACTATACTATGATACTGTTAGTATAGACTGAGGTATCTGTTAGTATAGACTGAGGTATCTGTTAGTATAGACTGAGGTATCTGTTAGTATAGACTGAGGTATCTATACACAGCGCAGCAATTCCAGTGCAATAAGCAAAACGTTATTAGTCAGCGTGGACGGCGGGTCTCTCAGACCACATTTGTTCCATTTGTTCCATTTGTTCCTGGGTGTTTTTCAGCGCCGGGGCCCGTGGACCCCATGGGCAGAAGGCTCCGTGTGTGAGTGATGTTCTGCAGCAGAATCGCACCCTCGCTACTAACGATGTGGTTTGTGTGCTGGCGGGCGAGCCCCGCTCTGCCACGGGGAAGCGTTTCCCTCTCCCTGCGTACCGGAGACAAATACATTAGCATTGTTTTCACTACTCCAGCTCCACTTATGCATATTTGAAACGCTCATTAAGGCATTACGCCGCTATTAACCAAACTGGTGAAAAACTGTATCTGCGTGCAGGAGGAATTAATGCACTGCTTTTGGCAACTGTCGATGAATTCGTTTCAATCTGCCATATTGTGATTAGGAGGTTATTTGCATAAATGAAAATGAACTCCAGAACCACAGGAGCTTTCTGATGAAGAAATTAAGAGGGATACATTACGCCCTGTAATTAGATCCCTATCATTACTCTGTGTTCAGCTTTATTGGCACAGGAAAACCAAAGTGTTATTTGCTGTGTGTTGTGCACCAGCCACAATTATTCCATACTTATTCCATACTCGTACAATTATTCCGTACTCTTGTATTGTGGACTGCACTGCATTGTGGGATCTATACTCACTGGACACTTTATTAGAAACACCTACACTTACACCTTTGCATTTCATTCAGGTGGTGTAATGATATGGGGAATGTGTTCTATACCTATGCTATGATCAATCATCACAACATCAACAGCCTATCTGAGTGTTGTTGCTGACCATGTGCATCCCTTCATGGCCACAATGTACCCATCTGCTAATGGCTACTTCCTGCATGATAACGCTCCATGTCACAAAGCAACAGTCGTCTCAAACTGGTTTCATCAACGTGACAATGAGTTCAGTGTTCTTCAGTGGCCTTTCCAGTCACCGGATCTGAATCCAATAGAACACCTCTGGGATGTGGTAGAACACCTTTGGGATGTGGTAGAACGGGAGATTCACAACTTGAAAGCAGCTGAAAGATCTGCAGGAATTGTGTGAGGCAATCATGTCATCATGATGTCATCATGGACCAGAATCTGAAAGCAATGTTTCCAACATCTTGTGGAATCAACGCCACAAAGATCTGAGGCTGTTTTGAGAGCAAAGGGAGGCCAGACTAAAGGGCTCAGTGAGGGTAGACTTGCTGCCAAACATAGTTGTTCATTGTGTAAAGTAAATAAGGGGACGTGTTGGGAGTCGCAAACAGTTCCGCCTGTAATAAGCTGTAATTACCGGTGAAATAATGATCAAACCTAGTCAACAAGAAGCCCTATTAATTATGGTAACAATTATGGTAGAGTTCTCTTATTTTTATTCACTCTATTTATTTTGATATTCCTCTTCAGATGAGTTGCTGTTTCCCAGTCCTGTTGAGGGGTGTGGGGATCCCTCCAGAGCTCTGGTAGAGCCCATACGCTGCAAGCCCACCTCAGGCCTCCCCCCTTCACCCCTGCAGGACTGGGGCAGCCGGGGGGAGAGTGAGGAGGAGGGGTCTGACTCTGAGCCTCAGCTCTCCCTGGAGGAGCTGTTCACCTTCTCCTCACCGCCTCACTCCGCCAGGCGAGGGCAGGGGCATGGAGAGACCTCTGGAGACGCAGCCCAGACCCCTGAGACCCCAGGTCAGGAGGACGGGGGAGGGCGGAGGGGGGCGCTGCCAGAGGACATGGGAGGGCGGAGGGGCGCACAGCTAGAGGACGACTTCATAGCCAGCGAGAGTGAGGATGAGGTACGTCTCTGTGATGAGGAGGTATGTGTCTCTGCCAAATGTCTGGTCCTGATCCAGAGCTTTTAGAAAGGGTGAGAGCACACATTCACAGACACACAGACACACAGACACACACACAGACACGCACACACACACACACACACACACACACACAGTCACACACACACACTCACACACACACACACACACACACACACACGCATACACACGTTCCACGTCCTGCACTAAGAAAGACTGGATGGGGAAAAATGGATATGGCACTTCTCAATATTCAATCACTAAGCAATAAGACTTTTCTTATTAACGAACTCATAAACGGCATGTTTTTAACAAAAACCTGGTTAAATAGCGACAGACCTGGTGTAGTTATAGAGACGTCCCCTCCTTGCCATAGTTTTGAGCGTTCTACAAGGCCGGGGAAAAGGCGGTGGGACTGCCTCTATATTTGTCACTCATGGTTGAGTTATCCTCTGTAATTGACTTGGCCATCTCAGACCACTACTGTGTCCTTGTCTCTGCATTCTTCTCATGATCAGCTGTGTTACTGCAGGTTGTCAGGAAACGTTATCTTCCCCCTGAAGATGCTGAACATTTCATGAACCATATTAATAACATACCCCCACATACCCCCACAGAGCCTTCCGTTCTCTTGTGATGATTTAGTCAACAGGTTTAATAATAAGCTGAAGGTTACCATTGACGCAATAGCACCAGCCAAACTTAAGAAGATTAAATCTAAACAGAAACCACCGTGGAGAACTGGGGATATTATTAACTTGAAAAAAGCTGAAGGTAAATGGAGAAAAAGGAAGCTTCAAGCTTCAAGTCCATTATGACATTTTTAAAGAACACATCACTATTTTCAATAAAGCAGTTATAAATGCGACACAAACTCATTTCTTAGAGCTGATTTAAAAAAAATCATAATAATCCCGGCTGGTCCAAACTCTCTCATGTTACCCCCTTCCTTCCTTCCTTCCTTCCTTAGTTCCTTCCTTCCTTCCTTCCTTCCTTCCTTCCTTCCTTCCTTCCTTCCTTCCTTCCTTCCTTCCTTCCTTCGCACCGTTCACTGGCTCCCGACGGCAGCTCGCATCAGATTCAAGACCCTGGTGCTCGCCTACAGGGACAGCCCTGCTTACCTGCAAGTAACGGTCACCCGCCAAACATCAGCCCGTTCACTCCGCTCCTCTACGTCTCTTCACTACCCTGGCTCGTGGAACGAGCTTCCCGCGGCTGTCAGAACTACAGAATCACTCCCCATCTTCCGTCAGAGGCTGAAGACCTCCATCTCTTCAGGCTACACATTGGGCCAGGGTTTGGGGACAGACCGTGCAGATAAGAAGGGCACCAGGGTCTTGAATCTGATGTGAGTTGCTACTGGGAGCCAGTGAAGGGTTAGGGTTAGGGTTAGGTGCAGAGGAGCAGGGTGACATGGGACAATCTGGGGAGGTTGAATACCAGAGGGGCTGCAGGGTTCTGGATGAACTGCAGAGGTCTGACGCCCGGCCAGAAGTATTATATATATATATATATATGTATCTACACCCCAAGGCCTATCACCCTCCCTGTCAACAACCTGTAAGCTCCCTGCAGCCTGTCTCCCACAACGCTCTCTCTCTCATTTGCTCTCTCTGTCTCTGTCTCTCTGTCTCTCTGTCTCTCTGTCTCTCTCTGTCTCTCTGTCTCTCTGTCTCTCTCTGTCTCTCTGTCTCTGTCTCTCTGTCTCTCTCTGTCTCTCTGTCTCTCTGTCTCTCTGTCTCTCTGTCTCTCTGTCTCTCTGTCTCTGTCTCTCTGTCTCTCTCTCTCTCTGTCTCTCTGTCTCTCTGTCTCTCTGTCTCTCTGTCTCTGTCTCTCTGTCTCTGTGTCTCTCTGTCTCTCCGTCTCTCCGTCTCTCTGTCTCTCTGTCTCTCTGTCTCTCCCCCTCCCCCACTCTAGTGATGTCAACGTGTATCCTTTATCCTTTACCCGTCAAACAGACTATGTTTCTGTCTCATTCATTGCTGTCCCGGCCATTGCCAAGGCTATAAGCTTTGAGAGGCATGGACTGTCGCCAGCAACATTAAGTTTGATACCAGTGATTTTACTGCAGTAGAATTCCTCTGGGCCCTAGAAGCCCTGGAGTGTAGTAGGGGAACTAGAGGTTAGGAATGTAGTCCAGCTTCTCTGGAGGAGATGAGGGTGACCCCTCCCTCGCTATCAAACATGCACTCTTGTGTGCCTTTCGCTGAAGACCTCTATACAACCACGCCTGGTACATTTTACTTTATTTGGACATTATATGATTTGTTCCAACCATTTTGGAGGA
The DNA here is from genome assembly GCF_963989245.1 of Nansenia antarctica. Classification (NCBI taxonomy): domain Eukaryota; kingdom Metazoa; phylum Chordata; class Actinopteri; order Argentiniformes; family Microstomatidae; genus Nansenia; species Nansenia antarctica. The sequence continues at coordinate 418,861 of NC_137685.1, read as the reverse complement.
TGTTCAAACAATCTTTTACTTTCAAAATGGTGAACCCAATCTAAAAGAATACCCCCCCACTGAATTAAAGCTGTCTACTTTGACCCCATAGTAATTGTTTGATCCCAAATTTAAACTGTTGGAATATAGAGCATAAAGAAGACGAAATGCTTCCTCGTCCCGATACTTCTGGAGTATTCGACCCCTCGGTTCGACCCGTCACTATGGGGACCAGATTGCCTGGTCACTTGTACACATACAAGAATGTCCCCCACCGACATGTACGCCGTCTCCAAACCAGTACTAAGGACAGGTTGCACCACAGAGGGTGCAGTCATGTCCAGGCTTTAAAACTATTGAGAGAGAGAACACACTACAGTCACTTAGAACAGTCAGGAAGAGAAGAGTGGTCATTGTAGTGAAAGGTTCTGTACACATGATGTCCCATAGTGGTCAAACCAAGCTGACTGAAAAATAACATGCGCTCACTTGGAGGGAAAAAGAGCTTTGAGGTCTGTTTTTATTCTCTACGCAGCTGAACACATTCTGTTCTGTTCTGTATGAGAGAAACATTATTCACTATAGATGATTAAGATCAGCTCTATTCTGTACCAGGATAAGTAGATGCAGTTTTTTTCAGTCACTGTAAAAAAAAAAAACATCATATAGAACTTCAGTTATGAATTAGAAAAGCATATTTATGTATGAGTAAATTATGTATGGGAAAAGCCTGATTAATTTAGTTCTCTATTGAAGTAAAATATTCTGTATGAAAGAGAAAAGCAGATCTCTGCTTAGTCCAGTTGTGTTATATTTACGAAAGATATTATTCAGCTTAATTCAGTTCTGTATGAGAGAAACATAATTCATCTGTTCTGTGGGTCTGTCCTTCTCCGGGGGGAATTCAATTTCATCTTCAAGATACATATGCTCTGCTACAGTTAATTAGGCCACCCTGATTGATGTCTCTCTGGGTGTTTCCGCCTCGCTAGGAGAACACAGAGTCTCTTTCCCCCGGAGCTTTCTGTCTCCAGTTACGTCCTATCTTGTTACGTTTGTTTTTCTACAGTAAATAATCTGTGATTAATTTCAATACACTATAGACCAGACGTAACATGTTTTATATAGATAATGAATGAATTCAAATTCGCTATTATTATTATTATTTTCCATAGATAGTCTGGTGGTGAACCAATAACTAGATTGTCTTCTAAGCAATTGTTACTAAAGATAGAAAATAGATAATACTGTACTGATTGTTAAATAATGAACATATTTCTGTGCTCAATCGACACATTTCACCGGTTGATCAGATTACATTAATGTAGATCATTTCCCAGACTGAACTTCTGCAGTATAGTCCTGATTATGTCTACAGTGATTACATCTGTGATATGACCTGTGGCATTTAGTCATGGATACTATGCAGGCTCTATATGAACCCCTGACCATAGCCATCCACAGTGTGAACTGTGACGTATGCATGCTCCACTATTTATAACCGACACTTGACACACAATGTGCCTTAATGACACCTGCAGCTTGCCTTAATGACATATAAATGTGTGGTCGTGAACGAAAAAGAAATAATGGCAGAAAAGATAAGAGGAATAAACGGAGAAGGAGGAGGAGAGAGTCAAGGGGGGTTTGGGAGAGTCTCACATTCCCTAACATGCAGGTTGTCCTCATTAGCAAGCAACGAAAAACTGTCTGCTGCTTTCAAGCCAAATCTATGGAGACCATTAGTGAGGATGAAAGCCACACTAGTTTAAAACTATTGCTTTAGACAGGTTTGCAAGACTAATGTTGTGTCTTTCTAGATAGCCTGCTGCCATACTTAATTGCAAGTAATTTCTGATATGGCCACAGCTAGCGGCCCCGTCGTACACTGTTAGCAGTTTATTAGCCGTCCCACTTGATTTCTCATTCATCTGTGACAGGCTTTCTTTTCTTTTTTTTGCAGTGTCTACCTCTTTCAAGGTATTGCATCAGGCCCTTACCAATTCTTTTGGTGATGCATCTAACGTTATTCATATTCAAAGAAACCCAAAAAATAAAAGCCAAGTTCTCCTTCTGGAATACATAAAACATATTTTGAGGAGAGGGTTCAATCAAAATGAGAAAGAAAAAGTATTTTCAAATGAATATAGTATTAATGTTTAACTTTCTTTTTTTATAAATGTCAAACTTTATATTAGATTAGATTCAACCTTTTTGTCAAGTACAACAAAATGTATTTTTTGGCTCTAGGCACAGGGTCAGCCATAGTCAGCGCCCCTGGAGCTATTAGGGGTTAGGTGCCTTGCTCAAGGGTACAGTGGCAGTGGTAGGCACCTTAAATATGATACCAGCTCACATGCAGCTCCCTCCTGAGGCGGGGATCGAACCGACGACCTTCAGATTGCTAGCCGGCCTCTCTAACCTCCAGGCTACCTGCCGCCCTGATGATTATGTATTGTACAGTACGACACGCCTACGTCAGATCTGATGCAGAATCCTGTCCTACTGTATCTGACAGTGGTCTTCGTGACGTTAGAATTATAAGGTTCTATCTCCATTTTTGTCAAAATTTAGTTTTTTACATAATCTGATCCATTAGGTGTTTATTAATGCCTGTGTGGTGTTATTTTTTTAAATGTTGACATTTTTGAGTTAGTAATTAATAAAATACAAAGGTTCCATCTCACAGAACATACTGGAATGTAAAAACGTTGATGCTCAATATCTCTGAACTGCCCTAAACGGAGATAGAACCTTATCATTCTAAATGGAGATAGAACCTTATCATTCTAAACTCACATCTTGTCTGTGTGTTCTAGGATGAGGCCATGTCCAGGTTCTTCCATCAGAGGTCCAGTGTTCTCTCCAGCCCTGCCACCCCGCGGTCCCCCGCCCCGACAGGGGACACCCAGCCCAGCCCACGGCCTGGGTCCAGTAGTGCAGACCAAAACCAAACACCTCCTAGAAAGCCGCTGACCCCACCAGACACAGACCTGGAGGAACAAGTCCACTCCCCCTCCTCCTCCCCCGCGGGGCTGGTCCCCACCCGCTGCCTCTCCCCCAGCGGGACCAGACAGGACCACAGTCTGGGCCCAGGTCCACCTGGGGTCGGGGGGGACGGGAGCCAGGACAGGAGCAGCAGGATCTCACTGAGCTGGAGATCAGTCAGAGAGGTCGTCCCCCGGGGAGAGTCCACACTACACAAGGTACTACAGACAGGGAGACTCCACACTACACAAGGTACTACAGGCAGGGAGAGTCCACACTACACAAGGTACTACAGGCAGGGAGACTCCACACTACACAAGGTACTACAGGCAGGGAGACTCCACACTACACAAGGTACTACAGGCAGGGAGACTCCACACTACACAAGGTACTACAGGCAGGGAGACTCCACACTACACAAGGTACTACAGGCAGGGAGACTCCACACTACACAAGGTACTACAGGCAGGGAGACTCCACACTACACAAGGTACTACAGGCAGGGAGAGACTCCACACTACACAAGGTACTACAGGCAGGGAGACTCCACACTACACAAGGTACTACAGGCAGGGAGACTCCACACTACACAAGGTACTACAGGCAGGGAGAGACTCCACACTACACAAGGTACTACAGGCAGGGAGACTCCACACTACACAAGGTACTACAGGCAGGGAGACTCCACACTACACAAGGTACTACAGGCAGGGAGACTCCACACTACACAAGGTACTACAGGCAGGGAGACTCCACACTACACAAGGTACTACAGGCAGGGAGACTCCACACTACACAAGGTACTACAGGCAGGGAGACTCCACACTACACAAGGTACTACAGGGAGGGAGACTCCACACTACACAAGGTACTACAGGCGTTTAGTATTCCCATCCTTATCACGCTCCCTCAATACCCCCCCCCCCCCCCCCCCCTCTGGGATCGAGGCGCATGACTTCAAAAGAGAAAGTTCTGCTGACCCTGTCGTTTTCAATTTCCTCCACTTCTTCTTCTCTGGGGTGGATAAGGAAGTGAGCATCCGTCAAGTGGCCGTCACTCCCGGCTGTCGTCACCGGGAGGCCCTGGGACTGGGTTGAGCCGTCACATGTCTGGTGCCACAACAGGGAATTGCAGTTGATGTTGAAATCCTGTTTATGTGTCAACACACATCAGGCGCGCAACCTTATAATTCCTTCCCCCCGATGACATACTGACGTCTCTTCAATAAACTGTCGTTAAGCAGTCACTTACACGGTATCAAAGAGCTTAGAAAGAAAGATAACATCTCAACATCTGACATCCTCCTGTTATGTATTTCCAGTTGAGATTCTGTTGTGTGTGTTACTCTGATTGCCATACTGACACTGAGGGGTTTCTTTATTCAATGTCCTGATTAAATACTGTAGGAAGCTCCTAGCATTCATACCATACCTTAGACAAACCGTAAGTTCTAAAGATCTTTACAGATCTGATTGTGACTTTTATATGCACTACATGATAGCACAATGACACTGCATGGCCCTGACAACCCTCCACCTCCCACACCCCTTTTTACCTAACCCTTACCTCTCCAAAGGCATGCTAGAGGAGCAGGGCGTAACTGTGAGATTCAGTTTGAAGTTTTAAACAACAACAACATCCTCCCTAATAATAATTTAACCCCTCGAAATGGACTTGGCAGTGTCGGACATTAGCTGTGGTGTTTGCATGAAGAGGCAGTCACCAGAGAAAGATAGGCAAACATCGGTGAGTCTACTCCCATAGAACACCCGTGGCCAGTTCCTCCCTCCACACTCTCCCATTCTAGAACATGCTTTTCGGCTTTTCAACAGTGTTGGTAAATGATTTATTTTTATTTATTTTTATATGAAAGAGTCAGAACCATGAGAATATGGGGAACAAACAAACACAAAGTGAGAAGTGGCTAAAGAGAGAAGAAAGTGCTTCAAGAAGAATGTTGAATCATTCTGGCGACCCTGACTAGAACCACCAGACTGAGCTCAGAGGCTTTAATTGAGATTGGATCTGAGAAAACGTGAAAAGGCAGATTTCTCTCTGAGGTGAAGGCTGGAGGCGGGAGGGACGGTCCCTGTTGACACAGACCAGATCTGACAGTCAGAGCCTCCGACAGTCTCCTGTGGACAGGCTGGGCTGCAGTCTGCTAATTTAATCTGTGAGTGGTACAGAATGGATTTAGAAGAAGTGGGGGGGAAGAGGGAAGCTTGTTAAACGCTCGGCATTGTGCCTCAGCCTCTGATGACATGACGTGCCGTGCCTGGCTGTCTCTCCCCTCAGACTGTGAGATGTGCTGCACGGAGGAGAGCAGAGAGAGGATTTGAGAGCAGGTTTGTCACGCTGCTGCGCTGAGGAGGCTTTCAGAGAGGGGCTGTCACACCTTGAAGGGCCTCGGTTTCCTCCTGAGGGGATCCAGAACCAGAGGACAGGGGGAGAGGAGGGCTGCTCCAGGGTCTGTCGAGGCCCAGACAACCCCCTCACCCCCCTCACCTCCGAAACACAGCCCAGCACCCAGCAGTCAGAGCAGCTTACTGTACAGCCACTGATGCACCTAGCAGGTAGCCTGCAGTAAGGGTTAGGTGATTGAAGGTTGTCAGAGAGAGATGACAGGGAGTTGGTTCCCTTCCAAACGGCTCTCTCTCTCTCTCTCTCTCTCTCTCTCTCTCTCTCTCTCCCTCTCTCTCTCTCTCTCTCTCTCTCTCTCTCTCTCTCTCTCTCTGTCTCTCTCTCTCTGTCTCTCTCTCTCTCTCTCTCTCTCTCACTCTCTCTCTCTCTCTCTCTCTCTCTCTCTCTCTGTCTCTCTCTCTGTCTCTCTCTCTCTCTCTCTCACTCTCTCTCTCTCTCTCTCTCTCTCTCTCTCTCTCTCTCTGTCTCTCTCTCTGTCTCTCTCTCTCTCTCTCTCTCCTCTCTCTCTCTCTCTCTCTCTCACTCTCTCTCTCTCTCTCTCTCTCTCTCTCTCTCTCTCTCTCTCTCTCGCCAGCCACCATTGATTGGCAACCCTAGGCCATCCTGCACTGACTGTCAGACGAAGCCAGTTACCCCTAGAGCTCCGCTCAATCAATAGCAACGCAATTGTAAGACATTTTTCGACCGGGCCACAAGCCAATGATGTCCAAAACCGGCCCTGGGCTCTGCATGTGACCGCGGAGCCTGCTGCTTTAAAGACTTTGATTACTTTTCCACGGTTCCTCAGGATTTTTTCCCTCTTTGGTGGACAGATGGCAGATGGAAAGTAGTATTTGAAGATGTTAGCTGTTAGCTAGAGATGTGAAGCTACTATATGAATATGAACGCAGCGTAACTGGTGGTGGCGTTGGTGGTTTGTTGTTGTTGGTCTAAAGGTGGTTTGTTGTTGTTGGTCTGAAGGTGGGTGAGGAGAGGAGGCAGGCTCCTGTCGGCTCCAGTAGCTGTGATCTGCGTCTGCTGAGCAGCCTACGCATGCAGGAAGAGGAGGAGCTACACATGCTGGCTAGTCTGCTGCGGGAGCAGGAGGAGGAGGAGGAGCAGGAGGAGGAGGAGGGGGGAGGAGCCACAGGCATCAGCGCATCTCAGAGGCACCAGTGTAACGTCAGCATCAGCACCTGCAGTGACGACACCTCCACCTGGACCCACATCGCCATGGTGACTCTCAGTTATACTCTTATACCATAATGTGTCTGTATGTGACACACTCATACTTTCATTACTCTTTTCTAAAACGTATATAAAAATAATACTCTCCCCTCGACCCCATTCCCATGATGATTCTCTTTCATACTTCATACTCTATATACTTTCTATATACTTCCACTCTCACAGTCCTAAGGACGTTCCATGTCCCAGATGTGGGTGAACATGTCTTCATTGTCCTGTAACCACAGACCAGTGTGTGTTCCAACATCATTCTCCTCCAGACTCTATCTGATCTGTCTTTATATCTCTTCTTTCACTCTCCTCCTTCTATTTTCAAACATAAATTGTTTATCTTATGTGTCTTATGAGTTATGAATGAATGAATGAATGAATGAATGATCTTTATTGTCATGGTAACAGGTACAACGAAATTGAAATGTAAGCTCTAGGTGCTAACAAACAAACACAGTCCTAAGATAATAAAAAACAAGAATGAGACATAAATAGACATAAATAGGGGGATAAGTGATCGGTAGGAATCTGAGAATGTATCTATTATGTAAACGTATATGCTTATATACACTATGTGGCCTATTCACAGGGGGGTATATAGACAGGGGGGAGTTAGCATGTAACTGTGTACTTTTGTAAACATATAACCGTATGAACTAGTAACTTTATATACAGGATATGAAAACTCTATTACCGGTATGCTCTTTCCTGGATGGTGCTTCTTGTCTTGATGAGTTTTCCTCTAATGAGAATCTGCTTGTTTGTAATGTTGCTTATCATATCCTCAGCATTGTTCCTCAGGTTCGAGACGCAGCATATAAAAGAACATTACACGTATCATACTGTATGTGAGCATAGAGTCCCACTAGTATACCTTCTAGTATGTCAGAATTACAATTAAAATCATCCTCAGAAGCCCCTGTTCAGTGTGTAGTAATTGCCAGGCTTGCTACAGGGCCATCGCAGGACATTAAGGGTCTGTGCTATTACCTTAAGTGCACTACGGAGAGCCGAACAAAGGCCTCTATCTCTCAGGGAGGGTCCTCTGTAGGATCTCTGGGTGGATGGCATCATTACAGATGCTATAGCTGTAGGACCATTACCATAACTGCTCACATGGTTAATCTGTTAATACACTGCGACTCACAGCGAGTGTGTGTGAGAGAGAGAGAGAGAGAGAGAGAGAGAGAGAGAGAGAGAGAGAGAGAGAGAGAGAGAGAGAGAGAGAGAGAGAGAGAGAGAGAGAGGAGCAGGCTAACCGTGGGGATGCTCATCTCAGACTCATACACTGTAATGTGCACGAGGCACGGAGGCAATGGAGTGAGCGGAGATAAAACCCTGCGTCCTTAAGCCTTATTCTTATTTGCAGCCTTTCTGAATGATAATATAAGGTGCAAATGGGGCTTAGTCAAACACGCGCTTATGTGCTCACCTTGATGGGCTGTGTGGTACGGAGCCATTAGCTACTGGCGCCTCAGAGTTCTGGACACGTGTAGCAACAGGGCCCCCATCAGGCCACCGAGGGAAGTGTTATTAAGTGTCATTGCACAGATGTAATGTTTTACAACATAATGGAATGGTTTTTAAAATAAGTCTTTAGTGTATGAAGGAAGGTGATATGTTTAACCTTACTGATTGAGGCGTCGTTATGTCTGACTGTGTCCTACCCTCATGTGCTCTGCGTCTGTTTCTTCCTGTCTCCAGCCAGCCAATCAAGGTCGTCACTATCAGACGGAGATGAACCCTCTCTTACACTCCAATCCAAGGTGAGCATTGCCTCCTCACGTTTCCCCTAAAATATTCTCTTCCAAGGTGTGTCCAAACTTTTGACTGGTGCTGTCAAATCTCTGGATATTCTCTGCCTGTGATGATGTAACTTGTTCTCGGGTTGAATACCGTAGCCCGATCTCTTCTCAACCCGAGAGATTTAGCCTGGCAGTACAGGTACATACTGTATCCATGTGAAAATGGTTCATATCATTCACACGTTGAAACACATACGCACACACACACACACACACACACACACACACACACACACACACACACACACACACACACAATCACCTGTAGCACTGCATCAGTGTTAGCGTCCAACTCCTGCCCAGATAATTAGCTCTGGCTGTCGTCGGTGATTAGAGTGTTTCCGGAGCGGAGCCCAAACACACCGAGGTCTGATCCCCGTCACCTGGCTGTCATTACCTGGGCCCGGCTCCCCACGCAGGTTACCGGCTGCCCTTCCTCATTAGAGATGTTGTCATCCTCTCTCCTCCCACCTGAATTACCAAGCTGCTGCAATAACCAGCGCTTTGTTCTGTCACTCATCAACAAAGGGACCCCTTTTCTTCCTCTTCCTCTTCTCCCTCTCCCCCACCCTCTCTCTCTCTCTCTCTCTCTCTCTCTCTCTCTCTCTGAGTACACACAGCTCGTGTTACAGAGTGAGACAAAGGTATTGCATCAGTGGAATTATGTATTCTCCTTGCAAAATTTTTTGATTTATTGATGAAAAGCAAAAGGAAACCTAGAGGGAACATGTGTACATCTCTGTGTCTGCAAATGTTTGTAAAGTGTTCCTTTCTGTCTACAACAACACGACTCCTCTCTGAACAAGGGAAGAACGATGACGTCACGTAGCTTCTGGGAGAACAACAGTTCATATTTGTGGTTAACTTAACGGTGTGTCTTCCTAACCCCTCTGTCTTTGTCCTCCTCATGTTCTGGGTGATTTCTTTGCTTGACTGCTTCTTTGCGGTTTGGAAATAAAGCATTGTGGCCTTTTTCTTATTAAAGCAATACAGTATGTAGGCTGTCGGTGGATAAACGACAGGCGAAAAGACAATTCAACGTGTGTCACCCCTTGATGTCTGCACGGTGGATCTGAAGCTGTGCTTTCTGCATCCCAAACCCCCCAAAAGAGAAATCTCTTGGTCTGAAGTGTCCTAGCACCACTGCAAGGCTCTGCTGTTGTTTAGGATGGTAGCGTCTTCCCTCTGACAGCTGAAACGCTGCTCTGCCTGAGGTTGTCAGAGCTTTTCTAACACATTTAACATGTGTTCCTCTGTCTGTGATATGGTACCTGCCTCTGGCTGTTAAACAAGCCAGGCTATATATTGACTGGCATCTCCACTGTCTCAGAACAGTGAACCACTTTTTTTCTAAGAGACTCTATTTAGAACTCAGACAGAACTGCCAAAATATGTATTCACCCCCAGCGGCGATACAGGAGTCTGTAGGAGTAGCCAGCGTACAACTCTGTTTCAGGAGAGATTCTCCACATGCATCACAGTGTTTCTTTTTTTATCCTGGCAGCAGCCAAGTAAAAGACCTGCTAGGTGACTCCATCCCTGTCAGGTTAAATCAGGCTAATTCATTTCCTCCCTCAGTGGTTCTCTTACAGTATACATATGTCATGAATATAATGACTTTTTAAAAGTCTAACAATTCAATCTACACTCTCGCTGAGTCCAACTTAACAATGTGCTATCCCCCGGAGGTGCTGTAGCGTTGAGCGTTGTCCTTCAAAATAGCTTCCATTAAATCTGATGCTTTGTGCCTCCCCGGTGTGGAGTCAAGGGGGAGCGGGAGGGGGGTAAATGGCTCTAGTCTGGGGCAGGAGAAATGATTTGGAATATATTAGAGCTTTCTTTGCCAGTGTCGAGATGTGATAATACAGTATATTAGGGGGAGGGAGGGGGAGGTTTTTTATAGTTCTTTTTACATTATTATGTTGAAATTGAAAGCAAGACATCATATACATTATAGATTTGCTCTTACCAGTGTGTTTTTTTTTTACAAAAGAAGCGAAGATGTGTTGTTGTTTTTCACGTTAGAAAAAAAATGAATGAACTAAATAATTCAATGATTTTCTGTTCCCTCTTGTATCACTCCACCGTACGCACTGTAACACACATCTGTCTGATGGAAGGCTAAGAGGAAGGGGGTAAACATGTTGGCCTCCATGTTGTAAAGGTCATGTGCACTTCCATGTGCTCAAAGCATCAGTGGAGAGAGAGAGAGAGAGAGAGAGAGAGAGAGATAGAGAGAGACAGAGAGAGAGATAGAGAGAGAGAGAGAGAGAGAGAGACAGAGAGAGAGATAGAGAGAGACAGAGAGAGAGAGAGAGAGAAAGATAGAGAGAGAGAGAGAGACAGAGAGAGACAGAGACAGAGAGAGACAGAGAGAGAGAGAGAGAGAGAGAGACAGAGAGAGAGAGAGAAAGATAGAGAGAGAGAGAGAGAGAGAGAGAGAGAGAGAGAGAGAGAGAGAGAGAGCTCCTCTGAGACAGTAAAGTGGGAATCAACTCTGACCAAAGAGGTTGAGCAGTAGTGAATAGAGAGGTTGCACAGGAGTGAGAGGCTAAAAGCTGTTGTCGTCCACGCAGCTCCTAATTGGAGAAAAGCTTTCTGCCCGACCATCGCAGCACACAGTAGCAGATTGGCCTTCGGTTCTGTTCTGTCTTGGGGAACTAACCTCTGACATAAATTAGAGCTCTGGCTGTTAGCAGTGCTGTGGAGACACACTTACTAACACAGATACATGAACACACACCGCCGGACACATACACAGACACGCACAAACACAAACACACAAATGGACGAATGTCACATAACAGTATATGAGTATAAACAGTCCCTGAACACTTCCTCTCCCGTCTATCGAGTGTGAGAGGAAGAGGAAGGGCATCGACCCTCTCAGGCCTGTGGTTCCAGAGGTACAGAAGGTGTGACATTGGTCCTCTGACAAGCAGAAAGACCAGTGACATTCAATTACCTTCTCTCAAATAAACGAAAGCTTCTAAAAGTGAATTTGACTAGGAACTCAATAAACCCCTCTGTATGTTCTCTGACAAAACGTTAACGTTTTAACTTGTATCCAGAGGCAAAGAATGTACTGAATGATTTAAAATGGCCTCAAAGAAATTCAGACTCAGTAGAGAAAAAAAATAACTGGATCCAAATTGTAGAAAATGCCCCAGAATGGCTCCAGTGACGCTGCAGTAATTTACCATGCAGCGCCCGTCCCTTTTCCCGGTGCCATCCTCCATCACGCCGTACTTAAATTGAATTGTTTCATTTTGGACTCAAACCGAGGTGCAGGAAGAAGAATGGAGCACAGGGGAGCGAGAGCGCGCCTCGGAGAGGACGGGGAAATTCATTTAGTGAGAGAGGAGCCTCTCCTGTGGAGAGGAGACAGTCATAACAAAGGATCACAGAAGCCCTGCGCCAGCTCCTGACCCCTCTCACAGCCGTGGGCAAGGTTAACGCCCCCCCTGCCCCGGACGAGAGTGTGGACACTTGGAAAATCCCAGCTTGTGTCAGTGTCTGATGAATGAATGCTCCTCCAGCCCAGGCTGTGTGGTTGAGCCAGTTAAGGCAGAGGGGGGAGAGGGGCTCAAGGGCAGGGGAGGTGGAGGTTGGAGTGGCTCATGGTAGGCTGGTTTAAAGGGAGCAGAAGAGATGTGGAGAGCTGGTGTTGACCTCATGGAGAGATACTCAGACATGATACCTATGGTGTTCTCTCTCAAATCTCTCTGACGGTCGTGTTGATTGTTGAGGCCCTGGTGATGACTGGTTCTGGTGTCTGTTCCCCAGGGAGTGGATGGACGTACTCAGCCCTCCCATCGTCCCTCCCAGCCAGTGGAAAAGGTCAGAGGGCACGGGGGGTCATCACAAGGACTCCAGCAGAGGTACAGATCCCCCCCCCCCCCTCCCTGCATCGACCCATTCCCCCTCCACGTAAATCCCACGGACAGAACGTGATTGGGGACGGGGAGACTCATCAGGTGTCACACGTTAACATGGGTCCTACACACACCACATAGGTCCTACACACACCACACATTAACACAGGTCCTACACACACCACATAGGTCCTACACACACCACACATTAACACAGGTCCTACACACACCACATAGGTCCTACACACACCACACATTAACACAGGTCCTACACACACCACATAGGTCCTACACACACCACACATTAACACAGGTCCTACACACACCACACATGCATAGAATACATCATATTGTTTTAAGTTTTTCCAGAAACCTGTGAAACTGCAACACACCACCATGCTGCTAATGGGGACGCTGCCCGGTGTCAGAGGTTACTCAGGCGGAAATGTTACGCTTCCCGTAAAGACGGCACGGCGCGAGAAGGAGCCCTGTAAAAACGGTCCAATTAAGGATAAAAACCCCAAGAGGATGGAGCTTTCTGTCCTCCCGTGATCCCATAGGTCAGCGCAGACAGGCTGGCTACCCGGCTGTGCTTTTAAGACGCGCCTGCCAGGTTAATTGGTGGAAACCTTTTCAATTTACAACATCATTTCTTAAACCTCTGACACATTGTGTCTTATAATTAGTTTTCATTATCATCTTACTATCATCTATCATCTGGAGCTTCTGAGTAGATAGGGTTTCCTCCCGGAGGAGCCTGTCAGTGTAACAGCCAACATCGTGTGCTTAAAGCAGAGGAAGAAAATTACATTACCAGAGCCTTTTCAGCTGCTTCATGATGTGGCTCTGGGCAGAGTGTCTGAAACCTCCTCTGTCCTGATGGATGAGAGGGTTAGGGTTACGAGAGGAGAGGGTTTGAGATGGCAGAGGAGAAGTTAGAATCCACCCAGGTCGAAGGTCACCACACTCGGCCTCCTAGGAGACATTTCAATCCACTAATAATTGATAGAAGAAGGTTTTTCCTTCTATCAATGGCCCCTGGCCTGAGCTAGATTACTCTTCCTGCTACGACTGGTGGATTGATGATTAGATTATGATGCTTAGTATTCAAATGTATTGATTGTAAGTCGCTTTGGAATAAGGCGTCTGCTAAATGCCAAAAATTTAAAATGTAATAATTCACAAGCTACAGTCATGTTCATAGGGTAGGCCACAGACACAGGCTCATACTAACCCAGTGGGTTCTAGGCAGAAGGGTCTTATAATAGACAGGAGTTTGTTCAGTCACTCGGACCACCAGGTGGCCATTGATTGTGCACTGTACTGTTGGTAACATATCTGTTTGTGTGTGTGTTATGGTACATGTGGGTATACGGTACATGTGGGAAAACTAGGGTTAGGGTTAGGGTTAGACATGCCAGCATGTACCAAGTGGACGTAGCACCTAACCCTAACACTAGTTTTCCCACATGTACCGTAACATATGCATGTGTGTGTTTGTACATGTGTGTGAACGGTCTTCCTGTGTGTTTCAGCAGCTGAGGGACCAGTGAATGAAGAGGAGGAAGAGTACCTGAACCTGCTCTATGACCCCTGCCTCAACTGCTACTTTGACCCCCAGACTGGGAAGTACTACGAGATGGCCTGATGTAACGCTTTCCAGGCTTCTGTACCATTCTGTCATGTAATAATGACCATGTTCATAATAACTTATATGCCATGTATGTTTCTAACATTGCTTTACCAGTGTTGTTGTGTGCATAGGAGTTGTTTTATGTATATCCTGTACGATTAAACTACTTTATACATCAGTTTCTTTGCATCAGGAAGGAATTCGAAAGAAAAACACTCTGAACGCACGCGCACACATACACAGACACACGCACGCACACACACACACACACACACACACACACACACACACACACACACACACACACACACACACACACACACACGCACACACACTCGGAGGTTCCTGTCGAATCTTGTTTTTTCGAACGCCCACAAGTTTTTTGTTTTGTTATCTCCTCCAATCAGAGAAGCCCCTCGTCCCTACGTCATCACACAGGTGAGAGACTTCAGGAAGTAAACAGCGATGGCGTTCAGTTCTGTCCAAGTGACACATGGGTGTCACACAATGTTACAACTTTGGGCGATTTCGCTTTTTCAAATAACGCTTTGCGAGGCCTCTAGTTTAGCATCGAGAGAGGAAGTAAACGGAATACACACCAGGAGTGTCGACCCCACCCAGACCTCCACTCCACAGGTGATCAAGTCACCTTGGTGCCAATATCAGGTGTCCCTGTCTGGTGTCATTCTGTCATAAACGAACATGTTGTTCCCTGCGATCTGATCTCACCTGTCTGTGTTTGTGCCTTAAGGTGACTCTGCACCACGGGGTCATCGCTGCTGTCATCTGCGTCTGTTTGGCTGCGATCATCGCTGCTTTCTTTATCATCCGAAAATACTGTTACCCCCGCAGGTAAGACCTGAATAACACATTATTATTATTATTATTATTATTATTATTAAAACATATCTGAAGAGTTTGGATGAGCTTAGAATGATAAGGTTCTATCTCCGTTTAGTGTAGTTCTTGAGCGTCAACGTTTTTACATTCCATTATGTTTTGTGAGATGGAACCTTTGTATTTTATTAATTACTAACTAAGAAATGTCAACATTTTAACACCACACAGGCATTAATAAACACCTAATGGATCAGATTATGTAGAATGAATGAATGAATGAATGAATGAATGAATGAATGGTCTTTATTGTCATTGATATAGTACAGGTACCAAACAACGACATTTGGGAGGGGGGGCTCCCCTGGTGCTAGGAAAGAAATACTAAAAACAAGAAGGGAAAAGAGCTGGTTTACATAAATAAAGGCTATGTACACTATCCACTATACTATACTGTACAAATAAAACACTGTGCTGTACTCTATGCTATGCTATACCTATTCTAACATTTCCTATCTCTGAACCTTATGTACACGAGGGTTGTCATATTGCACATAGTGTTATTTCACATTCATTTAAAGTGTCGCAGTTTGCAGGTTTGAAATGTTCACAGTTGTGTTTCAGAACCGTATAATTCTATGATTTGCATAATATAATGTGAACAACTGTATGGACTGTTGTATTTCCAGTGAGGTGACGTACAGGTACTCGGTGCTGCGGCGGTTGGAGGACCAGGGTGATGGTGAGCCCGACACCGTGGGAGAGGAGTCAGACGAGGTCAGTCCGTCTCTCATCCTCATTCAACATTTAAGAAATAAACTTTCTCAGTTGACTTCCTCCGTGTCCATGCAATATAAACACCACACTGCATGCTGCAGGGCTTCTGTGTGTGTTTCCCTCTGATGCAATGTTGCTATTGATTTGTGTTTCTTCATGTTCTTCTGCTTCCATCAGGATCTGTTGGAGTGAATCATCGGCAGAGCTGCTCTGGGATCTGCTGAAGTGGAGCTGTGTGTGCGTGTGTTCTCTAAGCTGTCTCTCTCTGGATACCTGCAACATTGGGTCTATCTGTTTTGAATCTGTGGTTAGAATGCTGGATAGGGCAAGGTTGCCATCTCGTGATGTTACAATTATAAGGTTCTATCTCCATTTTTGGTCAAAGTTGAGTTTTTTTACATAATCTGATCCATTAGGTGTTTATTAATGCCTGTGTGGTGTTATTTTAAAAATGTTTTTAGTTAGTAATTAATAAAATACAAAGATTCCGTCTCACAAAATATAATGGAATGTAAAAACTTTGATGCTCAATATCTCTGAACTGCCCTAAACGGAGATAGAACCTTATCATCCTAAACGGAGATAGAACCTTATCATTCTAAACGGAGATAGAACCTTATCATTCTAAACAGAGATAGAACCTTATCATTCTAAACGGAGATAGAACCTTATCATTCTAAACGGAGATAGAACCTTATCATTCTAAACGGAGATAGAACCTTATCATTCTAAACGGAGATAGAACCTTATCATTCTAAACGGAGATAGAACCTTATCATTCTAAACGGAGATAGAACCTTATCATTCTAAACGGAGATAGAACCTTATCATTCTAAACGGAGATAGAACCTTCTCATTCTAAACTCATGATTGGGTCTATCTGGTTAGAATGCTGGATAGGGCAAGGTTGTCATCTGTAAAGATGTTCCGGTAGATTTAAAGGGTATCTAATATCTATCTGTCATAAATGATAACTAGTTGACTGTTAGTCATTTTACATTTCTGGCTCGGAGTGGTTATTTAGGGGCTATCCATTGATGTTATTTGGAAATAAGAGCCATGGGGCCCTATTATGCACTTCTTAACTTGCCGTCTTAAGTCTTAATTAAGACGCACCGCCAGGTTAAGACCTACCCCCACCCTTATTATGCGCTTCATACGCGCTACTGCTATTATGCAGGTGTCGATAGGCGCCCACACATAAGACGTAAAACTCCCGTGCATATATTGCTCATTGTGGGAGTGTTCATATGTTAATGAAGTGCACTAGGCGCCCCTGCTATAATGCGATCTGACTTTGCTCCTAGCGCTAAGAAGTGGTTTGAAAAGTTCTTAAGTTTAGACTTCATGCACGTTTTGAAACACGAGCGCGCCTCCGCGGTTTGCGCATGCATGTGGGCACACATGAACACGCACGTGGCTCCACGGCAAGACGTCAATTACGGTCACAGTATAAATGCTTTATTTCAGTAGGGAGAGGCAGAGAAGCGCGCTGACCTCCTTCTTAGGACTTCCATAATAGCATAGCGCTAATGACTCAACGCAGCCGGTTCTTAAAGGGAATGGCACCTGGCACGCTGATTGGGTTGATTGAGAAGACGCCCAAAACACACCCATGACTAATTTCTTTGCTTAGCGCCGGGTTTTAGGCGCCCACTACCGCACGCATAATAGCAAAGTGGCCTTGACCACGCCTCCACGTCTTAAGTTTAGATCTACCGCCTCGTCTTATTGATGAAGTGCATAATAGGGCCCATGGTGTCAGGTAAAACTGTCGTCTTAAGATGATTGTTTCCTTTTTAGTTTAGTTTAATAATAAAAAAGTGTTTTAAAGGATTTTACTTCAGGGAACTGTCATGACATACATGTCATACTCCAATGCCCATAGTATTGATTTAAAAGGGAAATAGTAACTGATGGTCTTATGTATGTATGAGACTGTTTGTGTTTTAAACTTGTGTTTAAGAACTGTGATTTATCTGTACAGAAATGTGTATTATTGTGTTACTGCTGTCAACCTCTGATGATGTGTATTGTGTTACTGCCTATCAACACTGATGATGTGTATTGCTGTGTATTGTATCATCAGAGCAGCATCCTCCCTGTCTCGACCATGCCCCCTTTTGGGGGAAATCGAGCGCTGAAAGGTGCTGCTACCTTATAAAAGCCATGCTGCCTAAAAGCCGCTGTTTAGTATTCTGCACATCAAATATATATTAAAAAAACGGTTGGTTAGTTTACGATTGCTTCCCCAAAGAAAGAGTCTCTTCAACGATGTGTTTTCACCATCCAGGCCTCCGACATCTTTGTCCGTGGTAACATCACTTTCCTAAATGGACACACGTAAGCATGACTATGAGTGTACAGCTCTGAATGGTGGATCATATGTTTATGTAATAAACTTCATTCACACTAACCAACTCTGTAGGAGGAAAGCTGTGAAGCCTCTTGCTATACGTGGTCCTCTGTGTCCAGTGGCGTCTGGACAGAGTCCCCCATTATGGTGCCAGTGTGTTCTACATGCAAGGGTTAACTACTTCAAACACATCCAGTCTGGATTCAGAATGACCCAGTACCACACTAAACATGTTACATGTTCCATAACGTTGAATGCAGTATGTGTTTTAGGAGTAGTAACCCTTTCTGAAACAGGCTCACAGGGTCATAGATACGTTGTGAGAGATGACCATGGTGCTGCATGCATTCTGCCTTTTACCACATATCCTGAACACAGGGTTGTCTTCAAGGGTCGCTCTGCCTTCCTCACTAAAGTGAGCAAACTTCCTTCCAAATCTGAAATTAACAGAAATGTTATTTTTTGAATTTTAGTGCCAGGGGTTATCCCAATGTCCGGTGATAATACATTTACAAATACTATTACTATTTGTGTAGTACTGCAGCATACGCTTCCATACGCTTCCAGACCGAGGTTTTCCACCAGGATAACACCCCACTTCCTCAGGAGAGACGTCATGCTAAAGGGTAAAGTTATCCAATTTGCATTCAATGTCTTGCACATTGATGTAATGGCTTATTTTTTTCTTAATACTGAAGTCAAAGCTAGCCTCCATGGAAACATACCAGGCAGGCATACTGTAATGAGAAAAGACACAGAGACATGATTAACATGACAGCTTGACAGTGTATAACTCAGTGAGAAGGTAGTCACACACATCCAGTGAAATATGCAGGGCTGTTAACTCCATGTTCTTTAATACCTTAAAGGACAGGGTCCTCCTGTGACAAATTGGACACTGGAAATAAATGTTTGGAGCTCAGGGAATTCTCCCTCTGGGAATGTTGTGTTGGTCTACAGGAGAATAACATA
>NC_137685.1:347500-385000 GCF_963989245.1 Nansenia antarctica | reverse complement strand
AGGGAGATAAAAACATAAAGTGAATATAAAAGCATATACTACAAGCATACAATGAACATAAAAAGCAGGGGAAGTAGGTAAAACAATAAAAAGAAGGTAAAGATATAATAAAATAAGCGAAGAGAAACACATAATAAAACATTTAAAGTGCAGCAGCTGGCACATGAGCAGCGGGCAGGTGCAGCTCGTTAAAAGCTAAATTGAAGAAATATGTTTTTTAGCCTTCTTTCTTCTAAAGATATGTAGCGAGCTGGCTTCCCTGGTCTCTAAAGGTGATGTGTTCCAAAGCTTTGGAGCGTAGTTGGCAAAGGCTGCCAACCTATCTTCTTCTGAATTGTGATTATTTACATATCGATACAATATCATTATATGTAAATTATTACTTTGAAAAAAATCTTACTTCTTCATCTCTAAATTCTTATTCTTACATACTTCTTTATCGTTACAGTATTTTGCCTATTGTATTGACCATGAGGGTAAAAAAATACACTATGAATGTCCATACGTCATAAACTGCAGAATGTCAACAGAACAGGAGACAGGTAGTTAGTTAAGGATGACTGTTTCCTTTGTCCTTCCTCTCACGATTGCTCTAGTCGATGCAAACACACACATGATTCACCATGGGACGTTTTGTATGTTGTTATAATAAAACGTGACTCACAATGTAAACCCACCTCTCCTGTGTGCCATGACTCAGGTTACTGTCAACTAGTTTCATACAGTATATCTGTATATATACAGTAGGCTATATCGGAGAACCAGCTCGCACCTCCTACCGGCTCGGTCCTACTATCTACTCCGGCCTCCCCTCCTCCTCCTCCGGCTAACCCTGGGGCACCGGCGGTGACGGACGGGGCGGGAGGTGGTAGGACCGAGGACCCGGTAGGAGCTGCGAGCTGGTCTGCTGGGCAGAGGGAAGGGAAGTGTCTGAACAACGGAAAACCTCCGCTATTTATGTGGTTTTCGCCCCGTGACGTACGCTCATCATTGTGACGCAATCGGCCCGTTTTTATCAAAACCACTTTGATGTCTGACTGTCACAACAGAGATGACGTCACAACGGAGTTGACGGGTTGTTGCTGGGGTTTCACATTTGGGTTTTTTCTCTCGACAAATATAAAAAAAATAAAAACATATTTGAGTGTAAATAGGGTGATATTCTGGGCCAGATACCAGAGGTGTCAAAAGTATTCACATTCATTACTCAAGTAGAAGTATAGATACTATGGTTTAAAAAGACTTCTGTAGAAGTTGAAGTATCAACTCAAGCTTTTTACTCAAGTAAAAGTATAAAAGTACTGGTTTCAAAACTACTTAAAGTATAAAAGTAAAAGTAATGTAAGGGGGAAAAAATGCCATTAAGGACAAAAGCTTAGGCCACGCCACAGGGGCCTATAGTGCACTACCCCACCTCCCCCCAAAAAAACATTTTTCTAAAGGCCATAATGACTATTATGTTATTATTAAAATGTTAATGTTGAAAAATTTGGGATGCACTTATTTCAGACGCATTTATGCCCATTGAAAATGAACACATTTTAGTACAATGCAAATACATTAAAGAACCATATATGTGTACTACTGAGCATTAACATGTGAACACGGAAGATATGATGACTAGTTGCCTAAGTATTGTAATGGTGCAAAAAGTCAAACGTCAAAAGTCAAAAGTCAATAGCCTTTATTGGAACTGTGAGGGCAAAACCATAACAAAGTAGTGATTCAATATTTCCTGAAAAAACACACACATACACACAATCTACATCAGCATCAGAGTTACCAATAAGCTTTGTTCAGCCGCAAAAGCAGCAGGTTCTCAAAATTCTTTGAGCCAATGCATGCTCTTTTTGGCCTGAAGATCAGCCCTGCGACACTAAACAGTCTTTCACAGGCTGCTGAGGCAGGGAGTCCCGTATTAAGTTTGAGTGATAGCTGGCACACAGCTGGGAAGGTCTTCAGTACCTCTACTGTGTCTCCTGGGCACCCCAGGTACGCATCCAACTGCTGGGACGTTTCAAGAGGGCCGGTCTTCTTCAAGGAGGAAAAGAAGTCCTCTTCCTCAGACGATTGGGAGCCCTCACTGAAGTGTTTCTCGTCCTGACAGTCCAAGTGGCTTCTGATATAGTGAAGGCCTGTGGAATAAAAAACAAAAATCATGACAATTTAGACTATATGGCAGTATTGTAACTGTGTATTGGATAGTGTTGTGTGTGTGTGTCATTAAATGTAATTTCAAACTAATTTCACTGTCTTCATAGAAATTACACATATTAAGCGGAAGTGAGACACTTACCAAGTTTGAGGATATTTTCGTCACTTGTCCAACAGGTCTTAAATTTGGGAACTAGAATGGCTGCGGCTATCAGTTCTGGATCTGCAAGCATCTCTCCGAAGCGTTTCTCAAGGCCTGAAAGAAGTGCAGCAATCAAAGGCTCACAGAACTTGGAGGCGACTTGAAGGTGCTGTAGCTTGGTCCTTAGCAGAGTTATGGTGGGGACCAACCATCCCATCTGCACACTGGTTTCTCCCTGAAGAACATCCAGTGCCTTTGCAACTGGGCTCATTGTCTTCGCATATTCTGCAAGAAATGCAAGTTCCACTGGAGTAAACCTGTACAAAGAAGAAGAGAAAAACACAACATGGAACATTAAGTCTACTTGATGTAGCACCTTCAACTGGAGGAACTGATCATTAAAAAGGAAAAATATTGTCATCTGAGACTTTTAGAAATGAAGTTGTGTTGCTACAAATCACATTCATAGTAAATATGGGGACTGCATATTGGCATAGTGCATACGTGTTCTACAGTATTCCAAGTATAAAACTGTGACTTAATCTATTGTTAATCACTTCATTAACTGTAAGGCAGAAAAACAAGCACTTACTTGGGTGTATCTAGTTCACTGCAGACAGCTGCAAGGGCTCCCTCGCCTTGTTCTCGTGTTATTCTCACTATTCTTTCTACGGCTGAGAAGAGTGAATTCCACCTTGTAGCAACAGGCCTTACGAGTTGGAGTTTGCAGTGGTCTTCAATTACTTCAGATGCGGTGGTTGATCTTGAACTTTTATTCCACAGGCTAGAGCATTTGGCAAATGTGGACCTTGACACGCGCTTGTACAGTGGGTTGACCTCTGCTTTTGAAGCATCAACTGTGGACACTAAATTGAGGAGGTGGCAGGCGCAGCGATGGTGCTTGGGTAGCTGGTATTCTAAGTAGTCATCTTCTTCCAACAGGGCTCCGGCATCAACAAATTCAACACCCTCAAGGCTTTCCTCTTCTTCATCGTTATCATCATTTTGGCCACAATCATCCTCTTCTCCATCACCCTCTCCTACAGGTTCAGCATTGTTGTTCTCGTCAGTCTGCCCATAAACTCTGAAGGCTTTCAGGAAGTTTGATCCGTTGTCAGTTGTAGTGCGAACGATCTTCTCTCTGACATTGAATTCTGTGTGAATATCATTTAGGGCACCAGCCAGGGCAGAAAAGGTATGTGACCCTTTAAGTTGCTTGCATGCCAGGGCAGCACAGGATCTCTGCATGGTCTGGGGGTTAAACCAGTGCGCAGTGACACCAATGAAACCGCGACGGTGTGCCGTCCAGCAGTCTGTTGTTGTTGCTATGAACTCAATTTCACTAAGGGCAGCTTTCAGTTTTCTTTTCATTTCAACAGAGGCCTTTGTGACTTTGTTAACAACAGTATTACGCGTCATGACATTCGTATTTGGCTGAAGATGTTGCACAAGCTCAATGAAGCCCTGTTGCTGAACAATGTGTGGTGGGTGCAAGCCTTGGACAATGAATTTGAGGACTACTTCATCCACACTTGCCTGGGACACTCTTCGAGCCTCCCACAGCTTGGTTTATTTGGAGGGTGGGGTCAAAGAACCTTCAGTGGATGACTTCCTTTTGAGGGCTGTTGAAGAAAGTTGCGTGTACCTCTCTAGACGAGTGGGGTGTTTCTTCTGTGGAGAAAATGAATGCACAGGCACAGATTGAGATTCATATTATTTCTCTCAAACCACAAGCTGAGACTATCTAGGACTTCCGCTGTATTAAATGTCACGCTGGAAGTTCATGAATGGAGGTCAGACTACAAGTTAGGGAGCAGTTTCACTGGTCTATGCAATTATGTTGAGCAGACCAGAATATTGCCACTTAAAGCTGTTTTAGGACCACAAGCAGCTGCTGGCATGACAGAAAAGTAACATTATTGTTAATGGCACACACCGCGCACATTTCTTCTCCCGTGGGAACATAATTAACTCATTACAGCAACAAACACAGTAAAACTCCGACCTCAACACATGAAGGATTACAAATGAAACATTGAATCATAGCCTACTGCTAGCAAGCAAACCATGGGATGTTCTTAGCCATAGCAAACATTGCAAATTTACCATTAGTATGTTACTAGGTTACTACAAAATGTCGACTGATAATAACAAACTTTCAGCTTACCTCAATATGCTTTTTCAAATTAGACGGTGAGTTTTTGAAGGCCATTAGCTCGTGGTACTTGGGTGCGCAGAGCTTGCAGCGCATTCGAAAGGAGTTGTTTTTGCATCCAACCATTTCAAAAAATTCTTCCAGGTACGGCCAGGGATGGAGAAGGGTTGGCTGATCTTCCTGGCTATCAACCTGGTTGATGCTGGTGCTTGGTTGGGACATTTCGCTGTTATTTTGAGTCTCTGGCACGGTCACGGACATCTTTGGCTACATACATCTGCTTTCCTTGCTGGAGTGTGATTTGTGTCATGTGCAGCAGATGGAATGCATCTCGTACAAACCAATAGGGTGTCGGAATGGTATAATGTTTATACTTCTTGTCACAGCTCCGCCCCTGGCTCATCAGACGTCGATCAGTGAACGATTAAGAGCGCCCCTGGCTCATCAGACATCAATCAGTGGACGATTAAGAGCGCCCCTGGCTCATCAGACGTCGATCAGTGAACGATTAAAAGCGCCCCTGGCTCATCAGACGTCGATCAGTGAACGATTAAGAGCGCCCCTGGCTCATCAGACATCAATCAGTGGACGATTAAGAGCGCCCCTGGCTCATCAGACATCAATCAGTGGACGATTAAGAGCGCCCCTGGCTCATCAGACATCAATCAGTGGACGATTAAGAGCGCCCCTGGCTCATCAGACGTCGATCAGTGAACGATTAAGAGCGCCCCTGGCTCATCAGACGTCGATCAGTGAACGATTAAGAGCGCCCCTGGCTCATCAGACGTCGATCAGTGAACGATTAAGAGCGCCCCTGGCTCATCAGACATCAATCAGTGGACGATTAAGAGCGCCCCTGGCTCATCAGACGTCGATCAGTGAACGATTAAGAGCGCCCCTGGCTCATCAGACGACTTATCTGGATAGGTTTTTTTTGTGTGTGTTTTTTTTAACGATGAAAAGCTGTAATGAAAACAAGCTGAAATGCAATAGGAGTAACGAGGCTATTTTTAAAATGTAAGGAGTAGAAAGTACAGATAATTGCGTGAAAATGTAAGGAGTAGAAGTAAAAAGTCGGCTGAAAAATAATTACTCCAGTAAAGTATAGATACCCAAAATTTCTACTTAAGTAAGGTAACGAAGTATTTGTACTTCGTTACTTGACACCTCTGCCAGATACTATAGTTGTGATATGACGTGGTCTGGCCGTTATCGGGTCCGTCGGTGCTGCTGGGAGAGTAATTATGCTGCTGCTGTTTGAATATGAATAGATATCAAAACTCATTTGCCGTAGCCTATATAATATAAAGCATATATAATATAAAGCATTGGTGATAAATCAAAATATTTGTCCAGAGACAAAGAGAAGAATGGGCTGATTTCCACTAATTTGACTGTGACTGTGACTGTGTCTGTGTCTGTGTCTGTGTCTGTGTGTGTGTGTGTGTGTGTGTGTGTGTGTGTGTGTGTGTGTGTGTGTGTGTGTGTGTGTGTGTGTGTGTGTGTGTGTGTGTGTGTGTGTGTGTGTGTGTGTCTGTGTCTGTGTGTCTGTGTCTGTGTCTGTGTCTGTGTGTGTCTGTGTCTGTGTCTGTGTCTGTGTCTGTGTCTGTGTCTGTGTCTGTGTCTGTGTCTGTGTCTGTGTCTGCCAGACTGCCACTACTCGTATGATGTGACTGTCACGGGAATGCAACCTCAGCAAATATGTTCAAGTCAAGACTAAAAACCCATCTTTTTAATATTGCCTTTAAGTTACAAAATAATTAAATTAAAATTATATCATGATTAAAGCACTTTGAGCTGCAACGTTTGCAGGGAAAGCGCTATACAAATAAAGTTATTATTATTATTATTATTATTATTATTATTATTCGTATGTGACTGTCTCTCTACCACTACTCGTATAGATCTTTTTCCAAAAGTCAATATCGGGACTGGCCAGTAGGGGTCAGTGTGGCCATGCAGTTCTTCCAACCAGCTGCACTGCTGCGTGCGATCATCTCGCGTGTTCCCGACCGGTCCCGATGTCTTGTTTTCATCAGACAGACAGAAGCCTAGTGTCCTCCTGTCCTCCTGTCCTCCTGTCCTCCTGTCCTCCTGTCCTCCTGTTACTGTACTACTGGCTACCAGCTCAGTCCAGGGCGAGATGCTATACAAGCTATACATGTAAGACAGACACACACACACACACACCACACACACACACACACACACACACACACACACACACACACACACACACACACACACACACACACATTCAGGCTGATGGTCATTGTATTGGAGAAACTGGGGTTATCTTTTGGAGCAGCACTTCCTTCCTCACCACAAGCAGAATAAGACACCTCATGGCAGCAGGGTCCTCATGGCAGGGTCCTCATGGCAGCAGGGTCCTCATGGCAGGGTCCTCATGGCAGCAGGGTCCTCATGGCAGGGTCCTCTCAGGTCCTCATGGCAGGGTCCTCATGGCAGCAGGGTCCTCATGGCAGGGTCCTCATGGCAGCAGGGTCCTCATGGCAGGGTCCTCTCAGGTCCTCATGGCAGGGTCCTCATGGCAGGGTCCTCATGGCAGGGTCCTCATGGCAGCAGGGTCCTCATGGCAGCAGGGTCCTCATGGCAGGGTCCTCATGGCAGGGTCCTCATGGCAGCAGGGTCCTCATGGCAGCAGGGTCCTCATGGCAGGGTCCTCATGGCAGGGTCCTCATGGCAGGGTCCTCATGGCAGCAGGGTCCTCATGGCAGCAGGGTCCTCATGGCAGCAGGGTCCTCATGGCAGGGTCCTCGTGGCAGGGTCCTCATGGCAGGGTCCTCATGGCAGCAGGGTCCTCATGGCAGGGTCCTCATGGCAGGGTCCTCTCAGGTCCTCATGGCAGCAGGGTCCTCATGGCAGCAGGGTCCTCATGGCAGGGTCCTCATGGCAGCAGGGTCCTCATGGCAGCAGGGTCCTCATGGCAGGGTCCTCGTGGCAGGGTCCTCATGGCAGGGTCCTCATGGCAGCAGGGTCCTCATGGCAGGGTCCTCATGGCAGGGTCCTCTCAGGTCCTCATGGCAGCAGGGTCCTCATGGCAGCAGGGTCCTCATGGCAGGGTCCTCATGGCAGGGTCCTCTCAGGTCCTCATGGCAGGGTCCTCATGGCAGGGTCCTCATGGCAGGGTCCTCATGGCAGGGTCCTCATGGCAGCAGGGTCCTCATGGCAGGTTGGTCCTCATGGCAGTGTCCTCATGGCAGCGTCCTCATGGCAGGGTCCTCATGGGTCCTCATGGAAACCAGATATTTATCTGATGCAATCAAACACATGATAAATCACATGAAACATCATCATGGGATAGGTTTCATTATCATGGTATTTTATTTTATTTTAATGCAATCACTTTGCCAATGTGCTGTTTGGAATGTTGATCATTTAGTTCTATTATGAAGCCATAACCATACCATATTCCCATAACAAAAACATCATCCAGAGATCCTTTCCCAGTTTGCAAGTTAGATGTCTGACAATGTTTCTAAACAAGGGATTAGTGGGCTTGCTTCAGCTATTTATTTAAAATGTATTTATTTTATTGTATTTATTTTATTTTGTGCCTCACATGATTGAAATACTCTTAGTTAAATTAAAGAAATATTAGAAGAAAAACTTTTGGTGTTATAATCACCAAAACTCTGAGAAACAAGACACTGTAGTTGCAATTACATTTGATACAACAAATTAAGTTACAATAAAGGTGCACTTTGTTAACCAAGTCATTCTTTAACAAAGACAAAACGTTTTGCAGATACTGTACAATAAGTATTCAACAATTTACATTATTGTATTGTACTGAATGTGTGACACATGTGACAACCATACTAAAGATAATGATGAATATTAGTATAACCCGTAGGAAACACTAGTGTTCCTGTTACTGATATACTGTGACAACGCCACTCCCAAAGGTAGGGTGGGAGACCCTAGATAAAATCTATTCGTTGACTTCCCCAGAAGTAAGTGTTCAGTTTAATTGAATTTCTTTTTAATTTTGAGTTTTCAAAATTAAACGTTACAAAACTATTTATTTGCCTGTTTGCTATGGAGAACAATACAGAGCATTCAAGACAGTTAAACAGATTTAATTAAAGTAACCTAATCAAAGAAAACAAAACAAAAACACAGACAAAACTCTTGTACAGTGCGCCACACTGTACAATCTGATTTTCTACCTATTTGCATAGTATATAGTATATGGTATACTACCATAGTTGTTTTGGTGATTCATCTCAGTGTTGAAGTTTGTGAGCTGTTATTTATGCACTCTAAAGGCTCATGTCCCTGAAATATAATTATTTTATTTATTGAAATTCTGTTCTAACATGCATTAAATGTTGTCATATTTATCAATTTGTTTGACCTCTGATTCTGTGACCACCAGGGACATGATGACATTAGATCACATTCTCTAAATATTATCTTAGCTCTGTAGTCTTAGAAGTAATAAGATACGTGGCTGGCACTGAGATACCAAATGCTTATTTGGATTTGACCAACATGTTCATGAGATTAATAACATTACAACCTTCAAGGAACTTTGTAAGTTTTTGATAAAATACTTATTGGCATGTCAAACCATGTTTTTTTGTTTGTTTGTTTTTTACCCATATTAACATGATTTATACCTACATTGTAGAGAACTTTTGAAACATTGTGAGTTGTATACTAAGATAGCTACAATAATATTGTTTTCAGACATGTGTTAATAAGGACATTAAATGAAGCTTGCGACTGTCAAATGCAATGTCAGAATGACCGTTTGTTTGGTCAATTGGGTGAAATAGACATACACAAAAGCCAGCTAGTGTGTTTGCTGTGCTAAGCTAACCAGATGCAATATCTAGATCTGAACAACCAAGCTTAGATAGGTTAGATAGTTTAGATAGTTTAGATAGTTTAGATAGTTTAGATAGGTTAGATAGTTTAGATAGGTTAGATAGGTTAGATAGGTTAGATAGTTTAGATAGGTTAGATAGGTTAGATAGTTTAGATAGTTTAGATAGTTTAGATAGGTTAGATAGGTTAGATAGGTTAGATAGGTTAGATAGGTTAGATAGTTTAGATAGTTTAGATAGGTTAGATAGTTTAGATAGTTTAGATAGGTTAGATAGTTTAGATAGGTTAGATAGGTTAGATAGTTTAGATAGGTTAGATAGTTTAGATAGGTTAGATAGTTTAGATAGGTTAGATAGTTTAGATAGGTTAGATAGGTTAGATAGTTTAGATAGGTTAGATAGTTTAGATAGGTTAGATAGTTTAGATAGGTTAGATAGTTTAGATATGTTAGATAGGTTAGATAGTTTAGATAGGTTAGATAGTTTAGATAGGTTAGATAGGTTAGATAGGTTAGATAGGTTAGATAGGTTAGATAGGTTAGATAGGTTAGATAGTTTAGATAGGTTAGATAGGTTAGATAGGTTGGATAGTTTAGATAGATTAGATAGTTTAGATAGGTTAGATAGGTTAGATAGTTTAGATAGGTTAGATAGGTTAGATAGTTTAGATAGGTTAGATAGGTTAGATAGGTTAGATAGGTTAGATAGGTTATATAGGTTAGATAGTATAGATAGGTTAGATAGTATAGATAGTAGCCAACCAGTCGTTTGTCAAGGTTGTAGTAGTGTGACTAGGATGGATTTACAAACATGCGAGTTTGTTTACTTGCGGATTTGCTCTGCCTGTGCCCACTCGGGCAGGGAGATGCCCATGACCTTTCACCTAGATCTATGACCTTTCACCTAGATCCATGACCTTTCATCCAGATCCATGACCTTTCACCTAGATCCATGACCTTTCACCCAGATCCATGACCTTTCACCTAGATCCATGACCTTTCACCTAGATCCCATGACCTTTCACCTAGATCCCATGACCTTTCATCCAGATCCATGACCTTTCACCCAGATCCCATGACCTTTCACCTAGATCCCATGACCTTTCATCCAGATCCATGACCTTTCACCTAGATCCCATGACCTTTCACCTAGATCCCATGACCTTTCATCCAGATCCATGACCTTTCACCTAGATCCCATGACCTTTCATCCAGATCCATGACCTTTCACCTAGATCCCATGACCTTTCACCCAGATCCATGACCTTTCACCTAGATCCATGACCTTTCACCTAGATCCCATGACCTTTCACCCAGATCCATGACCTTTCACCTAGATCCCATGACCTTTCACCCAGATCCCATGACCTTTCACCCAGTTCCATGACCTTTCACCCAGATCCCATGACCTTTCACCCAGATCCCATGACCTTTCACCTAGATCCATGACCTTTCACCCAGATCCCATGACCTTTCACCCAGATCCCATGACCTTTCACCCAGATCCATGACCTTTCACCCAGATCCCATGACCTTTCACCTAGATCCCATGACCTTTCACCCAGATCCATGACCTTTCACCTAGATCCATGACCTTTCACCCAGATCCCATGACCTTTCACCCAGATCCATGACCTTTCACCCAGATCCCATGATCTTTCACCCAGATCCCATGACCTTTCACCTAGATCCATGACCTTTCACCCAGATCCCATGACCTTTCACCCAGATCCATGACCTTTCACCTAGATCCCATGACCTTTCACCCAGATCCCACAGCAGCAACAATGTAACACTTCTGTTCCCTGCTTCATGTTGTTCTGACAGTTCTGGAAGGTTATTACACAGTTCTGAATCTTAGATCCCTAGATTGATTTTTTTCCTGGATTTATAATGTAACAGGTGCACAAGATGTTCTAAATGTAGGCGATATCATGTTTCAGTCTTGTCTTGTTTCAAAAAACATGATATGAATGGTTGTGTCAAATGTGTTATCAATATCAACAAACATGATATCATGATATCTGAATATTCAAGATTCAAAATCTTGAATCTTGAATATTCAGATATCATGATATCATCATGGTTTGGACGATAGATAGATAGATCGTCTAGATACCTTTGCTAGGAAGTTGAAAGAAAGTTATTTCAGTAGCTGATAAAGTTAAAGGTTTGATTTAGGGCTGGGCAAACGATAAAAAAATATTTTCCGATAATCGCAAGAATTATTAATTTTCCCATTAAAAAAGTTTAATAATAATAAATTAAAAAAACTAGGGCAGAAATAACAAGCATGTTTTCCTTGGGGAAAAAACTTTATTTGTGTTGCTATTGCACACATTCATTCATTCACATTCAAACTAGACACTACAGTCAGATAACAATCCTCTTAAACAAGGCAGTGAGTAGCCTAAATTGTTTAACTTAAAAACACATTTTACGTTATAAATAAAAATATAGAAAATAAGTAACTCACCATAGGAGCAGTAAAAAAACAGTTACTCACAAATAGGAGGATGACTGAAAACGTTAGTGTCCTTAAGAGCGTCCAGCTTAACTTAAATTTAAACTCCAGCGAGAGACTGTAGGCGGCAGGCCTACTGGTTCTTGTTCAGAAAGATGATCATGTTAACATGTTCAGGGGTGAGAGACGAACGCAATCTGGTGACAGTTAGGCCAGCCTAACTAATTTCCATTATTATTATTAAAAAATATATATATATATTAATGATTATCGATCAAAATATGTTGTGATCGACCAAGATCCTTATCGATCAATTATCGATCGTCGATCATTGATGCCCACCCCTAATACTAAGTACCTTGAATCTAATACTATGAAATGTGCCGTTTTTGACAGGAATCCTTTTCAAGACAGCAGTATCACTAAATTACCCAGCTAACTTGGAAAGAAATCCAATATTTCACATGATTTTCTGTTTTGACAAGATACTTAATCTTGAGTTGTTGAGAGTCTAGTAATGAATTAAAGTAAAGATATTTGGTAGTTAGCTGGCTTTCTCATTGATCCTGCTTTTCTAACAGCCCCTTGGTTTGGTTTGTCCTGAGCTGTATGTATAGAGCACAATTATTAACATGTGTAAAGTGATGAATGAATGAATGAATAGTTTAATGACCACACGACCTAGGTCGGTGGAATTTGTTGTCGGTACAGCTCAAACAGCAGTGTCAAAAAAACATACACACATTGTACATGACTACACATTGTACATGACTTTCTCTGAATTTTCTTAGATTTGACCCTAATAAGCACCATAACCATGTGTGAAATATTTCAGACCTTGAGAATGTTAGGATTGAATTAGGTCGCAATACTACCATCAACTAGAATGGTTTGCTGCTCTGAAGAGATTTCCAAATATCTACTTTTGCTGTGGGTACAAGAAGTGTTCATTACCAACTCTATTTGACTAGATGTAAATACAAGCTATTTTTAAAAGAGTACAACAAGGTTTTTTTTGTCATTTGTTTGGGGTTTGCGTCTCATCATTATTCAAAATGGTTGTATCCCAGTTGTATGTGTTGTGCTGTTCCCTTTCTTCTGGAAAGCATGAATAAAGTTTTAAACCCAACATTTGTTTGGCCATTTTTTAAATTATTATTAATTGAATAAACATTTGACTACAGAGACAATGCTTTACCACATACACCAGTTTGATGACATAACCCCTTTATGACTTCATAATCACCTACCAGTATAGCCTGTTCACAGGTTCTTTTGCAGTATTTTATTTCCATTGGTGGCTGAAGGTGCATTAGTAAATATGAACTTTCAGCACAATGTGGAAGGTAATCTTATGAAGAAGAGTAATAGGAATAGAAATAGAAATAGGACACGCCACCTGCCGAAGAGGCACAGAGGCAAGAGAAAACATGAGGTCACAAGAGGTCACAAGAAGAAGCGGTTGATGATGAGGATGAAGGACCTTGAGGATGTCGCCCGGTCCCAATCTTTGGTCACAGAGACCTTTGGCTCACAGCAAGATGTGGTTAGCATGCCAGTGGTGAGGCCAGCAAAAGAAGAAGAACATCACCGTGACACTGACTGGGGGACATTTCCCCTCCAGTTAGACGCTGAGCTGGATGACATTCTCTCCACGCCAGCAGAGGGTGAGGCAGAGGAGGCAGCGAGGCTCTCAAGCCTCTGTCAACAACCCTCAGAGGTTCTCATCTACCCAGACCTCTATAAGTTGCTCTACGGAGACCTACAGGGTATAGCCCTCTCTCCCTCGCAACCTGGACAACAGTCAGAGTCAAGCCAGGAGTCTATGAGCGACTTAACCCTTTCTCTCACAAACCAGTTCCTCTCACAAACACCTCAGTGTTTACCCCTAGCCCTCCACCCACTTCAGCTGACGCCAGACTTTGGCCCAGTTGATGTAGACAGTCTAGACGCATCCACAACATCCAACCATTGTGACTGGGTGTCCGAAGACTACCTCACTGATGACCTCCTCACCAATGCGTTCGGCCATGTGGACAACCACCATGCTGCTTCCCAAGAGCCCCAGAGGACTGAGCCCCAGAGGACTGAGCCCCAGAGGACTGAGCTCAGTGACTCCAGGGAGGAGATGAGGAGGGAGAGCCAGTGGCAGCGAGAGCAGATGGATTCACTGGAGGCATACCTGGACTCGCTGGACTTGTCTGAATAATGACCTCAAACATTTTACTTTGCATGTTTCACCTATAAACATTTTGGATTCAGTTTGACATTGTTCTGTTTGTATCCTTATGTAACTTTGAATGAATGAATGAATGAATGAATGAATGAATGAATGAATGGTCTTTAAAGTCATTGCTATAGTACAGGTACCAAACAACGACATTTGGGAGGGGGGGCTCCCCTGGTGCTAGGAAAAAAAAAAAAAAAAAAGAAGGGAAAAGAGCTGGTTTACATAAATAAAGGCTATGTACACTATCCACTATACTATACAAATAAAACACTGTGCTGTACTCTATGTGTACACGACCGATTAAGTTCTTCGTTAGTTGATTCACTTTTTCGCTAGCTACTGTGTTTATATACTGTAGGATAACTACCTCGGGTGTATACTTTGAAACAATTGTGTACTTTTTTCATAGTTTTTATAAGAAACAGCAAAGTAAAAAGGCTTTATCAAAGTGAACCCCGCTCCATTGAACTGAATAAGACCAAAACATGAGAATCCATGAGAATAAACAATAAAATCATGGTACAAAGAAAAACTGACAGCAGCTTCGAGAACAGTGGTTCTCCAGTATTAGTATCTAGGAACGTGTTAAAAATACATGTCCCTTGTGCTAAAACAACCTATATATAAAATAAAATAAACGTACCGATTATGGAAAATATGCAGGGCCATTAAGACCATTAAGACAAAATAAAAGTCTGATGTTAAAATGATTATTAAAAACAAAATAACTAAATAATAATATCTTCATAATGATATTTCATAATAATGATAATAAAATAAGAACAAAAACAAGAATAATTTCTTAGTGCTACCAGTAGCCTTTGACAACAGGGGAGGTTGGCGTTTACAGAACAAAAAAACAGATCGCCTGCCAGAACCGTGGCTTCCTTAGCGATAGTTGCCGTACTCGGGTATAGTTTTTTGTTTTTAAAGCAATCTCTATTGGTGGTAAATTCTGTGGAGATCTCTGTGATTGGTTGAGTCCGTCAATAGGTAGAGTAGCAACTCCCTCCTCCCCTCTGGTAGCTCTGGGGACAGGATCAGGTGGGTGGAAGGTGGCTGAGGTGGGACACTTCTCTCACACACACACACGCACTCCTGAGAGGTTTGACCAGGGAGGCTGCTTGGTGGGAGTGGTTACGTTGCATAGTGGTCAAAGCTCCCCAGGTACTCCAGCGCTGCCCGGTAGCACAGCTGGTACTGGTCCTGAGGAGGGACAAACATCAGACGGAAGTTGTTACTACTGGGTGGAGCTCTGAGACATGTGTATGGTTGAGACAGGCAGTCATGTGGAGAAGTGGTAGAAGTCCTGAGTAGAAGTTGCCCCAAACCACTTATCTTATTACCATCCTTATTGTTGAGGTTAAGATTGGGACTGGAGGTAATCTGATCCTCTGTCTGATATTAGGGACAACTTCAACCTGAGCTCTTCTACCAACCTCTACTATTACTATGATATTACTATGATTACCATTTTAACTTCTAGAACTTTGTCTCTTTGACGACAATAACAACAACAACAACAGGCCAGTGGTACCTCTGTCTGCACCATGGCAGGCCGTTGGGTGCGTAGCGTCTTGACATACTGGAAGAGGTCGACCACGCCCTCGTACCTCATCCTCTCCAGCACGATACTGAGCGTGATGAAGACGCCGGTCCTCCTAGGGTCATAAGAACACTTAGTATAATAATAGCATAATAGTATTCATTCACATAGATATTTGTGTGATGCTGTTAACAGTAGACAAGGAAGACGCAGTTACAGTATAAATGCAGCGCTCTCCCTGACCACTGCATTTGCGTTGCATTTCTCAAATTTCTGGAACTGTATACATTATTATTATTATTTGTTATATATTGAATACTTTTATGTTGTGTTCGGCTTTTAATTGAGTATATTTTAAAGAGTTAGGCTAGGCTTTTTAAATTGATTGATTTGTTTTATTTATTGTTTTTAAACCTGAACATTTAAAAAAAATTACTTCAGCTTTTAATTTTACAGAATTTTATATGACTAATTACATTTTTCACTTATTAATTGTTATTTTATCTCATGTGTTCATGTAAAGCACTATGAGTATATATTAAGTTGTATGAGTGCTATAGAAATAAATGTGCCTCGCCTCGCCTTGCCTTGCCTACACTATCAAGCTGCCTAACAGTGCCCCCACCTGTCAGTTCTGTAAACCTACACAACACAGGGGTACAATTTCACGAATACACTCTTTTCCATGACAAAGCAGAATACAATGTTTTCAATTTGAAATGAATGAAACATGCTTTTTATTGAACGTTTTGGACAAATCAGAGGGAATCAACTCCCTTGTTGTCATCCATAAGGGGGGTCGTTAGTTGTCAACGGGGCTGTATAGACTTCCCTCTCCCCCTCCCACCATATAAGCCCCTGGTGCCATCGGGGCCTCGAGGCTGCCGCCACTCGAGGCTGTCCACCACTGTCAGGGAGGGCCTCCTCTGTCCTTGTTCCTCGTGGTGGGCAGTGCCAGCTGCAGCAGCTGCAGCCTTGCGTCGCGGGACCCAAGGGCTGGCCGTGGCCCTGAGGGGTGACGATGACTGGCTCGCCAGGGGCCTGTCCAGGGGGCTGTCCAGGGACTTGTGGCACTCTCCGGGGGCGGAAGGACCCAGAGCACAGCCAGAGCCAGAGCCAGAGCCAGAGCCAGACTCGGAGCTCTTCTGTGGGAATGAATCCGCCAGGGGGCTGTCCAGGGGGCTGTCCAGGGACTTGTGGCACTCTCCGGGGGCGGAAGGACCCAGAGCACAGCCAGAGCCAGAGCCAGAGCCAGAGCCAGACTCGGAGCTCTTCTGTGGGACTGAATCCGCCAGGGGGCTGTCCAGGGGGCTGTCCAGGGACTTGTGGCACTCTCCGGGGGCGGAAGGACCCAGAGCACAGCCAGAGCCAGAGCCAGAGCCAGAGCCAGACTCGGAGCTCTTCTGTGGGACTGAATCCGCCAGGGGGCTGTCCAGGGGGCTGTCCAGGGACTTGTGGCACTCTCCGGGGGCGGAAGGACCCAGAGCACAGCCAGAGCCAGAGCCAGAGCCAGAGCCAGAGCCAGACTCTGAGCTCTTCTGTGGGACTGAATCCGCCAGGGGGCTGTCCGGGGGGCTGTCCAGGGACTTGTGGCACTCTCCGGGGGCGGAAGGACCCAGAGCACAGCCAGAGCCAGAGCCAGAGCCAGACTTCCCCCTCCCCCTCCCACCATAGAAGCCCCTGGTGCCATCGGGGCCTCGAGGCTGCCGCACCACTGTCAGGGAGGGCCTCCTCTGTCCTTGTTCCTCGTGGTTGGCAGTGCCAGCTGCAGCAGCTGCAGCCTTGCGTCGCACGACCCAAGGGCTGGCCGTGGCCCTGAGGGGTGACGATGACTGGCTCGCCAGGGGGCTGTCCAGGGGGCTGTCCAGGGACTTGTGGCACTCTCCGGGGGCGGAAGGACCCAGAGCACAGCCAGAGCCAGAGCCAGAGCCAGAGCCAGAGCCAGACTCGGAGCTCTTCTGTGGGACTGAATCCGCCAGGGGGCTGTCCAGGGGGCTGTCCAGGGACTTGTGGCACTCTCCGGGGGCGGAAGGACCCAGAGCACAGCCAGAGCCAGAGCCAGAGACCTGTTTTTCTGCTAGGCCGTCCTCAGACGAGCCCTCCATAGCTCCTGCTAGGCCCTCCTCAGACGAGCCCTCCATAGCTGCTGCTAGGCCCTCCTCAGACGAGCCCTCCATAGCTCCTGCTAGGCCCTCCTCAGACGAGCCCTCCATAGCTCCTGCTAGGCCCTCCTCAGACGAGCCCTCCATAGCTGCTGCTAGGCCCTCCTCAGACGAGCCCTCCATAGCTCCTGCTAGGCCCTCCTCAGAGGAGCCCTCCATAGCTGCTGCTAGGCCCTCCTCAGACGAGCCCTCCATAGCTGCTGCTAGGCCCTCCTCAGACGAGCCCTCCATAGCTCCTGCTAGGCCCTCCTCAGACGAGCCCTCCATAGCTCCTGCTAGGCCCTCCTCAGACGAGCCCTCCATAGCTCCTGCTAGGCCCTCCTCAGACGAGCCCTCCATAGCTCCTGCTAGGCCCTCCTCAGACGAGCCCTCCATAGCTCCTGCTAGGCCCTTCTCAGACGAGCCCTCCATAGCTGCTGCTAGGCCCTCCTCAGACGAGCCAGAGCCATAGCCAGAGCCAGACTCGGAGCTCTTCTGTGGGACTCTTCTGTGGGACCCGGGGCCTCCCAGGGGTGTCACACACACGCAACGGCCCTCAGACATCTGCTCCTCTGCCCGCAGGGCGTCATAGGCCCTCCGAGTCTCCTTTAAGCTGTCAAACTCCACCACGACACACACCTGCTGCCCCAGCACCGCATGGCGCTTAGCATGGTGCCTCAGCTCCACGGGCAGCTCTTTGCCAGGCCGCAGAATACGGAGGGACGTGACGTTGCCGTGCACGCTAAACAGTCTCAGCGCCGTCTCCAGGACTCTGGGCTGATCTAGGTCCTCTCCTGTCATACGCTCTCCTAACAGGTTCCAGGCCAGTAGCAGCTTACTGGTGGGGGCACAGAGCAGCCTTTTTGGAAGGGTCTCCCGCCGCCTCACTTTGGTTCCTTCCTCGTTCACGGCCAGCAACTCAGAGCAGCGCGCTCCGGCCAGAGTGACGCTCCAGTCTCTTGTCAGCGC
This sequence comes from Nansenia antarctica, assembly GCF_963989245.1. Lineage (NCBI taxonomy): Eukaryota > Metazoa > Chordata > Actinopteri > Argentiniformes > Microstomatidae > Nansenia > Nansenia antarctica. The sequence goes on along the minus strand of NC_137685.1, from coordinate 366,344 downwards.
CTTCATCTGAAATATGAAATTGATTGAGAATGTTTATTTTGGTCCCCTATGCAATTCACAATACAGATATAATTTTTTTTTACACAGTCACAATTCATAACACCAGGACCAAAAAGGTGTAGGCTGAAGCCGTGGCTTATTGCGCAGCCTTGTTACATGTATGCATGTCCCCCCATGAATGCATAATCAAAACATTGAAACTTTTCAAAATTTCACTTACGCATGTCAACAAAAAGTTCAAAAAATACCAAACAAAAACTATATTTAAACCTCTGTTTTATACTTGTTAATCATCTTATTTTTAAATAATTTTTAAAATCATTTTAGTGTACTACACATTTTCATTTCCTTTTCAAAAATATTCCATAAATTAACTCCTTTAACTGTTATACATCTTTGTTTTGCATTTGTTCTAATCTTTGTTTTCATAAACATACATATTCCTCTGAGTTCGTAATTACTCTGTCTAACTTGAAATAGTCTCTGGATACAGTCTGGAAGCATCTTATTTTTTACTTTATACATTACTTGTCTTGTGCCATTTTGAAGTCCACCAATTCTTTAAATTTGAGATCATAGGTGTTTATGAATAATTTGTTAGTTGGTTCTTGATAGGCAGCTCTGTTTATAATTCGTATAGCTCTTTTCTGTAGTAAATAAATTGGATTTGTGATTGTTTTGTATGTGTTTCCCCACACTTGTCTCACTTGACTAGGACCGGAGCTAATAGTACCTTTTTGAAGGATGTCAGTAGCTTGAGGCTGACGAAACCCAGCCTTTTTTTCTGCACATGTTTGAGGAGAAACGCATCCTCGCACAGGTGTTCATCAGACAGGTAATACTCCAACTGCGACGCAATCCTCTCATGCAGGTCACCCGTTTCACTGCGATCCTTCTTCATGCTGCAAAGGACAGCCGCCGGCCAGCAGGGAGTTTCTGAATGTGAAGGAACTAGAATCTTGACAGACTTTATACAGAAATGGAAACCTCTTCGCGTAATTTGTGACGTAATAACCTCTTGTGACGTAATTTGGTTCCGTATTGTTGCATCATCCCTGATCTTTAGCAAGATTAGAATGTTGCAAGTGAACAGAATCAACATTCCAAATGTTCTCCTAGATGACTTGAGGTTATTTTCCTACAATTTATATTACCCAATAGAAACTGGTACACCTGTTACATGGCACCCTGATTGGTTGAGTCTTGGCAAGCTTGTTGTGCAGTGTTTTTGTCTATTGTCACAACCACAAATAGACCAAATGGGCCTGTTATTTAGACTCCTTTCATGATGCTGGCACCTCCATCTACACTGATGGCTGATAGCAGCCAGCTAGCTGAGGAGAATGAGCAGGGCTCTGCAGAGACTGGGGCTGTGTCCAGCTACACTACCCTGAGGAGTCTTCATCACACTGAGCTGAGGAAGAAAATAGCCTTGAGACCATCTGACCACTTGGCGAAGGGTTTAGGGCGTAGGAGCGGAACACTGTCCTGACGGAGAACGCTGTAGTCTAAGATACTCAACAGGGGAAACGGCCTTGATTAAACATGTATAACCACTGATCATGATATTGAGATCACACACTAAATGCAGGGGAGGCTGGCGGTGGCAGAAATCAGACAGGCTCATTATAATGCATGGAATGACATGAGGAATAGTTTCAATACCATTCCTCATTTCATTCTATGCATTACAAGTAGCCTATCTTCAAAGTAGCGTGTACCTCAAACAAAATCAATGTAGGAAGCTTAATATACCAATCTCAATGTCTCTATAAATAAAGCAGTTCAGTACATTCCTAGACATAACAACACGCACAGACAATTAAATAAACCATTCCAGTCTATAATGTAAGAAAATTAAACATCACAAACAGAGATTTGTACAAAAACCCAATTATTCAACTTTATTAACATCGATGAGTTTATTTTCATTTTCCAGCAACATCTTTTTAAATTCCAGTTCTTTATCAACAAATAGAAAACAGACTGTGTATACAACAGATCGAACCCCTACAGCACTAAGCATTCACAAGGTAAAAATGAACGTGTTTTTATTCGCCAGCATGTTCAGTCCCCATTTTAGGCCTGGACGTCCCCACCAGCGCCTGTGGATACAGATGTGCTTGAGTGGTGTGATGGCTGGTGCTGTGGGTGACGTCCACTGGTTGGGTTGTGCTGTCTGTCCACCTTTTACAGAAAGACCACCGGCTGTCAGGTTGCTATGATAGTACAGTAGATACAATGGTGGTTCCATTAATACAGACTCTTACGACAGCAGGCTTCTTCTGTACGTGGTTCTCAATGTTGGTATGTCAAGAAGAGAAGTAGTGTGAATCATTTAACAATATAGTTGAAGCTATGTATATATCTATGTATAATTGTACATATATAATTAATCATAATTATATATATATATATATATATTTATAATTATATTTCTGTATAAAATAATAGCAGGTTCGGTTCCAAAGGGCTCCGTCTCTCTCTCGCTCTCTCCCTCTGGTAGGAATGGTTGATTCTGTACAGGTGCCACTATCTATGGCTGCTTCTCCTCCAAACCCAACCACTTCCTGGTCCTTCAATCCATATATGGTTCAACGCCAGACTGACCAGGGCCAATGGGCTGCAAGCGGAGGGGAGGGGCTTAAGGGGCACAATATTCAGAGATTCAGGAAGTTGTTGTTCAACTCCCATTGGGTATAAAAGTCTGTACTCTGTACGTATCGTCTCCAGATCAGTCTGTTTGGAGATGTGAAGGCCTCAACGCCAAAGGCTTCTGTTGAAATCATGTGCTCTTTGAGTTCTGTACATGCTATGCTATACATATCCTAACATTTCCTATCTCTGAACCTTATGTACCAGAGGGTTGTCATATTCTTACAGAATCAGTTATTATGGATACTTTTTTTAATTTATTAACTAAGTGTAATTGTACGAATGATAGATGAATGCTTGTGATCGCATACATGTATGGTATTTTGATTATATTTCCATGCATCTCTCAGGTATATCCATCTTCTGGAGAAACTGGACAACGCTTTAGTTCCGCCACTAGGTGGCAGCAGAGGTCAATGTTACACTGTGTTACTAAGCAGTGTGTTATAGATCATAATTAATTGATAGTAGAATACATTGATATCAATCGCAATTCATTTTTTTTAATTTTTTTTATTCTGTTCGCACAACGAAGTTGACAGTATTGCCAGTACTGTATTCCTTACATATTGTTCAGTCGACAATTTGAATCTCTTTCTAAAATAGAAAATAGGCCTATGGTCGTTTAATCAGTAAGTACAGTTGGCGCCATGCTAATGAAATTAAATATCCAGAATAACACTTTTATGTCTTTGATGAATACAATCTAGATCTAGATAATCTATAAATATCGTTTGGAACCGATCGGACCTTTCCTCTGAGGGAGAGGTTCCGTACGGACGGGTTATCATGCGGCACCACCTCCACAGGACAGCTTGAGACATTGTAGCGTCAAAGACGTCAGGTACGGGAGAGACTAACCTCATATTACCTAACTCTATATTACATTATAAGGTTCTATCTCCATTTTTTTAAAATGTAGTTTTTTACATAATGTGATCCATTAGGTGTTTATTAATGCCTGTGTGGTGTTATTTTTAAAATGTTGACATTTTTGAGTTAGTAATTAATAAAATAAAAAGGTTCCATTACCTAACATAACCATATTACCTAATATAATAACTCTTAATCTGCTGTTGTTAAAAAGTCTCTAGCATGACGTCATGTGTAAACTAACCTGTCTGCCTCCTGACGTCCGTCGGTTTAGACATTAGTCTCTTCTGTCTCTATCCCATAATAATAATCAGCCAGATCCTTTGAGTCATTCATATATCTATCTAACATCATAGAAAGCAGATGAATGGACCTTCTAACCCTGGGTTGTGTCTGATCTGGTGTTTGTACATTAGAGGTGTTTTCTATAGAGGGTGGGTCATGACTGTGTACAGTGGAGAGGCAGCAAGCATATGACAATGTTCATTCTGATATTGCAATAGGTGGTGTGTGCGCGTGTGTGTGTGTGCGTGTGTGCGTGTGTGCGTATGTATATTGACCGTGTGTGTGTGTGTGTGTGTGTGTGTGTGCGCGTGTGTGGTGTGTGTGTGTGGTGTGTGTACAGCAGGGGGCATGCGTGCGCCGTTGCGCTGGGTGCTGTGGGACGTGAAGGACACTCTGCTGCAGGTGCGCAGGTCCGTGGGGCAGCAGTACTGCAGCGAGGCGGAGCGGTGTGGCCTGAGCCTGGAGGCGGAGGAGGTGGAGGCGGCCTTCCGCCGGGCGTACCGCCGGTACTCCAGCCTCTACCCCAACTACGGCACGGCTCAGCGGCTGGGTGGACAGGCCTGGTGGGTGGGCGTGGTGAGGAACACCTTCTCCCAGTGCAGAGTGCAGGGCCCAGCGCTGCTGGACAGACTGGCGCACAACCTGTATCATAACTTCTGCAGCCCAGACAACTGGGAGGTAAGGGGACCATGTTTACTTCATCCAGTCCAGGGGTGGCCAACGTTTGTCTTATGTTATGTTATGTTATGTTATGTTAATTTTATTTATAATGCGCCCCCCATCCAACTTTTACATCGGCCCGGGGCGCAGCCCGGGTAAAGGAACAGATAAAGACAAAGACAAGGAACACAGAAAGCAATCAGACACAGACGACTTAAACGAACATCTCAAGGGATACAATTCACAACAAATAGGGAGTAGACTTAGGGAACATCATTGACAAAGAGGTGGGTTTTTAGCTTGGCTCTAAAGGTGTCCAGAGTGGGGGCAAACTTGTCAGAAGGGAGCGCGTTCCACAGGGTCGGTGCTATCACCGCAAAGGCACGGTCACCCTTCCTCTTGAGGTTGGTGCGTTGATGCGCGTCATAGGGTGCTACAGGGGGGGTGAAAGCTTTCGTTTCAGACCAGCTCCAAAATACCTGATTCTGATCATCAGTTTGCCTCGGCTTGACCAAAATCTACCACATCCTGTATCTCTCAGAGGTTTACTGGTTATTTCATCCCTCCTTGCTTCACTTGGGGCAGCGGCAGCCTAGAGGTTAGAGAGGCCGACTAGCAATCGGAAGGTCGCTGGTTCGATCCCTGCCTTAGGAGGGAACTGCATGTGCCCTTGAGCAAGGCACTTAACCCCTAGTTGCTCCAGGGGCGCCGACTATAGCTGACCGTCTGCCTAGAGCGAAACATACCAAATTCCCACAATTGACTGAAAAGTTGATTGCATGGCAAATGGCAATAAAGCAATTATTCTACCATTTTTATTATTATACTTAGGCTACTTCTACATTGAGAGTAACACGAGGAGAAGACAGTAGTTTGAGGCTAGTCTGGCAGTAGCTGCAGTCAGTGTAAATAGCCTGAGACAAAATGTGGAATAGTTAGTCACAATTTGAGTCACAATTGTTAGACACAATGTTAAACTCATCTCTTGTGTCCTTCTCAGGTGTTTCCAGATGCAGTGAAGGCCCTGGAGAGCTGCTCCTCCCTGGGACTGAAGCTGGGTGTCGTATCCAACTTTGACAATCGTCTAGAGGAGATCCTACGTGGCTGTGGCCTGTTGTCTCACTTCAGCTTCCTCGTGACGTCGGAGGAAGCCGGCGTAGCCAAGCCCGACCCAGCCATCTTTGACCAGGCGCTACAGAGATGTGGCGTGCCAGCAGCTAGCGTAGCTCATGTTGGGGACCACTACGCCTACGACTACCTCACCTCTCGGTCCCGGGGCATCCAGGGGTATCTGTTGGACAGACAGCGGAAGGATCGCCACCCAGACGTTCTGCCACAGCATCGACTGAGCTCCCTGGAGGAGCTTCCAATTAACCTTAAACTAAGAATGGACTCAGATTAAATAAACCCATTAGACCCAAAACTCATTAATTATATATGTATGTATGTATGTAGTACATCAAGCCGCCTCACGCTACTGAAACAGGAGATAGGCTCCGGCTCCTATGGGCCATTAGGCTCCAGAACCATCGGTGTTGGTCTGGGAGAACTTGACTGGCCTGCACACAGAGCTCTGACCTCAACCCCATCCAACACCTTTGGGGTGAATTGGAACGCCAATTCTCGCCCAACATCAGCGCCCGACCTCAGTAATGCTCTTGTGGCTGAATGGGATTAACGCCCGTGGTTTTGGAATGAGAAGTTCAACAAGCACATATGGGTGTGATGTTTAAATGAATCACATTTATACTTATCACCCAATCCGGAGCATTTTTTAACATATACACTACCGTTCAAAAGTTTGGGGTCACTTGGAAATGTCCTTATGTTTTAAAGAAAAGCACAGTTTTTTTCAATGAAGATAACATTAAATTAATCAGCGTCTGGTTTTTAAGGGAATATCTACATAGGTGTATAGAGGCCCATTTCCAGCAACCATCACTTCAGTGTTCTAACTTCTAATGGTACATTGTGTTTGCTAATCGCGTTAAAAAGCTAATGGATGATTAGAAAACCCTTGAAAACCCATGTGCAATTACGTTAGCACAGCTGAAAACGGTTTTGCTGGTTAGAGAAGCTATACAAATGGCCTTCCTTTGAGCTAGTTGAGTATCTGGAGCATCACATTTGTGGGTTCGATTATACTCTAAAAATGGCCAGAAAAAGATAACTTTTATATGAAACTCGACAGTCTATTGTTGTTCTTAGAAATGAAGGCTATTCCATGCGAGAAATTGCCAAGAAACTGAACATTTCCTACAACGGTGTGTACTACTCCCTTCAGAGAACAGCACAAACAGGCTCTAACCAGAGTAGAAAGTGGGAGGCCCCGGTGCACAACTGAGCAAGAAGACAAGTACGTTAAAGTCTCTAGTCTGAGAAACAGGCACCTCACAGGTCCTGAACTGGAAATGAAAATGTCTGGGTCACAAAATGTTGTCATGCCTCGGTCTTTCAAGAAACACGAAGTGAAGATCTGAATGAATCAGACACCCCAACCCTAATATATATATATAATATAACCCTGTATGACGTTAGACCTCGTCCCCAGGTTATGACGCGCGCGTCTGGGAACGAGATTATTGAGACAGTAAGAAATTGACAGCATAACGTGCGAAACTCACTTAACTAGTAACTTGTGCGGGGTTAATGATTTGCTGTGTAAACGGAAGGGAATTTCGTTTCGCACGTTTACTGCTCGTTTACTGTCCTATCAAAACAACATGGATGTTGTGGTCTGTGTGAGGAGACGGTCAGACTTCTCCTCTGACAGCTGCGACCTATAGGCCTACAATAGATGGTCACGCTATGCATCTGCCAATGAGAGGCTGCAATCTTGGTACTTTCTGTGGGTTATGAGTCTCTTTCTGCGGGTCTTCTCTTACACCTTAATTCATTTGAACAGAAATTACATTATGTGAACTGTGAACAGAAAGAAATGTTTTAAATGTATCATAAAAAGTGTCCCCGCTACAAATAAACCAGAAATACCTAAACTAAATAAAGTTCATTCTGTCCTTAAAACATTACATTGAAAAAATGGTATTCCCATTCATTCAATCCCATTGATTGTTGTCCTAATATAGTGGACGGTGGCTTCAGAACAGCTCTCTAACCCTAACCCAGCCATCTATAGGGAATGTCTAACAAACACATGGACCAGAGCTACACACACACACATGGACCAGAGCTACACACACACACATGGACCAGAGCTACACACACACACATGGACCAGAGCTACACACAAACACATGGACCAGAGCTACACACACACACATGGACCAGAGCTACACACACACACATGGACCAGAGCTACACACAAACACATGGACCAGAGCTCCACACACACACATGGACCAGAGCTACACACACACATGGACCAGAGCTACACACACACACATGGACCAGAGCCTACACACACACACATGGACCAGAGCCGACACACACACACATGGACCAGAGCCGACACACACACACACATGGACCAGAGCTACACACACACACATGGACCAGAGCTACACACACACACATGGACCAGAGCTACACACACACACATGGACCAGAGCCTACACACACACACATGGACCAGAGCTACACACACACACATGGACCAGAGCTACACACACACACATGGACCAGAGCTACACACACACACATGGACCAGAGCTACACACACACACATGGACCAGAGCTACACACACACACATGGACCAGAGCTTACACACACACATGGAGCAGAGCTACACACACACACATGGACCAGAGCCACACACACACACATGGACCAGAGCTACACACACACACACATGGACCAGAGCTCCACACACACACACATGGACCAGAGCTCCACACACACACACATGGACCAGAGCTACACACACACACATGGACCAGAGCTACACACACACACATGGTCCAGAGCCGACACACACACACATGGTCCAGAGCTACACACACACACATGGACCAGAGCTACACACACACACACATGGACCAGAGCTACACACACACACATGGACCAGAGCTACACACACACACAGGGACCAGAGCTACACACACACACATGGACCAGAGCTCCACACACACACATGGACCAGAGCTACACACACACACATGGACCAGAGCTACACACACACACATGGACCAGAGCCGACACACACACACACATGGACCAGAGCTACACACACACACATGAACCAGAGCTACACACACACACACACAGGGACCAGGGCCTACACACACACACATGGACCAGAGCTACACACACACACATGGACCAGAGCTACACACACACACATGGACCAGAGCTACACACACACACATGGACCAGAGCTACACACACACACATGGACCAGAGCTACACACACACACATGGTCCAGAGTCTACACACACACACATGGACCAGAGCTACACACACACACATGGACCAGAGCTACACACACACACACATGGACCAGGGCTACACACACACATGGACCAGAGCTCCACACACACACATGGACCAGAGCCTTACACACACACACATGGACCAGAGCTACACACACACACATGGACCAGAGCTACACACACACACATGGACCAGAGCTACACACACACACATGGACCAGAGCCTTACACACACACACATGGACCAGAGCTACACACACACACATGGACCAGAGCTACACACACACACATGGACCAGAGCTCCACACACACACATGGACCAGAGCTACACACACACACATGGACCAGAGCTCCACACACACACATGGACCAGAGCTACACACACACACACATGGACCAGGGCTACACACACACATGGACCAGAGCTCCACACACACACATGAACCAGAGCCTTACACACACACATGGACCAGAGCTACACACACACACACATGGACCAGAGCTACACACACACACATGGACCAGAGCTACACACACACACATGGACCAGAGCCTTACACACACACATGGACCAGAGCTACACACACACACATGGACCAGAGCTACACACACACACATGGACCAGAGCTCCACACACACACATGGACCAGAGCTACACACACACACATGGACCAGAGCTCCACACACACACATGGACCAGAGCTACACACACACACATGGACCAGAGCTACACACACACACATGGACCAGAGCTACACACACACACACATGGACCAGAGCTACACACACACACATGGACCAGAGCTCCACACACACACATGGACCAGAGCTACACACACACACATGGACCAGAGCTCCACACACACACACATGGACCAGAGCTACACACACACACATGGACCAGAGCTACACACACACACATGGACCAGAGCTACACACACACACATGGACCAGAGCTCCACACACACACATGGACCAGAGCTACACACACACACATGGACCAGAGCTCCACACACACACACATGGACCAGAGCTACACACACACACATGGACCAGAGCTACACACACACACACACACATGGACCAGAGCTACACACACACACATGGACCAGAGCTCCACACACACACATGGACCAGAGCTACACACACACACATGGACCAGAGCTCCACACACACACACATGGACCAGAGCTACACACACACACATGGACCAGAGCTACACACACACACATGGACCAGAGCTACACACACACACACATGGACCAGAGCTCCACACAAACACATTTCATGTAGAGCCATAGAATGCTCTTTATCTTCTATGCAGCCTGAAAATCCCATCAGGAAATGTGTGATACAGCCCTCTGGGTGTACCCATACTGGTACGGGGAGGCGCCATAGTCCCCAGCCTCTGTCAAGAGAGACCAGCATGATCATCTCATCTGGCATCTAAGACAGAGGTTACTTCACTGCAGTGTCACTGGGCAGCACATGCCTCATCACCTGCAGTCAGCGATCAGTGCAGGAGGGTCTAGTGACAAACATGACAAGGTGACGCCTAGTTGTGACCGTGAACACTGAAGGGATGAGCTAAGATAGATAGACTTTATTTGTCATTGTTACAGTACAGGTACCAAACAACGAAATTTAGGAGGGGAGGCTCCCCTGGTGTTTAGGAAAGGAAAAAGAAACACATTTTGGAAAAAGCATAGATGCATAAAATCACAAGAAGATAAGGAGCTGGTTTACATCAATAAAGGCTATGTACACAATCCACTGTACTATACTGCACAGATAGTCAACTAGGGTTGTCATATTGCACAAGAAAGTATTTTTTCACATTTTTTAAAGTGTCACAGTTTGCAGGCTTGAAAATGTACATGTTTGTGCCTCAGCACTAGCTGCCCTCACAGCAGATCAGCAGATCCCTGACAGAGAGATATACCAGAGATACAGATATACCATTACCAGAGTACTTCTGTTGGGTGCAGATATCATTTGGTTTGTCAGTGTTGTTAATGTGGGAGGGAGGAAATGCAACGCTGAGAGGAAGGGGGGTCACGTAACCCTAATACTCTAATTCCCAACCATCTGGTCAGAGGCAGATACTGGGATGTTGGGTTAGGATCAGAGGGGACCAGGGAACAGAGAGATAGAGAAGCTCCAAAGCATTGAAATTGAAATCTCAAAATTGGTCTGTTGCCCTTTACTGGAAATGGAGAAGGTCAAAAGTTTAAACCTCGAGTCTGATTGTCCTGCTAGTTGATAGGCTCCTGTGCCACGGCAGGTGAATTCGACATTGGTTTTGATTGGTCCCTCCCTTTTCCCTCTTCACAACCCCCCCCCATCCTCCTTTCTCTCCATCAAACACTAAGCCTCTTGTGTATCCTTGGGGATCCCCCCACAAGAGCTTCTTAATTCAAAGCAGCTTTAGTAGCTCAGGCAGACGGCTCTAAAGGGCTCCAACAGAAATCCAATTGACAACATAATGGGATTGGGAAACAAAATGCAGCTTATGATGGAGAGACTGAAGGAAGAGGCAAAAGATACATGAGGAGAGAGACTCTCTGACTTCACTGAAACAGGAACGTCTACAAAAGGGACAAGCAAGCAAATAAATAAATAAATAGCCAAGCAAGTAACCAGAATGATAAAACCTTTCCCTCAGCTAAAAAAGCACTCAAGAGGAGAGGCTCTTTGTTCATCTGTGCCGGGGGTTGAGTGTGAGGGTTAGGGTTAACCCTCACACTCAAGTGTTTGTGTGGATTTCTGCCTCTTGAAATAGTCAGGGGAAGGACAAAAACAGATGGATTGAGAGCTTTAAACAAAGAAGATAACTGGAGATGTGAAAGTGAAAGGAAGAGGCACGCGATAGACAGAATATAGGGAAATACTGTCCCCTAAGGACAGAGGATGTCAGATGGGGAAGTGGATCAGATATAAGGGAGGTGGTAGTGTAGATGCTGTGTGATGCTGTAGTGTCGGGAGCCAGGGGAAGGACACAGGGGAGGGACAGTACGCAACAGAAAACAGCAAGGAACCACTTTTTGCAGACTTCAGTCTTCATTGAAAAACAAACACATAATCAAACAAACAAGTCAAGGACATTTCAACATTACAACATCGTACAACTGGTCAGTTCACAAGTGAATATCTGGCAACACTGCTGATGAAGATTAAGCCAAAGAGTTCATCACTAGGTCAACACACACACACACACACACACACACACACACACACACACACACACACACACACACACACCTCGCTCTCCTTAGCAAAAACCTAATGAGAGCACATTATATAACATGTCATTTGTATAATTTCCAGTGTTTGGTACAGTAGGTATGTTTTCATGCTTACATCCATTATCTCAAAGGTTCCACTTTATAAACAGATTTCTTTTTTTTAAGTGATGTCAGTAATATCCCCTTAACACTTTAACTGTGTTTAGGTTTGTAAATGACAACACATTCACAATACAATGCAGAATAGAGTGCCAAGCCCTGTTCTCAATCCTAAACATCAAGTTGTCATTTTTATTTTACAACTCCGCCCTCCCTCCCACACAATACAATTCACCTTCTACATCTTTTTTCTCCATTTCTCAAAGTTTCATACATTTATCAATGTTGAATATAGTTTTTGAATGTACTCCAATTGAAAAATGTATTATATGATTTAGCAAAGGCAAAATCTCTGAATCAAATAAATAAACATACTGTATCAACTCTGATTTTCAAACCTATTCTCTCATCTTCACCCGAATTAACTCTTTTGTTACGTTTACATGTTTGTTACGTTTACATGTTTGTTACGTTTACATGTTTGTTACGTTTACATGTTTGTTACATTTACATGTTTGTTACATTTACATGTTTGTTACATTTACATGTTTGTTACATTTACATGAACTGTCAACATTTTCTTTCCATTGAACCTTTCAGACCTCTCCTCTCACCCTGTCACACTCAGACACCTTGGCTTGCATCAAAGCACGTGTGTGTCAGTACTGCTTTTAACATTTCAATAACTTTCTAAAATGAATGTTTTCTCCTCCCCAATAAAAAGTGTTGAATTTCAAACCAGACAGAATAACAAGGTTAGGGTTAACCCATAAGGTTTTAAAATCCTTCTAGCCAAAAGCTGTTTTGTGCATAATGGTGGGGTGCAATAATATGATAAATATAAATATTGTGTTCTCTTATATATGTTTCTAAATGAAAACATAGTGGCTCCTGTACTTGCATGCATAGGTGATACTAGAGTACTAGAACTTACTGCATGTGTGTGTAACAGTGCTCAGGTCAGATTCATGTAAGGATTAGGGTTGTTGGGGTTTAATCAAGTTAAATGCAGAATTGTGCTCTGAAAAGTGCAGCTCACGGAGGAGCGTAAGATGACACATGACCATTCAGGAAGTGTCTGTCTGGAATAAGTCACAATACTTTTCCTCTTGCAGCCAAGATGTTCCAGTGTTGTCAGTAACATGCATGTACATAAAGAAGGGTTGTATATATATATAAGTTGTATGCAACAGATAGATTAGAAACCTTGGAGGCATAAGAAATGTTGTTCCAGGTTATTTGCAGAATGGAAAAATGCAGTTCAATACGATCCTCTGACAGTCACGACCTCTGTACTCCAACGCTTATGACCCCTTGTTTTGTTACAATATTTGTTACAATCTGCACAACCATAGAAAGTCTCTGCAATATCAGGTATAATGTTATTGTTAAGGAAAGTTATACCAAGAAAAATACATTGGCAATGTGTCAGTCAAAATTGAGATAGTCTTAATTAATATCTTTTGCATAATTATGGGATAGGAATGTTGTCGTCCAATCAGAGTCCAGCACATCCAGTATATACATGTAGGTCCTCTATCCACAAATGGGTCTAAAAACTCAGTCTTAGTAACATTCTCCCATCTTTGTAAGGTGAAATGTGTTCGTATCCCTTGTTTAAAAACAGACACTAAAACTCCTATAAAGCATCATTATGCTATGCTTATCACCATTATTTCTTAAAAGTCTCTCAGTGCTCATTTAGTTCATCAAAGTGTGTAAGATATTTTAAAAGACAAAAATGGGGAATCTGAGGTCCTCTGACTTTGACTGAATCAAAAACGGTTACCGTACCCCTCCTTCTGAAATAAATAACATATCTTCCTCCTCCACATCCCCTCAGGATGCTGCCTTGTTTTAAATGTCTTCATCTCTCTTCGTCATCATAGGTGCTCTTGGTCATTGGTCTTGGCCAGCGATCATTATCATAATGACACACTAAGCTCATTATCATGTTCCTCACCATTAAGGGTCTGACTCCTCATATTCCTCCACTCCAGATTCAGGGAGTTCTGTGGTCCTCTGTCCTCTCAACAGTCAGATTGTGAGATCTTGGCGTTCCAAGTATTCACAAGCTCTCAAAATCCAGTCAGTGCAAATAAACCGTTGGACTCACAAATCAAATGGCCATCCTGTGGCCTGGTGGAGCGTCCAGGTTCCCGCTCCCTCCCTCTCAGTCTAACGGTCTAATGGCGGTCTGGATTATCCACATATCAGATGACCATGTTGGGTGAAGTCCATAAGAATCCCAGCTGGGGGTTGGATGGACAGATGCAGAGAGAAGGCAGGTCACCGTGCAAACTGACTCTGGACTTCCAGCAGGAATGTCAAACCACTAAGGGAGGAAATGATAAGAGAGACATATTTCAATTAGAGTAATGAAATAACCCAGAAGACATGATTACTCAATGAAACATTTAGAGAGACTCCTATGAGGTCAGCTGACTGGAAGTCATGAAATACTTGACCACATCATCAGCCTAACAGAAACATGATCCTGCCTGCTTACAGGAGGCCATCTACAACACATTCAACACGCAGGCCTAGTGTGGCCAGGGCTTTATGCAGCAGAGAGAGACAGACATACAGTTAGGTCCTGAAATATTTGGACAGAAACACAATTTCCATAATTTTGGCTCTGTACGCCACCACAAAGAATTTGAAATGAAACAATGACCCAAAACAAACTGCGTAAGCAACCCAGGAGTTTTTTAAGGCAAAGAAGTGGAATATTCTGCAATGGCCGAGATCGAGCCTGCATTTCACTTGCTGAAGACAAAACTAAAGGCAGAAAGACCCACAAACAAACAACAACTGAAGACTGCTGCAGTAAAGGCCTGGTAAAGCATCACAAAGGAGGAAACCCAGCATGGTGATGTCCATGGGCTCCAGACTTCAGGCAGTCATTGCCTTTAAAGGATTCTCGACAAAGTATTAAAAATGAACATTTTATTTATGATTGTTAATTTGTATAATTACATTTGAGCCCATTAAAATAGGGGACTGTGTATAAAAATGGTTGGAAGTCCTAAACGTTTCATACAATATTTTTGTTCAACCTGTTGAATCAAAGCTGAAGTCTGCACTGCAATTACATCTCGATTGCCCAGGTCATCACACTGCCTCCACTGTCTTTTACAGATGATGTGGTATGCTTCAGATCATGAGCCGTTCCAAGCCTTCCCAATACTTTTTTCTTCCCATAATTCTGTTACAGGTTGATCTTAGTTTGAATGCTGTTCCAGAACTGGGCTGGCTTTTTTTAGATGTTTTTTGGCAAAGTCAAATCCGGCCTTTCTATTCTTGAATCTCTATGAATGGCTTGCACCCTCTGTGTTGTGCAGTCTTCTCTTCATGGTAGACTGGGACAATGACATGCCTCTCCTGGAGACTGTTCTTCACTTGGCTGGATGTGTTGAAGGGTTTTTCTTTACCATGTGGATCCTGCGATCATCCACTACTGTTGTCTTTCATGGACGTCCAACTGTTGATTTGGCCACTCCTAATGTTCCCGCTATCTCTCTGGTGGATTTTGTTCTGTTTTTGCAGCCTAACTTCTTTGACTTGCATTGAGAGCTCTATTCACCGCCTCTATTGATGTAAACCAGCTCCTTATCTTCTTGTGATTTTATGCATCTATGCTTTTTCCAAAATGTGTTTCTTTTTCCTTTCTTAAACACCAGGGGAGCCTCCCCTCCTAAATTTCGTTGTTTGGTACCTGTACTGTAACAATGACAAATAAAGTCTATCTATCTATCTATCTATCTATGTTGTGTGTATACAGCAACACCTTCCAAATGCAAATGCCACACTTGGAATCAACTCAGACCTTCTAATCTACCTGCTTAATTGCTAAAGAAATAATGAAGGAATAGCCCACACTGGCCCATGAAACAGCTTTTGAGTCAATTAAAATGTGGATGTGAACACTGTCACCCTAAAGCTGAGTCTGCACTTTAAGCCCCTGTTATATAACTGTAACTTGAAACTTAAAATAAAAACAATTATGTCTGTGTCCAAATATATATGGACATAACTGTCTGTCCGATCTCAACAACACCTCCAGCAAAACGTATTTGAATATTCCCACTTAACTCACAAGCCCAGGATGTGGATGTAGAACAAAGCCTGTCAAAATAAAAGCCCCACACTGCTACTGTGAACATGTTAGAGTTAGATATAAAGACATAATATATCCTGCAGTCTTCATGATGTCCCTCTATTGTGCCTTTGTAACCGACCTTGTTCAACCTAGACAATTATGTGGGAATTAATATAAAGCCCAGGATATACAGCATAAACTAACAGTAGTTTCAGAAACAGCTCATTGCCTCCCGCACGACATCAAACAGCAAGACACCTCTACAGGCAGACGGTTTCTACGCACTGGGAGAGAGGCTTCCGAGGACATGACACAGTAGGCTATTAACACACGGCCCTCAGGCTCAAAACAAACCTACAGGGCTGATAAGACAACACCCTCCTGCTGACTGCGGTAATTAGACTATGACTTCCAATTTCACACATGAGAAAGGGACGGCGCAACAAAGACAAACTAAGGAGAAGTGAAAGATAGTTTGAAGTAAAGTAAAGTACCACTCTCAGAGTGACAGCAGGACGCGGGGCTGCTCAGCACGCTGCCGGGTTTCTCTGGGACGCAGTGGAGCGCCTGGCTGTGTCTGCGGTCGCAACGTCTGCACCAACAACTAGAGAGAGAAGACAAACATGTCAACAACTGAGACAGAAGACAGACATGTCAACAACTGAGACAGAAGACAAACATGTCAACAACTGAGACAGACAAGACAAACATGTCAACAACTGAGACAGAAGACAGACATGTCAACAACTGAGACAGAAGACAGACATGTCAACAACTGAGACAGAAGACAAACATGTCAACAACTGAGACAGACAAGACAAACATGTCAACAACTGAGACAGAAGACAAACATGTCAACAACTGAGACAGAAAGGACAAACATGTCAAGGTAAAACATATTTGTAATTCAGGAACTGAGTAGCTACTCTACGTTTGCAGTGCACTTTGTAGATTTGTGGGTTAAGAAAAAATGAGGTGCACTGTAGAAATGGTATAATCATTAACGTGCCGTACAGCAGTCTACTTACTGTAACAGGGTGCAGAGCAGCATGGACAGAACGCTGCCGATCACACAGAGCACCAGCGCCGTGGCAACCGTCTGCTGCCTGTGATTGGTGGCGACCACAGCGAGCAGGTCTGCGTGCTCGCACCTCATCCCCACGAAGCCAGGGTGACACCTGCCCAGGAGGGGAGAGAGGACGTGGATGGTCATAAAGACAAAGATGTCATCAGATGGGATAATATAAGATAGTTTCAGGTAGAATAGGTATTGACATTCATCTCAGTCCTTGATACAAATCAATTAGATACCATTGATCTCCAACAACTCTGGTGTCACTAGAATAGAACACTGTCCTATAGAACATTGTTCTGTCCTGTTGGATTCGATGCCCAGTTGTTCTGGTATCAATCTTTGTCCTGATTGGAGTGAAAAAAGGTTATTTGGCAGTCACAGCCACACATTGGTCTAAACCCAAGGTAAGAAATGTCTGTCCCCCAAACCAACCCCACTACATTAATAATATATATTATTAACTACATACTGCCTGATTACTTGAACATATGTACTGCTCCATATCTGTACCATATTGCACACCGTATGACAGTGTATTACATCTCACTGCTACCTGCACAACATTTTATGCACCACCTGACTACTACTTGAACTTGTACTGTATCATATCTGAACTATATTATTGCATACTGTATGATATTACATCTCATGTCATTGGAATCTGCACAGCTTTTTACACCACTGTTCTACAGCAGCATGACTGGTGCAGCTGTAGTACTGCTGTAGTCTCTTATCACCCTACTCATTTACTTTTCTTATATTATTGTTGATTTGCATTCTGCTGCTATTGATGCTACTGATACTATTGCTGCTATTACTGATTGATGATTTAACACGGAGGAATGTAGCTCTCGTTCCTCCGTTCATAACTTGGGAGAACCAGAACTAAACATATAATTTAAAAAAATCAAATCAAAATTCGACTTGACAAACCCAACCGTCAAAAAGAGTCATTTTCCTGTACAGAACATTAGCTTGGTCAGAAGTCCTGGCTGAGGCCACCAAACCGCTGTGGGCTGGGATCCCAGACTCCACCCCTGTATCCTAACTCCTTCTCAGAGTTGGTGAACTCTTGAGAAAGCTTTTGTTGGCCAATGAAGCCCATGGTCAGATGTATACAGATCTCAGAAACGTTACTATGGTTACGGCATGTTCTGCTGTTTTCATTGTTTCTGACAGTAAGATGAAGTGACAGCATGCTTGCAAAGTACCGTAGCAGCTCACACAATCATATCAGTAGGGTTGGGTACCGAAAATCGGTACCGGTAGGTACCGGTTA
This sequence comes from Nansenia antarctica, assembly GCF_963989245.1. Lineage (NCBI taxonomy): Eukaryota > Metazoa > Chordata > Actinopteri > Argentiniformes > Microstomatidae > Nansenia > Nansenia antarctica. The sequence goes on along the minus strand of NC_137685.1, from coordinate 347,681 downwards.
CTTTACATTCGGTATGTACCCGTACCGAATCGCAAAGGAGATTTCGGTGCCTCATTTCGGTACTTTTCTATCTCGCGACGTCACATCGCCTGTTAAATTTCCACTCAGTGAAAGCAGCGAGTACGGAAGGATAACGAGAAGGTTGCTAATAGCAACTTCCGCTAGCGGGTTGGCGTAACGC
>NC_137685.1:337500-342500 GCF_963989245.1 Nansenia antarctica | reverse complement strand
AGGAGGAGAGACAGGAGGAGAGACAGGAGGAGAGACAGGAGGAGAGACAGGAGGAGAGACAGGAGGAGAGACGGAGACAGGAGGAGAGACAGGAGGAGAGACAGGAGGAGAGACAGGAGGAGAGACAGGAGGAGAGACAGGAGGAGAGACAGGAGGAGAGACAGGAGGAGAGACGGAGACAGGAGGAGAGACAGGAGGAGAGACAGGAGGAGAGGAGACAGGAGGAGGAGAGACAGGAGGAGGAGAGACAGGAGGAGAGACAGGAGGAGAGACGGAGACAGGAGGAGAGACAGGAGGAGAGACAGGAGGAGAGACAGGAGGAGGAGAGACAGGAGGAGAGACAGGAGGAGGAGAGACAGGAGGAGAGACAGGAGGAGGAGAGACAGGAGGAGAGACAGGAGGAGAGACGGAGACAGGAGGAGAGACAGGAGGAGAGACAGGAGGAGAGACAGGAGGAGAGACAGGAGGAGGAGAGACAGGAGGAGAGGAGGTGACCGGAGGAGAGGAGGCGATAGTAGAGTTCTCCGGGCTTGTTCCGTAGCTGAACAGGGATCCTGTTGGATGAAACTAAATAAATCAGTTTGATGTTCAGAGAGAATCAGAGACAGAATGAAACTGTTGAACAGAGCAACGGAGAACTGATCATCTAGGCCAGGGGTGCTCACACTTTTTAGGCTTGTGAGCTACTTTTCAAATTACCAGCTCAACAAGATCTACCAACCAAATAAAACATATTGCCATTGCTGCGAACACAAAAATGTACTGTAATAATAACAAATTAAGGCCACGCTACACTGTTTCAAAATCAAAGAAGAGATTTATTAAACTATATAACAAATATTCACACTGGTAGTCCATTAACATTAACCTTAACTCAGGAGCTCTGAGTGGTTTACACCAGACTGGCCAGTGCCAAGCCAGGTGCCATCGACGTCTCCGGGCGGCGGAGTGTGTGTGTGTGTCTGTCTGTCTGTGTGTGTGTGTGTGTGTGTGTGTCTGTCTGTCTGTCTGTGTGTGCATGTGTGTGTGCTTGTGTCTGTCTGTCTGTCTGTCTGTCTGTGTGTGTGTGTGTGTGCTTGTCTGTGTGTGTGTGTGTGTGTGTGTGTGTGTGTGTGTGTGTGTGTGTGTGTGTGTTGTGAGGCGGCGCGGGGCTGAGTGATGCCCTCTCCTGTGTGGTCCAGACGGGAGGCGTCCCGTCTGGACCACACAGGAAAAAAAAAACAAAAACTTTTTTTTCCCACTTTCCCCCCCCCCCCCCCCCCAATGCCGTGTGATCTACCCACACTACCTTCGCGATCGACCGGTCGACCGATCGACGTAATGAGCACCCCTGATCTAGGCTTTACGTTCATTTGTGATAATGGAGTTCAAATTAATAAATTATTAATGTTCTACTGAATAGAATGATATTAATTTGACCCCATTTACCAACATATATATATATGTTACGGTACATGTGGGAAGGTTAGGGTTAGGTGCTAGGGTGCTACGGTTAGGGTTAGGGGTAGAGTTAGGGTTAGGGTTAGGATTAGGGTTAGACATGCCAGCATGTACCAAGTCACCCTAGCACCTAACCCTAATCCTAGTTTTCCCACATGTACCGTATTCCCACATGTACCCTAACATACATATATTATTATAATAATAACAACAAACCTGGGGCAATAATGGGACACATCTTGGAGAGTTAAAATACCTCACCTGCCTCACCTAAAATACCGCCCTTTAAGTCATTACTGTTCACCTCCCCATTAAGTCATTACTGTTCACCTGCCCTTTAAGTCATTACTGTTCACCTGCCCTTTAAGTCAATACTGTTCACCTGCCCTTTAAGTCATTACTGTTCACCTGCCCTTTAAGTCATTACTGTTCACCTGCCCTTTAAGTCAATACTGTTCACCTGCCCTTTAAGTCAATACTGTTCACCTGCCCTTTAAGTCATTACTGTTCACCTGCCCTTTAAGTCATTACTGTTCACCTGCCCTTTAAGTCATTACTGTTCACCTGCCCTTTAAGTCATTACTGTTCACCTGCCCTTTAAGTCATTACTGTTCACCTGCCCTTTAAGTCATTACTGTTCACCTGCCCTTTAAGTCAATACTGTTCACCTGCCCTTTAAGTCAATACTGTTCACCTGCCCTTTAAGTCAATACTGTTCACCTGCCCTACTGTTCACCTGCCCTTTAAGTCAATACTGTTCACCTGCCCTTTAAGTCAATACTGTTCACCTGCCCTTTAAGTCATTACTGTTCACCTGCCCTTTAAGTCAATACTGTTCACCTGCCCTTTAAGTCAATACTGTTCACCTGCCCTTTAAGTCAATACTGTTCACCTGCCCTTTAAGTCAATACTGTTCACCTGCCCTTTAAGTCAATACTGTTCACCTGCCCTTTAAGTCAATACTGTTCACCTGCCCTTTAAGTCAATACTGTTCACCTGCCCTTTAAGTCAATACTGTTCACCTGCCCTTTAAGTCAATACTGTTCACCTGCCCTTTAAGTCAATACTGTTCACCTGCCCTTTAAGTCATTACTGTTCACCTGCCCTTTAAGTCAATACTGTTCACCTGCCCTTTAAGTCATTACTGTTCACCTGCCCTTTAAGTCAATACTGTTCACCTGCCCTTTAAGTCAATACTGTTCACCTGCCCTTTAAGTCATTACTGTTCACCTGCCCTTTAAGTCAATACTGTTACCAGCTTGTGTTGCAGTATGATAAACGGATGGACATGGATGGGTATATATTCAAAGTTGGATTAGTCTTAATTTAGCTCTAGACTTAAGAGAGTGAACTAAATTAGAATAAAGGTGTCTTATCGTGAGACATTAAACTACACTAAGCAAAGCAACATGTAAGAGCCAGGATTGTAAAAAGACATGTTGATTGTCTTTTTAAAATAACACATCTCTGTTTAACTTGCATGCTCAAGGAATTCTCTCACAGTACAAATATTCATACACACACGTCTAAAATGATACATGGGTGAGAACATGGCCTGGCCACACATGATTCAGATCACAGACAGTCTGCTTTGGCCATGCAGGTGTACACAGAGGTACATGTCAGCTGGTGACGAGGAAGAAATGTATTACTCAAAATTATTATTATTATAACTGCTACCAACTCTGGTTCTCAGGACTGAGACATGACAGCCCAGCTCCACCGCTAAAAGGATGAGACCATTACAACTCTATAAATAGACCAGATGGTCTGCAGACGCGCTATAAAATAAACAGTTAAATCTCTCAGTGATGAACATCTTCCACTTAAACAATAACAATAATCAGATTCTGAGATAATCAATTTAAATTTTAAAATTGGGGCCAAGACGCAAACAAGCGACTGGGATCCCTGTTAGAGTAGAACCATTCCTCTGAAGCAGACTTGTAATCAATACAAGAAGAAAAGGTGTTCATTAAAAGTACATATATTTACTTTCTCGCAGTAAAACAACAACCAACTCAAGTCTACCTGCAGGATCTTAATCTGCATCAGCCCACCAGGGTTTAGGGCTCATCGTGTCCGCTGATAGTATCCTCTCCAACACCCGCAAGATTTGACTAAATTGCCACCAGAGCGTTTAAAGATCATTTAATAATAATAATAATAATAATAATAAATAAAAACCTGTACTTACCCGTTATGAGGAAGATCGCGTCCCAGAGCAGCCGGACCATCATCCTGTTTGTTTGTAAACAGCCTCAGTAAACATGTGTTTGTTTAATCTCCGTTAATCAGGAGAAAGAAAGTTATTGTTCAAACGGAATATGAGTCCGACTTCCATCTCATAAACTTAGATTTTACTTTACTGGAGAATTGTCGTTTGCGGGATCTGTAACCACGCCAGAGAGACCTGTCCAGACCTAACCCTGTCCAGTGGGCTACTTGATTAACACCAGCCAGCCATGTGCAGCGTGGAACAGCCTTCCTGGTACAAGTTCCTATCAATTAATATCTGTCAGACAGAGAGAGACTTTAAATCCACGCGGTTACAACTGGACAAACTACTAACTCCTCTCCACACGAGTTCACCCTAGGCTTACTAGGATACTCTTTACTACTGCAGCGTAATGAGAGAGACAGAGAGAGACAGAGAGAGAGAGAGAGAGAGAGAGAGAGAGAGAGAGAGAGAGAGAGAGAGAGAGAGAGAGAGAGAGAGAGAGAGAGAGAGAGAGAGAGAGAGAGAGAGAGAGAGAGAGAGAGAGAGAGAGAGAGAGAGCTGGCACACTTCCAACGGCCAAAAATAGTTTTTATTGTAAAATTATTATAATTACACTTATCACAATAATTTAATTATGATAACTCAATTTTCAGTATCCAGAGTGTAGCCTATAGGCTGTCTACAAACTGCATATTGCTAAATGTTCTAATCATATCTGTGAAAGGCAATTAGGTTACATATATGGATAGTGAGTTGGACTTGTGATCGGAAGGTTGTGAGTTCAAATCCCGCCTGGAACCACACCACTACTAGTGTGCCCTTGAGTAAGCCCTCAATTACTCCAGGGGGAATGTCCCTGTAAATCGCTTTGGATTAAAAGCGTCTGCTAAATGACAAAATTATTAAAATTAAAAGGTAATTAAAGTATTTTTCATCCAATAAAACTGTCACTGTTAATAATTAAAATTATTTTCCTGTGTCCTGTTGTGAGGTTATCATCATGTTATCATCATGTTGTCATCATGTTATCATCATGTTGTCATCATGTTATCATCATGTTGTCATCATGTTATCATCATGTTGTCATCATGTTATCATCATGTTATCATCATGTTGTCATCATGTTATCATCATGTTGTCATCATGTTATCATCATGTTATCATCATGTTATCATCATGTTGTCATCATGTTATCATCATGTTGTCATCATGTTATCATCATGTTATCATCATGTTGTCATCATGTTATCATCATGTTATCATCATGTTATCATCATGTTATCATCATGTTATCATCATGTTGTCATCATGTTGTCATCACGTTATCATCATGTTATCA
>NC_137685.1:277500-332500 GCF_963989245.1 Nansenia antarctica | reverse complement strand
AACGGACGAAATTCAATCAAACCTTCTGACTCTGCTTCTCCTCTCAGGGATTAGCATGAACGTACAGCCCATGTACTTTGGTGAAAGTGCTCCTAAGCATCTGCGAGGCGCCGTGTCCCTGTCGTCAGCTGTGTTCGCAGCGTTTGGAGTTCTGGTGGGACAGATTGTGGGCATCAGGTAAGGCACTGGATCTTAGATCAGCTGGCTCCGTCGAGGTTTTTAAAATACAGCTAAAGACTGTCTTGTATAGACAGGCTTTTGGATAGCTCCAAGGGCCTGTCTCTCTGTGTCCTGTTGATGCTGTTGTACACCTGTTGTCTGTTACTTGTTTTTATTTTCGCTTGTTTTGCCTGTTTTAACCTGCTGTGGCTTTCGCTCTTGTATTATGTTTTCTTGTGTTTTTTTTTCTTGTTATGTAAAGCACTTTGTGACCCTTGGTCTGGGAAAGGTGCTGTATAAATCAGGGTTTCCGTTAGAAAAAATTGCCGCCGGACATCGTGTCCGGGAAGATTTCGATTTACCGGACAAACGTGATATATTCCGGACATATTAAAATATAATAAAAATAATTTTTTTCAAAATTATATATATTTTTTTCCAAATCTAATATAGCTGTTTGTCGCGGTGATTACTGTTGTGTAGCGGCCTATATATGCCATTTAATGTCTATTTCTCATCCGATACGATTAGATGCGAGCTATATAATATATAATAATATAACATGATTCGCATGCGCGCTATATGTCCAGCGCTGAACGGGCGCCTCTGGGAACTGAACAGACAGCATCGATCAATGAACGGACTCCACATTACGTTAACTGAAGTTTGTTAAATTGTTTGGGATTAATGTGAGTTTTCTATTTTCTCTTTCCAGTTTGACCCTTTTTCTATCAATAAAACAACGTCATTTCTATAACCAGGTCTCGCTGGTTGGGAACGCATTTCGTTTAGCTGATATGTTACGCAACCGAACAGCTTCGGGAAAACGAGTAGCAGCGCACATAGTAGTGAGCAAATACTGACTTCCACTTTTAGTCCTAGGCAAAGGTCCAACACAATCAATTATTACACGTTCAAATGGCTCCCCTATAGCAGGAATGGGATGCAATGGTGCGGGTGGAATGGATTGATTAGGCTTACCCGCCATCTGACAAGTATGGCAACAGCGGCAGTGCTTGGCAACATCCGCCTTCAGTCCGGGCCAAAAGAAATGTTTCAATATCAGCTGATAAGTTTTAGTTATACCTAAATGTCCTGACCACTGGCTCTCATGTGCTACAGATAACACCTGTTGTCTATAACCCACAGGCACAACCACTTGTTTTACAGTATTCCACTCACAACCATTTGCATTAGGAGGAGACAATTTACGCATTAATATCCCATCGTTAAGGAAATAAACTACGTTGCCCCCTATTTCAGATTCCTCACTAGCTGCATGTAAAAAACATTTGTTTAATGACTGATCAGCTACTTGAGCGACACGCAATCGCTCGCCGGTTACAGGCAGAGATAGGCTGTCAGCGGATGGTATGGTAGGACTCGGGGAGGATGGTAACTCTACCACTTTCTCCCTGGGAGAAGCTGAAACAATCGGGTTCTCATCCCTTTCAGAAAAGGCTTGCATAATCACACTATCACAGAGAGAAACATCGCTATCCTCCTCTCTGCCTCGACTCGATTGTGCACGAGTTATAGCGCACACCGGAAACAACCGCTGTTTCGCATAGGCAGCCTACACATTAGGAGTCATCATCATGCCGGTGTCAAATCATATCATAATAAAATAAATACATAGCCTATATATTCGTCTTTTTTAAAATAGAAGGAATCAGAATGTGAACTTTAGCGAATTGTATTCAAATTGTGCTTAGAGGGAATTATTTTCACCGGACATTTATGTCCGACGAGTTTTCAATTTGTCGGACTTCAAAAAAAAATACCGGACAAAGTCCGGGAATTACCGGTTAACGGAAACCCTGGTATAAATACATTTTACTTACTTACTTACTTATTTACTGTGAACATACTAACCCTAACCTTAACCCTACTGTACAATAAACAACAGACTGTAGGTGGTTGTGTAGTAAATGTTTAGGTTGATGGTGATGTGTTTGCAGGGAGATATAAACAACAGACTGTAGTGGTTGTCTAGTGGTTATGGAGTGTAGTATTGTGTAGTATTGTATAGTGGTACTGTAGGTGGTGGTCTAGTTGATGTTTAGGTTGTCTAGTAGATGTTTAGGTTGTGTAGTTGGTGTTTAGGTTATAAATAAACAACTGTAGGTGGTTATCTAGTTGATGTGATGGTTGATGTGGTCATGTGATGGTGTGTTTGCAGGGAGATCCTGGGCAGCGAGCCGGTCTGGCACTACCTGCTGTCCAGTAACGCCATCCCCGGCTTCCTTCAGCTCCTCACCCTCCCCTGGTTCCCTGAGAGCCCCAGATACCTCCTCATAGACAAGGGGGACAAGGAGGCCTGCATCCATGGTAGATCCATGTGTGCATGTGTGTGTGCGTGTGTGTGTGTGTGTTTGTGTGTGTGTATGTTTGTGTGTGTGTGTGTACCTTGCGTGCAGTATACATTAGAGTAAGCGCAGGTTGTGTTGTGATTTGAGGCAGGTCTGCGGCGGCTGCGAGGCTGTGAGGTGCAGCGCAGCGAGCTGGACGAGATCCTTCAGGAGCAGGCGGAGGCCAAGGGCCAGAGACCCAGCCGGCCGTGGGAACTGTTCGCCGACCGCAACGTCCGCTGGCAGCTGATCTCTGTCATAGTCATCAGCAGCGCCATGCAGCTCTGCGGTAACGACTCGGTGAGTCAATGTTAAGACACTGTAGTGTATACTTTATAGTAAAAGCTTAGTAGAAAGGCCTGGTCATGTTTCATTTGTTCTTTAACGGCGGTACCCTTTAGCAAGAAAGGTTGCTCAGCAGGCTGGTGTTCTGGCCAGCGTGGTGTCTCTGTATTTCGTGTCTCTGGTATTAGTCTTGGCTGTGGGGCTGACAGGCCCAGGCCCACTCCCATGCTCCTGCAGGGTGTTCCTGACAGAGAACTCTCTGGGATTAAAGTTACCTACCTCTGAAGTACACCATTGTACGCAGTAAAACATAGTCAGATCAAATTTACTTCTGGGAAAGGGTTTCAGCTGGACCCCTGGTTCCACCGCCAGCGTGATTAGAAATGCGAGATCGACTAGCTATGAATATTTCATACTGCGCGTTGACGTTTTACATTTCATTGTACCGTACCTTTTAAAAAATGCATGCTGATGATGACATAAGCTTTTAGCTTCACAGTGTCGCGCCGAGGGGAGCGGGAGGTGAACGACTAGGTGTAATGAAGAGGAGGTTGAGTCAGTCCAGAGCGTTTCTCTGGAGCTGTAGTCTTAGTAGCCTGCACCTCGCAAACAGCTGACTGTAATTAAAGCGTCCTCTGAGGGATTTATACCACAGGGTTGGCAGCCTCGGGGAGGGAGCTGGGTATTAGAGCAGTAATGTGCAAAATGCTTTGCTCAATCAGCTTATTGCGAATGAGTGATGAAGTGAAATTCGTACCTGTGTTCCTCGGTGCTCTTACATTTGTTCTCTCTTTCACTCAAACAGATTTACTTCTATGCATTCTATGTGTTTCAAGAGGCAGGGATCGCCCCTGAAAAGATCCAATATATCACTATCGGCACGGGCGCTTGTGAGTTCACGGCCTGTATCCTATCTGTGAGTATCCCCGAGTAATCATGTGGCTGTTATGTAACGACCCCGGAGGGAAAGAGAGATTGTTCTCCTCTCTCTGCTTAAGTCCTTAATCCAGACTATTGAAATAGTTTCTGTGTGAGAAAAGGTCCTTTTACACTATCTTGCATTCCAAGGGTTGTTTGAGCGTTTTTCCAGACATTCTGTTTGGATGATAAGGTTTCTGTATTATATTTTGACACACATGACTATGTGAACATGCTCACCTCTGTGTCGTAAATGATCTGAACCATGTATTGTTATTTCCACCTCCTCAGAACCTGCTGATCGAACGTCAAGGCCGGAGGTTTCTGTTGATGGGAGGATACGTCCTCATGACAGGCTGGGCTGTCGTCTTCACTATAGCTCTGTCATTTGAGGTACTGGTATTATATTGTTGTTAGTGGAAGGATCGTGTTGTCCCATGTAGCAGGCTTGCTCTCTGAAGAGTGGTATCAGCAGAGTGGTCTTTGAACCCACTGTAAAGCCACTGGAGTTCAGTTAATTAAATGTTATGAGACACCACTCAGCCAGGCCACCGGGGGGCAGGTTTGTACATGGTTCCCTGCAGGCCAGCGACATGGATGGTTAGGCAGAGGTTTATCACTAATCCCCAACACTGATTTTCCAATGTCTTTGCGTCATAAACATGACACCACATTAACTTGTATGCTTTGTTTCCCCTCTGACAGCACATCATAGACTGGATGCCGTATTTGAGCATGACGTGCATCTTCACTTACATCCTGAGCTTCGGCATGGGACCAGGTCAGTCACCTGCTACAACTGCATAACTGTGTTATGTAATCGTCCTCATTGAATATTACCCACAGTAAGATCACAGTGTTGATAAGTCTCCATGTACCATAACCAGCTGGCGTGACGGGCATCCTGCCTACGGAGCTGTTCAACCAGACCGCCCGGCCAGCGGCCTACATGATCGCCGGCTCCATGCTGTGGATCAACCAGTTTATCATCGGCATGATCTTCCCCTTTCTAGTTGTAAGTTAAGACAACCTCCCAACACACACACACACACACACACACACACACACACACACACACACACCATACCTTTCTCCTTTCCTGTATGTCCCACTATTTGACAGCCTTTCTTTGCTCTCTCTCTCTCTCTCTCTCTCTCTCTCTCTCCAGAGTGAGCTGGGACAGTTCTGTTTTGTCCCGTTTGCGGCCGTCTGCTTCGTGGCTGCTCTGTACGTCGGCCTGGTCCTGCCTGAGACCAAAGGGAAGACGCTGCCGATGATCGCCAGAGAGTTCCACAAGCTGAACTACCGGGGCCAGGACAAGCAGGACTCAGCTGGGAGGATCCACTACCAGCAGGGAGAAGTCTGCCACTCTACGGCGCTGTAGGCCTCCATCTCCTCCACAGCTCTGACCTGAACCACAGTCAGACTCAGAGGCCTTGTTAGGATCTTGAAACATTGGGGGCCCACGTTTCGTTGTCGACGAGGGGCGTGGGGGGGGTGGTGGTGGTGGGGGGGTTGGGGGTGTTAGCTAAGTTTCGGGTTGAAGAGTGGGGGCTTGCGACAGCGATGCACTAAATCGATGGCGACTTTTTTCCAGGATTCGGAGATCCAGGGCTATTAATAAGCCTTGGAAGTTTAACGACATCACTGGTCACACCCATGGTCACACCCTGGTCATACCCTGGTCACACCCATGGTCATACCCATGCACTAGGGTCCCATGCACTAGTTGACTTTGGCTTTAGGTGTGCTTAATTTTTGGCCAGTCATCTGTATTGTAACCAGAATACAAAGATAGTTTTTTCCTTTCATCTCATTGAAAGTAAGTAGATATTCTGCAAAAGCTCCATTATTTGAAGAAAATCGCGTAGGACTGCCATGTACCATATATATCTGCCATATCATACCTCCGTTTTATATTGAAAAATATGATGATGAATACATGTGGGACGGAGGTATGATGGTCCTGATAGGATAGGTGTGGCAGTCTTGCGTGCCCCAGTGAGTCAACTCGTATTACAGTGCTTACCATCACCAAGTTCACTTGCCAACTAAAGCACTTGATTACCGTTGATATAAACATACTATACTACTCCATCAGAAGAGTATGGGAGAACTTGGTGTTAAGCATAATACAAGACTCAATTAGACATATGCACTCTGCCATATATCAAACCTCCACTATGATTGGAAATTAAGTAGTGTCCAGTGGAATTATATTTAGCAGTAGCGAGTCTGGGGCAGTTCTTATGCGCTCTGCCCTGCTGGTTGCGCGATGCAGGACAGCTGTGAAAGGAGACAGACCAGGCAATGTTCAGGCTTCCATTCACACTTACCACGACTCGGGACTTTCCATGGAATTATACATGGTCTCGACCAGGGTAATAGGCCAATCGGATTTCCCTGGTCAGTCGCATTCAGACTTACGTCGACCCTGGAAATTGCATGGAATCTACTGGGAAGGCTTGTATGTGTGAAAGGGGCTTTAATTAGGACACTTTTAGTGTGCTTTAACCTGTTGGTGTTGAAGAAGATTCTCAACTGATTTGTGAACAATGACATTTTTTAAAATGTTGAACAAGGTTTACTGATTTATCCCAGCATGCCTTTGTATGTCCAACATTCACATATTACTATGGTAACCATAACCCTGGCCCAAAGGCCTGTCTGTCTCAGGTCTCCCCCCTCCACACACACACACACACACACACACACACACACACACACACATTCTCTCTCTCTTTCGCTGTAAATTACTCCAGGGAGACTGCCCCTGTAATCTATAATTGTAAATGGCCAGGTATCATAATGTGTATATATATGGTGAGTGAGATTATATCAAGGTAAATGAGATTAAACCAAATGAGATTAAACCAAAGAGAAATGTTACGGAGAAATGTCCACCATTCCCACAATAGACATATCTGAACATTATACTCATCAACTACACTCACTGAAAGCTTTATTAGGAACACTACACTGGGTAGGGCCTCGCTCTGCTCTCACAACAGCCTCAATTCTTTGTGGCATTGATTCCACAAAATGTTGGAAACATTCTTTTGAGATTCTGGTCCAAGATGACATGATTGCATCACACAATTCCTGATATCTCAGGTGAACTGTCTGTAACAAGCTGTGAGTCTCCCGTTCTGCCACATCCATAAGCTGTTCTACCACATCCATAAAGTAAATCTGCTATTGGAAAATCTGCTATTGGATTCAGATCTGGTGACTGGGAAGGCCACTGAAACCAGTCTGAGACGACTGTTGCTTTGTGACATGGTGCATTACCATGCTGGAAGCAGCCATTAGGAGATGGGTACATTGTGGCCATGAAGGGATGCACATGGTCAGCAACAACACTCTAGGCTGTGGCTTTCAAACGATGATTGATTGGTATTAACAGTCCCAAAGAAAGAAAACATTCCCCACACCATTACACCACCTGAATGAATAAGACGGTGTACATATATTCCTAATAAAGTGTCCAGTGGTGTATGTTGAGGATGTTGTATTTATAGAACATTTCATATCAAGGTGATATTTCATTGTTTGAGATAGATGTCCATATATGGTCACATGCCGTTTGACTTATGTTGTTGTTGTAATTAGGAACCTACTGTACTGTGGGGAAATAAATTATCTTCAAAGTGACTTCTTACATTTCTCTGTTCTGTTTGTATTGTTGTGTCAACCTGTTTCCTTATCAAATAGATGGCAATATAGTTTATGTCCAATGATACTGATGAGAGATTTTAAATCACCTCACTCCAAGATCGTTCTCGATGTCAGTGCTCATGAAATGGTTTGATCTACAGATTGTTCTGGAGACCAAATATCCTTATGGTTTATTGTAAATACAATACTTTATCCTCGTTATTTCTGTCAAAGTTGGGAAGACATTCTTCCTTTTTGTCCTGTTCTTTGTATTTCAAAAGCTTACTGAGAAACAATGTCACTATTATATATAAATATTATATATAAATCTGCTAAATGCCAAAAATGTATATAAGAAAAGTATAAAGGCCTTATAGATTGCCAGTTAAAATATGAAGGGTTGCCAAGGAAATTAGGCTATGCAACAAAGCATCTTAATATTAATAATCTGGTTCCAAGTAATTCAATGAACACTGTGTACAGAGAATAGTTGAGTTTGGGTCAATCAAAAGAGACTTTAATAGCACTGTAAACGTATACAACTATTACCAAAAATACATCATATTTACAGAGAAATGCTACATGCTACCTTCATGGTAAATTATAGATAATGACAGAGAGAGACAGAGAGACAGAGAACAGACAGACCTGAATAGTAGTCTACTCACAGACAACAGTACTCACAGACCAGAAAACAAAGAGCAGGATATTATGAGCAAGATAGTCTTAGTATGAGGTGGTGACTGGGGTGGGAAGAACCAGTGATGATGTTTCCTGCTCTCATACGGTCCTGGAGAGGAACATGTCTCTCATACGGTCCTGGAGAGGAACATGTCTCTCATACGGTCCTGGAGAGGAACATGTCTCTCATACGGTCCTGGAGAGGAACATGTCTCTCATACGGTCCTGGAGAGGAACATGTCTCTCATACGGTCCTGGAGAGGAACAGGTCCTGGAGAGGAACAGGTCCTGGAGAGGAACAGGTCCTGGAGAGCACTTGACCATCACTTTCTGTCTTCAGCTGCCGCAAGAGGAACATCCTCTGCTGTGCTTCTTAATGGTGGAGGTGATGTTCTCCTCCTTAATGGTGGAGGTGATGTTCTCTGCTGGGCTTCTTAATGGTGGAGGTGATGTTCTCCGCCCTCCTGTGAAAGACAGACAGCATCCAGTTGTCAAATGACACTTCAGGATTCACAAACTCCAAAGTCTAAACATCAGTGAGACACAACAGTCATGTTGGCGCATCAGGGGAAGGGGACGGACGTCTCCCCCCTCAGGGTCACAAATGAACAAAATCCAAATGAGAGCAAACTGTAGTTCAGTTTAGTTTGTTAGGATTAGCTGCTGCTCATGGGGTCCAACATAAAAAACATGACACAGTACAGAAGAGGTACAGACAAATTATAGACGAGAAAAAACACAAATGAACACAAAGAAATACAATATTACACTACATTTAAATAAAATAATCAAATAATGTTAGACACAAAGAAACATGTTCCCGGAGCTTGTTTGTGTGAAATCAAGGCAATGTCGATGCGTAATCCTTATTTAAATAAAGGTGTGTTAAAACTCACAACTTGTTTACTTTGCAAAGTGACCCTGAGATCCATAATGGAACTGATTACAACAACACCCACATAATTGCAACAGCAACACCATATGATGACCCAGGTTACCATGACGAAGGTTTCTCCTTCTATCAGTGGCCCCGGGCCTGAGCTAGATTACTCTTCCTGCAACGAATGGTGGACTGACGATTCACATGCTTAGCACTCAAATGTATTGATTGTAAGTCGCTTTGGAATAAGGCGTCTGCTAAATGCCAAAAATGTAAAATGTAAATGACCCAGGTTCTGACCAATAAAAAGAGACCATTGTATCAGTGTGCACCAATGATTTGTAAAATTAGCATATACCCACAAGATTAACTGGTTATGTCATAATAATGTTTTGATATGAGAGGTGCCTCTTATCTTTTACACCACAACAGGGAGTTGTCTATTAGTTCTGATGTAATGAAAAAGCAGTTATAATTCTACTATTTTAATTAAACTCCTGTTTATAACCACCTTGTCTTCCTAAAAATGTTTGTCAATACATTAATAGTGCATTTGTGTAAACATCAGGGGTACAACATATTGTAAGATGAATTAATTAATTGAAATATATATATATATTTCTTTATATCATTAAGTCTCCATGGTGAATCTCTACTCCATAAACTGTCATTGCTCTAGTTTCAACTGACAAGCAGTAATGTTTGTTGTAACTATCGGGTTGGTTCTGAATATTTTAGATTAATTATATTATATATATTATCTAAGATTATAATATTATAATATTATCTTAATATTACCCTAACCCTAACAGGAGCAATAAGGACTATATAAAACATACAGAAACGACCATGTGTTGAGATGTCCCACCTGACGTCCTCTGACGACGCACAGGAGAACGGGTCAATTATTATTCTTTTGAAGATGCGTCATAACAGCAGCCATCTCTCCTTGTCAGAAACATAATAAACATAATGCCAAACCGCGGGGGGACAAACAGGGACGGTAGTTTACGTTTGACGGCGATGCCGCCGGGCGTTAACCACGAGATCCAGTTTGGTCAAGGAACTCCAGCTCCAAGAGTGGTTCAGTCCTGCTCTTCTCACGGTCCAAAGATCATCATGTCCTCACATGATAAACTCCACATTGTACACATCTGAATGATCAACCCGGACTGATTAATGTGTAAGTGGGCGGCAGAGAGAGCAGAGAGGATATAATAACCCATATTATGCTGAAGCAGAGAGAGTCTCTCCTGATCTGACCCGCCAGCAGCATCCAGCAGCATCCAGGACAGAGAGATGAAGGACGCACTGAAGGAGCTGGTAATGTCACATCATCACCATATCATAATATCATAATATCATACACTATTCAGACACTATTAGTGAATTAGAAATGTCCTAGTGTCGTACTGGGAATCAGTGTTACTGTGTTGATTCAGTCATGATCGTCTTCCAGTGTTGATTTAGTATTTGACTAAATGATCAATTAGCCTACGTTACTGAAGGGAAGAAGTTGAACTGCTAACCGATAGAACTTTCAATTGTCTAGTTGCTATGTTTTTTTTTGTTTTTTTTTACTCCGCTACATTGCAAAAAAAAAAGAAGAAAAAAAGTAATACTGGAAACACTAGAAGGCCTACTGGGATTTAGTTTAACTTTCACCGCTGCTGCGAAACTCAGTTAGATTGATAGTGGAACTACTCCTCAACAATGCACAACACAGATATATATAATGCTATATAACTGCTCTTTATTTGCATAAAGATGTCGATTTCCCTTGCAGGTGCAGTACCGCAGGCTGTACCTGTTGACGGTGGTCCTGGGCATCGGAGGGTCGTTCCAGTATGGCTTACAGGTCTCCATCATGGCTTCTCCTGCAGAGGTAAGAGTCACCAGCTGGGAGGGGTTACATCACTGTAGAAAGACAGAGGAGTGGCAGTGAAATGATGGGAAGTGTATTGGTGTTACACCCCCAGGGTCAGGGTTAGGGTCTGGGTGGCTGAGCCACATAAACACAGGACACACAGTTACAATGTAATGAGAACAGTGAAGAACAAGGACATGAATGAATGAAAGCTTTATTTCGAACATGTGAAAAAAGAAATAGTTATAACAAGAAAAAACAAAACAAAAACAAGAAAAAACAAAACAAAACAAAACAAAACAAAAAACACTATTTACTTAACATCTCCGACATGGAGACAAGGTGAATAGTTTAATAGTTTAATGATCATTTATTGTACCAAGACTAAGGAGAGAAGAGGGGGAATTGTGCCCAAAGAAAGAAACAAAAAGTAGTAATAAGATATTAATAATTCAACTTTATTGTCATTGCAGAGTAGAAGTACCAGACAATGAAATGCAGTTTATCATCTAACCAGAAGTGCAGATAGTGATATAAAACATGATATAAAAACATGTCAGTGATAGTGATAGGAACAGTATGGCAAGTAGGATAGTATGTACAGTTATGAGCTATGTACAGTTATGAGCTATGTACAGTTATGAGATATGTACAGTTATGAGATATGTACAGTTAAGGTAGCTATGTACAGTTATGAGCTATGTACAGTTATGAGCTATGTACAGTTATGAGCTATGTACAGTTATGGACTATGTACAGTTATGGACTATGTACAGTTATTAGCTATGTACAGTTATGAGCTATATACAGTTATGAGCTATATACAGTTATGAGCTATGTACAGTTATGAGCTATGTACAGTTATGAGCTATGTACAGTTATGAGCTATGTACAGTTAAGGTAGCTATGTACAGTTATGAGCTATGTACAGTTATGAGCTATGTACAGTTATGAGCTATGTACAGTTATGAGCTGTATACAGTTATGAGCTATGTACAGTTATGAGCTATGTACAGTTATAAGCTATGTACAGTCATGAGCTATGTACAGTTATGAGCTATATACAGTTATGAGCTATGTACAGTTATGAGCTATGTACAGTCATGAGCTATGTACAGTTATGAGCTATGTACAGTTATGAGCTAAGTACAGTTATGAGATATGTACAGTTATGAGCTATGTACAGTTATGAGCTATATACAGTTATGAGCTATGTACAGTTATGAGCTAAGTACAGTTATGAGATATGTACAGTTAAGGTAGCTATGTACAGTTATGAGCTAAGTACAGTTATGAGCTATGTACAGTTATGAGCTATGTACAGTTATGAGCTATGTACAGTTATGAGCTAAGTACAGTTATGAGATATGTACAGTTATGAACTATGTACAGTTATGGACTATGTACAGTTATTAGCTATGTACAGTTATGAGCTATATACAGTTATGAGCTACATACAGTTATGAGCTATGTACAGTTATGAGCTATGTACAGTTATGAGCTATATACAGTTATGAGCTATATACAGTTATGAGCTATATACAGTTATGAGCTATATACAGTTATGAACTATATACAGTTATGAGCTGTATACAGTTATGAGCTATGTACAGTTATGAGCTATGTACAGTTATGAGCTATATACAGTTATGGGCTATGTACAGTTAAGGTGGCTATGTAGCTACAGCATGGTTTGTACAGATGTATAAAGAGGCTATATCAGAGCAGCTATGTGCAATATGCTAATATATGGTTTGTTCAAAGATAGTATTTGTAAACAGCAGTAGTGCAAAGGGTGTTCACATTGACCTATACCTAAGAATGCTGCTAGACACAGTCTAAATACAGTCCAGACACAGTCTAACACTCTACGCTAACCAAAAACACAACAGAAGGCACCTGCCCTCCACTCACTAGTCTAGACAAGAGGAACTTATACATGCAGAACATGTATTCCTCCGAAGACTTTTCCTCTGCAATAAACGTGTAGACTATATGAGCGCTCCGGTGTCTTACTTTGGGTAATCTAATAGAAGTGCCCAGGTAATAATTCTGCTATTATATTGTCCTCTACTGCTGAGCACCAAAACCCTCGGATCTTAAACTTGGCTGAAGTGCGTTGGACTTTACGTTTGTGTCTTCATAACATGATTACAAGTCTGCTTTTGAGAGAAAACCTGAACCAAACATGAACCAAACATCTCCCTGTCTGTCCCTGTCTGTCCCTGTCTGTCCCTGTCTGTCCCTGTCTGTCCCTGTCTGTCCCTGTCTGTCCCTGTCTGTCCCTGTCCCTCTGCAGCACATCCAGAGCTTTGTGAACCAGACGTGGCTGGGCAGGTACGAGGTTCCGGTGGATTCTTCCACCAACATGCTGATCTGGTCCTTCATGATGTCTGTGTTCAGCCTGGGCGGCTGGGCCGGGGCTGTGCACAGCGGGAGCCTGCCTGTGGTCCACGGACGGTGAGACTTCATACTCCAACACACACACACACACACACACATACACACACACACAGTGACAGCCTCTCTTCTCTCTGTGTGACAGCCTCTCTTCTCTCTCCTCTCTGTGTGACAGCCTCTCTTCTCTCTGTGTGACAGCCTCTCTTCTCTCTGTGTGACAGCCTCTCTTCTCTCTTCTCTCTCTGTGTGACAGCCTCTCTTCTCTGTGTGTGACAGCCTCTCTCCTCTCTGTGTGTGACAGCCTCTCTCCTCTCTCTGTGTGACAGCCTCTCTCCTCTCTGTGTGACAGCCTCTCTTCTCTGTGTGTGACAGCCTCTCTTCTCTCTGTGTGACAGCCTCTCTCCTCTCTGTGTGTGACAGCCTCTCTTCTCTCTGTGTGACAGCCTCTCTTCTCTGTGTGACAGCCTCTCTTCTCTGTGTGTGACAGCCTCTCTTCTCTCTGTGTGACAGCCTCTCTTCTCTCTGTGTGACAGCCTCTCTTCTCTCTGTGTGACAGCCTCTCTTCTCTCTGTGTGACAGCCTCTCTCCTCTCTGTGTGACAGCCTCTCTTCTCTGTGTGTGACAGCCTCTCTTCTCTGTGTGTGACAGCCTCTCTCCTCTCTGTGTGACAGCCTCTCTTCTCTCTGTGTGACAGCCTCTCTTCTCTGTGTGACAGCCTCTCTTCTCTCTGTGTGTGACAGCCTCTCTCCTCTCTGTGTGACAGCCTCTCTTCTCTCTGTGTGACAGCCTCTCTTCTCTGTGTGACAGCCTCTCTCCTCTCTGTGTGACAGCCTCTCTTCTCTCTGTGTGACAGCCTCTCTTCTCTCTGTGTGACAGCCTCTCTTCTCTCTGTGTGACAGCCTCTCTTCTCTGTGTGTGACAGCCTCTCTCCTCTCTGTGTGTGACAGCCTCTCTTCTCTGTGTGACAGCCTCTCTTCTCTGTGTGACAGCCTCTCTTCTCTGTGTGACAGCCTCTCTTCTCTCTGTGTGACAGCCTCTCTTCTCTGTGTGACAGCCTCTCTTCTCTCTGTGTGACAGCCTCTCTCTTCTCTGTGTGACAGCCTCTCTTCTCTCTGTGTGACAGCCTCTCTCCTCTCTGTGTGACAGCCTCTCTCCTCTCTGTGTGACAGCCTCTCCTCTCTGTGTGACAGCCTCTCTCCTCTCTGTGTGACAGCCTCTCTCTTCTCTGTGTGACAGCCTCTCTTCTCTCTGTGTGTGACAGCCTCTCTTCTCTGTGTGTGACAGCCTCTCTTCTCTCTGTGTGACAGCCTCTCTCCTCTCTGTGTGACAGCCTCTCTTCTCTCTGTGTGACAGCCTCTCTTCTCTCTGTGTGACAGCCTCTCTTCTCTGTGTGTGACAGCCTCTCTCCTCTCTGTGTGTGACAGCCTCTCTCCTCTCTGTGTGACAGCCTCTCTTCTCTCTGTGTGACAGCCTCTCTTCTCTGTGTGTGACAGCCTCTCTTCTCTGTGTGTGACAGCCTCTCTCTTCTCTGTGTGTGACAGCCTCTCTTCTCTCTGTGTGACAGCCTCTCTTCTCTCTGTGTGACAGCCTCTCTTCTCTCTGTGTGACAGCCTCTCTTCTCTCTGTGTGACAGCCTCTCTCCTCTCTGTGTGACAGCCTCTCTTCTCTGTGTGTGACAGCCTCTCTTCTCTCTGTGTGACAGCCTCTCTTCTCTCTGTGTGACAGCCTCTCTTCTCTGTGTGTGACAGCCTCTCTCCTCTCTCTGTGTGACAGCCTCTCTTCTCTCTGTGTGACAGCCTCTCTTCTCTCTGTGTGACAGCCTCTCTTCTCTCTGTGTGACAGCCTCTCTCCTCTCTCTGTGTGACAGCCTCTCTTCTCTCTGTGTGACAGCCTCTCTTCTCTGTGTGACAGCCTCTCTTCTCTCTGTGTGACAGCCTCTCTTCTCTCTGTGTGACAGCCTCTCTCCTCTGTGTGACAGCCTCTCTCCTCTCTGTGTGACAGCCTCTCTTCTCTCTGTGTGTGACAGCCTCTCTTCTCTCTGTGTGACAGCCTCTCTCCTCTGTGTGACAGCCTCTCTTCTCTCTGTGTGTGACAGCCTCTCTTCTCTCTGTGTGTGACAGCCTCTCCTCTCTCTGTGTGACAGCCTCTCTCCTCTCTGTGTGACAGCCTCTCTTCTCTCTGTGTGACAGCCTCTCTTCTCTGTGTGTGACAGCCTCTCTCCTCTCTGTGTGACAGCCTCTCTTCTCTCTGTGTGACAGCCTCTCTTCTCTCTGTGTGACAGCCTCTCTTCTCTCTGTGTGACAGCCTCTCTTCTCTCTGTGTGACAGCCTCTCTTCTCTGTGTGTGACAGCCTCTCTTCTCTCTGTGTGACAGCCTCTCTTCTCTCTGTGTGACAGCCTCTCTCCTCTCTGTGTGTGACAGCCTCTCTTCTCTCTGTGTGACAGCCTCTCTTCTCTCTGTGTGACAGCCTCTCTCCTCTCTGTGTGACAGCCTCTCTTCTCTCTGTGTGACAGCCTCTCTCCTCTCTGTGTGTGACAGCCTCTCTTCTCTCTGTGTGACAGCCTCTCTCCTCTCTGTGTGTGACAGCCTCTCTTCTCTGTGTGTGACAGCCTCTCTTCTCTCTGTGTGACAGCCTCTCTTCTCTCTGTGTGTGACAGCCTCTCTTCTCTCTGTGTGACAGCCTCTCTCCTCTCTGTGTGTGACAGCCTCTCTTCTCTCTGTGTGTGACAGCCTCTCTTCTCTCTGTGTGTGACAGCCTCTCTTCTCTCTGTGTGACAGCCTCTCTCCTCTCTGTGTGACAGCCTCTCTTCTCTCTGTGTGACAGCCTCTCTTCTCTGTGTGTGACAGCCTCTCTTCTCTCTGTGTGACAGCCTCTCTTCTCTCTGTGTGACAGCCTCTCTCCTCTCTGTGTGACAGCCTCTCTCCTCTCTGTGTGTGACAGCCTCTCTTCTCTGTGTGTGACAGCCTCTCTTCTCTCTGTGTGACAGCCTCTCTTCTCTGTGTGTGACAGCCTCTCTTCTCTCTGTGTGACAGCCTCTCTTCTCTCTGTGTGACAGCCTCTCTTCTCTCTGTGTGACAGCCTCTCTTCTCTCTGTGTGACAGCCTCTCTTCTCTCTGTGTGACAGCCTCTCTTCTCTCTGTGTGACAGCCTCTCTCCTCTCTGTGTGACAGCCTCTCTTCTCTCTCTGTGTGACAGCCTCTCTTCTCTCTGTGTGTGACAGCCTCTCCTCTCTGTGTGTGACAGCCTCTCTCCTCTCTGTGTGTGACAGCCTCTCTTCTCTGTGTGTGACAGCCTCTCTCCTCTCTGTGTGTGACAGCCTCTCTTCTCTCTGTGTGACAGCCTCTCTTCTCTGTGTGTGACAGCCTCTCCTCTCTCTGTGTGACAGCCTCTCTCCTCTCTGTGTGACAGCCTCTCTCCTCTCTGTGTGACAGCCTCTCTCCTCTCTGTGTGACAGCCTCTCTTCTCTTCTCTCTGTGTGACAGCCTCTCTTCTCTTCTCTCTGTGTGTGACAGCCTCTCTTCTCTCTGTGTGTGACAGCCTCTCCTCTCTGTGTGTGACAGCCTCTCTTCTCTGTGTGTGACAGCCTCTCTTCTCTCTGTGTGACAGCCTCTCTCCTCTCTGTGTGTGACAGCCTCTCTTCTCTCTGTGTGACAGCCTCTCTTCTCTGTGTGTGACAGCCTCTCTTCTCTCTGTGACAGCCTCTCTTCTCTCTGTGTGACAGCCTCTCTTCTCTCTGTGTGACAGCCTCTCTTCTCTCTGTGTGACAGCCTCTCTTCTCTCTCCTCCGTCTGCAGGAAGAAGACTCTGCTGTTCAACAACGTGGTGGCGGTGCTGGCGGCTCTGCTGATGGTCTTCAGCCGCACGGCCAAGAGCTTTGAGATGATTCTGCTGGGCCGGTTCCTCTACGGGTACAACGTTGGTATGTGTGAGGTTCTTTTTTTACCCAAAAATGTCTCCATGATTTTATTATATATTCCTTCATGTATAAATTCTATATTGGGAGATGGGTGGAGGGTTATCAAAGGAATTCAATCAAGGGAATCAAGGGAACATTGTCCCACATATTTTCACACAACATGTGTCTCTTGGTCCATTCTCATTACGTAAGAGCAGGAATACAGCCAGAACATAAAGGAATAGGCTATATGCACACTCTCTTCCGCATTACGACTCTGCCATGTACTTCATTTCCGATGTAGCTTGAAACATATTTATATAGTTTAAAGCCCTTTTCCTTTTTACTTGCTATGGTAGCACAAGATTCCTGGATAAATCGACCCACATCGGTGATTGAAAGCTTTGGTAAATCTTGCAGAGAAAACAAAAAAGAACGCAGCCATGGTTTTTAAATACGCGCGCCGGTGGAGGGACTTAACACCGGAAATAAAGTACATGGCAGAGTGGGAATGCAGAAGAGTGTGCATAGCCTATTGCCCCCTAAGAAAATTGTGACACGGTCTGGTGAAAAATGTTCATAATCTGGAAACAAACAGAGAAATGACCATGTCCTACTGAGGACTTTTTAGCCAGACCCTGTCACAATTATTATATCACCTGTTCTACTTGAAGATCAATATTTTGCTGAGACCAGAGCAACTTTAGCCCAGTTTCCCTGTAGCAGATAAGAGCATGAGAAACTGGGGGAGTCGTCCTCCTCCTCCGCCTCTGAGACAGAATCCATCTGCATTCCTGAGATGCCAATTATGTAATCAATATGAACACGTCTGTGCAGTTCCTTCTTCAGATTCCTTCTTACTTTTCAGAAGCGTGTTTCTGATAACAACTTGTCTTCATGTTATTGTTATTTATTTTTCTTCCAAAATCTAAATCTAACAAGGGGTATGCTGTTCCCTCTTATTTTAACAAGGGGTACTACAAGCCCTGACTGGAGGCTGTATGTGTACATGTGGACTGGAGGCTGTATGTGTACATGTGGACTGTAATCAGAATCAGAATCAGAATCAGAAGACTTTATTGCCATGACATGTAAACATGTTAGGAATTAGGTTTGGGACAGTGGAGCACGGTTTACAGCAGGACAGGTGCAAGACAGGACAAGACAGTGCAAACCAACATCATAGTATATATAAATATAAGAAGTGCAAAAAAACAAGTGTTCAAGTGTTCATGTCCAGACAGTCCAAAGCTCTCTGGGTGGAGGGAGGGTAGATAGATAGGGGTCAGGTCAGGGGGGGGGGGGCATCTGTAGGTTGTATGTGTACATGTGGACTGGATGTGAGATTCTGCCTGCAGTCTTTGAAGGACTCTCTTATCTGTGACATCTTCTGCTGTCTGCCTCTCATGTGTTCAGGCCTGGGGTTGAGTGTCCATCTGATGTACCTGGGCGAGAGCGCTCCGAAGAAACTCAGAGGGTTCCTGACACTCTCCAGCTCCATCTTTATTGCCTTTGGGAAAGTCATGGGTCAGATAGTTGGCATCAGGTCAGTGATTTGACATGTAAAACCTTACCTTACATGTACTACATCATACTGTACAGTTGTATAACAGTCATCCAGAGTTGTAAAGAGTTTCGACTTTCAGTATTACATGTCAGATAGCCAACACATACTAACCCTAACCCAGTGTAAAACCACAACTCTCTCACTTATTAAAGAGGAGGAGGAAAACCTCCAGGGCTCTCATACACCAAATCCCTGTTCCAGCTGACAGCTTCTCCACGTCAGAACCGTGTGCACTGGATTACCATAGATACAAGATATTAAAGAGCTCATCTGGCTAATCAGTCAAGATGAATAAATGACATAATGTACACAGAACAATGACACAGAGCTGTTTGACTCCCTATTAAAGATGGGACGATGGTAATGTGAGGTGTCATTCACCTCCCTCTCCCTCTCTCTCTCTCTCTCTCTCTCTCTCTCTCTCTCTGTCTCTCCCTCCCTCCCTCTCTCTCTGTCTCTCTCTCTCTCTGTCTCTCTCTCTCTCCCTCTCTCTGTCTCTCTCTCTCTTTCTCTCCCTCTCTCTCTCCCTCTCTCTCTCACTCCCTCCCTCTCTCTGTCTCTCTCTCTCCCTCCTCCTAGGGAGCTGATGGGTACAGATGACATGTGGCCGTACCTCCTGGCCCTCAGCGGTCTTCCTGCCATCTTGCAGTTCCTGGCTCTGCTGTACTTCCCCGAGGCGCCCCGCTACCTCTACATCGACAAGGGCGACACGGAGGGCTGCAAGAAAGGTGAGCTGGGCTGAACAGCGCTATGAACCCAGAGATCCTTCAGCTCTATGAGATCAGAGATCACTTTGTAGGAGCGGCTGTGTCTCAGGAGGTAGAGGCTGTGTCTCAGGAGGTAGAGGCTGTGTCTCAGGAGGTAGAGGCTGTGTCTCAGGAGGTAGAGGCTGGTGGAGGTAGAGGCTGTGTCTCAGGAGGTAGAGGCTGTGTCTCAGGAGGTAGAGGCTGTGTCTCAGGAGGTAGAGGCTGTGTCTCAGGAGGTAGAGGCTGTGTCTCAGGAGGTAGAGGCTGGTGGAGGTAGAGGCTGTGTCTCAGGAGGTAGAGGCTGTGTCTCAGGAGGTAGAGGCTGTGTCTCAGGAGGTAGAGGCTGTGTCTCAGGAGGTAGAGGCTGTGTCTCAGGAGGTAGAGGCTGGTGGAGGTAGAGGCTGTGTCTCAGGAGGTAGAGGCTGTGTCTCAGGAGGTAGAGGCTGTGTCTCAGGAGGTAGAGGCTGTGTCTCAGGAGGTAGAGGCTGTGTCTCAGGAGGTAGAGGCTGTGTCTCAGGAGGTAGAGGCTGGTGGAGGTAGAGGCTGTGTCTCAGGAGGTAGAGGCTGTGTCTCAGGAGGTAGAGGCTGTGTCTCAGGAGGTAGAGGCTGTGTCTCAGGAGGTAGAGGCTGTGTCTCAGGAGGTAGAGGCAGTGTCTCAGGAGGTAGAGGCAGTGTCTCAGGAGGTAGAGGCAGTGTCTCAGGAGGTAGAGGCAGTGTCTCAGGAGGTAGAGGCTGTGTCTCAGGAGGTAGAGGCTGTGTCTCAGGAGGTAGAGGCTGTGTCTCAGGAGGTAGAGGCTGTGTCTCAGGAGGTAGAGGCTGTGTCTCAGGAGGTAGAGGCTGTGTCTCAGGAGGTAGAGGCTGTGTCTCAGGAGGTAGAGGCTGTGTCTCAGGAGGTAGAGGCTGTGTCTCAGGAGGTAGAGGCTGTGTCTCAGGAGGTAGAGGCTGTGTCTCAGGAGGTAGAGGCTGTGTCTCAGGAGGTAGAGGCTGTGTCTCAGGAGGTAGAGCCGGCGTCTAATGATCGCAAGGTTGGCAGATCGGCGGTTTGAGCCCCGGCTGGCCACATGTCGAAATGTCCTTGGGCAAGACACTGAACCCCAAATTGCTCCCAGTGAGCGGGCCGGCACCTTGCATGGTAGCTTGCCGCCATTGGTGTGTGAATGTGTGTGTGAATGTGTGAATGAGAGGCCGTTGTAAAGTGTGTTGAGAATATATTGATATATATATGTGTGTGTGTGTGTGTGTGTGTGTGTGTGTGTGTGTGTGTGTGTGTGTGTGTGTGTGTGTGTGGTAGCCCTACAGTGGCTGTGGCAGGAGGACGACCTGAAGCTGGAGATGGATGACATGGATAAGGAGAGGGTCAGCTCCCAGGGCCAGAAGAGTAAGACGGTGTTGGACGTGCTGCGGTCTCGCTGCGTCAGGTGGCAGCTGCTGGCGCTGGCCATCCCCTGTGCCGGGGTTCAGTTCTGTGGCATTAACGCTGTGAGTGAATTATTTAACCCATATCACACAATCTAGTGTCAAAACCTTTACCTGATAATGTCATTTAGTACCCGATATACACATATACAACTGAAGAGCTGATTCATAATCTTATCCACTTCTGATAAACTGCTTCCCTCTCTGTCCTCTCTTGTCATTCTTCTTTGATCTTATCCCAGATCTTGTTGTGTATTTGTTTCATCCAGGATCTACTACTATGAACATTACTCTTTTGTTACACCCTTAAAGATCAAATTGGCTGGCAAGATGAATACATTGACCCCTTAATTTCTCTACTGTCTTTATCTATCAGCTTTACTTCTACGCTTTTGACATCTTCCGTGAATCTGGAGTGGCCGAGGACAAGATGCACTACCTGTCCATCGGCATTGGAACGACAGAGCTCATCACCGTCTCCCTCTGTGTGAGTATCAGACTAGGGTAGGACAGGATATTACATCACATACAGCAAACAATAACATTACTCTAAAGCTGTTAGGGTTAGGATACAGGTCATTTCTATGGTCGATCACCTTTCACATAACTGTTATGTGTTAACACAAAGAGGAGGAAGTTCCAAAGCTCGACTTCATAGAGTGAAATGAGTGAAATGCGCATTGGGCATAATCATAATCATAATCATAATCATAATCATAATCATAATCACATGTGACAGCAGCTGGTGAAAGCGTGAACAAGTCGGCAACCGACCAAATGTTCAGACTTTTATTCTGAAAAATGTAAATACATTTCAACAGTTGTTGAAAATCAATGACACACTAATCAAGTTAATCAAGCCAAAACATTGCAATGCAATGGATTCGGTGAGTAATCCCCACTACGCTACACTAACTAGGTAGTAGTGGGGATTACTTATCGAATCCATTGCATTACAAATTGTATTGACTGGCGAGTGTGTCATTGATTTTCCGCAATGGTGAAATGTATTAAACATTTTCTGAATAAAAGTCTGCTGTCACAAGTATCAACCATGGTTAATTCAGCCTCATGTTCTGTTGTGTCTCAGTCTTTCCTGATCGACCGCGCTGGCAGGAAGAAGCTGATGGGATACGGCTACCTGATGATGGGTGTGGCCATGTCAGTGCTGATAGTCATGCTGTCTATGAAGGTATATACATTATGTATACATATACATATACATATATACAGGTATATACACGTCCTCTACATCCAGGGCTTATCTGTGTCTGTGTTGCATCATCATGCCTGAGGTAACGCTGCGTCTCTCTACAGGACCTGTACTCCTGGGTCCCCTACATGAACATCGCCCTCATCTTCTCTGTCATCTGTGTGTATGGACTCGGACCTTGTGAGTAACTCTGACCCTAAGCCTGCCTACAAACGCCAATCACTTCCTGTGTCATGCCTTAGATCCACTGCAGTGGGTTGAGTGATGTGCTGTGTTGGGATCCAGGTAAACAGGTAGTAAAGAATCTCTGTTGTGTTCCAGCGGGCGTTTCCATGGCGCTGCCTGCAGACCTCTTCCTGCAGGCCTGGCGTCCGTCTGCTTACGTCATCAGCGGCACAATCAACTGGCTGGGCCTGTTCCTCATCGGCATGTTCTTCCCCTACATCGTGGTGAGACTCCGACTCACCTCAACACTTCATACTGGCAGAATGTTTATTAAACAGTACCTAATAGTAATACATACTTTTCTTTGAAGTAGAGATATTCAGTGTCATGAGGTATTA
The DNA here is from genome assembly GCF_963989245.1 of Nansenia antarctica. Taxonomy (NCBI): domain Eukaryota; kingdom Metazoa; phylum Chordata; class Actinopteri; order Argentiniformes; family Microstomatidae; genus Nansenia; species Nansenia antarctica. Next base: position 309,901 of record NC_137685.1, on the reverse strand, counting down.
TCAGAACTCTATTATAGGTTGATAGGCCCTGAGTGTTAGCAAACAAATATATCTGTCATTCTTTCACCAATATATGTTCCTTGACTTGATGATGGTAAATAACTGTTCATATGTGTGTGTCTGTGTTCAGGATGGACTGGGACAATACTGTTTCCTGATCTTTGTGGCTTACTGCGTCTTCAGCGCAGCGTTCATGCTTTACTTCATACCTGAAACCAACGGAAAGACGATGGTGGAGATCCAGGAGGACTTTAACAAACTGAACTATAAGAACAGGGCGACTGACATGGCTGATTTTGTTCTAGCAACAAAATTATAAAAATATTTGTGTTCTGCATTTTTTATTTATCTAAAATTCCAAATACATTATATGATGTATTTGCCTGACATTAAGTCATTAATTTGTTTAAGTGCCAAGTCAGTATGGTATATTATCATGAAAAGACACTTCATTTAATTTAACCATATCTGAAAAAAGATTTTTGTATTTCTTAACTTATTGAAACTTGCCATAGTGAGCCAGCAATGATATGCAACTTCAAACAGAATACCGGTACATATAAACTGTTGCTGGACTAGAGATGCATTTACTATGTCTACACCTGGAAGCTGCCAGCTCTGAGCTTATGCTGAATGTGAGTCGAGAAATAAACTCATTTAGAAATGACCCTTGAGATTAAATGTCATTTGTCATTAACCATTTAGCTGGAATGCATGTTGTACAATGTTCTGCAGTTAAACCGAGTCAAGCTGTCTAACAATTTTATGTAGTAGGCTATTTTTTTTAATAGCCTACTATAGATTTTGAATATTGCATTAATGAAATCATCATTTGTAAACTCGTTCAAATCTACAGCACATTAATAACAACACGAAGAGAACTCAAGAACAGTTTCAAATACATCTTTATTTCATCCTCACCTCTGTAGCGATTAAACAGAGACGACAGACTTCAAAAACAGTGTACAAAAACAAACATCTATAGAAAAGTATGCTTATATTGAAATATGTCCAAAGATTTTATAACAAAACATGTAACTCAAATGTTTAAAGAATCTTGCCGAGTACAATGATAAAATACCAAGGTAACATACATATACAAATGTACATGTTTGTGTGCATGTTTAATACAAAAGTGTCACTATGTTGATTCACCCTTTAGAGGTCCGTTATTCTAGCTGTTTAATCCACTGCTGTGCGTCAGTATGGGAAGGCACTTTGCAACAGACCAACATAATAAGACAAGAAACAGAACAGAGTATATCTACACGATCAATAAAAACATCTTTAAATGTGAGTACCAAGATGAGACAAACAAAACTACCAGATGATGATTAGCATACGGGCTACTCCCAGTGTACCAGATGATGATTAGCATACGGGCTACTCCCAGTGTGATTAGCATACGGGCTACTCCCAGTGTGCCGCAATCACAAAATATAGCCTAATATAAGAGTGTATTTCTAGAAAGAATCTCTCACTTATCCAATAAATAACACAAAATAGGCCTTTGCCTCCTCCACTGTGTCATGTGCATCACAATACCGGAGAGGGTCAGAGGTACTAACCCTAACCCTAGCCAGGCTGGTGGTCAGAGCCACGGGGCGTCATGCAGCTGACACTGGTCATCCAATCAGAGCAGGTGACACTGACACTGGTCATCCAATCAGAGCAGGTGAAGCACAGCAGACAGCAACACTACTGTCACCATCCAGTGAACAACCTCCCATCCCCAGCCTCACACACATTTATATCCATAGAGAGTATCCAGGTAACGGGTTGTGCACAGCAGACCTGGGTTAGTAGATTTGACGCAAAAGTATTTGAACCTTTTTATTAATCTACTCCAACCCAGGTCCAGCGGAGCAACCCAGGTCCAGCGCAGAGAGGAAACCTTTTCAATCAAAATTACCAAAACCTCCAAAACCTTTTACACCCTCTACATAATTGGCAAGAAAAAACAAACAGGACATTATATAATTATATACAGGATCCCACTGAAAATGATTAAATCAACTAACATTCATATATATCTATAATATATATATATGAATGTTATACACTTGTTACAATCACAACAATGACACTATAAATAAAGGTGGAATGTTCTGAACTTAGAGGAAATTTATCTGACAAATGGTGATTAAAAGCCTTCTGCTTAATTACATTCTGAGGACAAAAGCCACGCATCAGAGAGCAACACACACAAACACACACACACACACACACACACACACACAAACACACAAACAAACAGACAGACAGACAGACACACACACACACACACACACACACTCACATTGTCTCTTCCAGGCCTTGTGTTTAGCATAACTTAGAGAACTGCGCGTCAACATTCCAATGAACAATCGATAAAAACAAATCTGTGCACAAAGCGAACAGGGCGATCAATAAGTTAATAAAATATATCCTACATCTCTTACATCTCTTACAATTTCTAATAGTCAAACCTGAACTTGGTCCCTGTTGAAGATCCAGAATCAATTTCACATTATGTGATTTTAAAAAATCTGTTTTAAAAATTCCATAATAATAATAAAGAACATATTGTCTAAATGTAGCTAAGCCAACGTTTAAAGTTAGTTCAGGATTCTGTATTTGACACTTAGTTGGAGTGTTGCAGGCTCACACAGACACGCATCAGTCGTATCCCTCAGCAAGTCTTTCTGCTGCAGGTATAGTATTATAGTATAGTGGCAGGTAGAGTATAGTATATAGTATTATAGTATAGTGGCAGGTAGAGTATAGTATATAGTATATAGTATAGTGGAAGTGGACTGCCATCAACACACCACTCTCAGTTTGACTAAAACAGAGTTTCTGTTTCTCAGATGACTTCTCAGATTGAATGATATACTTCCTATGCTTGCAATAGTGGAGATAACTAAGTGTTTTCATATCAACATGCATGTATAGGCCACAGAGACATGATAGAATTTCTTATGGAGATGTTTTTAAGCAGTCAAACAGCCGTCCACTTCCACGACAGGGCTTCTGCAGGCGGAGGGCTTCTGCTTGTTGCAAACCAGTAGTTGCTAAAAAATGCCACTCAGACTAAAAAGTGTCTGGTTGAGCTGACAACACTCCACGTAAGTGTAAAACTAGGTATAACATCAGAAATCCTAAACTAACACTATGAGGAACAGGTTTTTATCTATATTCTATCAAAAGGGAAAGTATTGGCTTAGATTGAGGATAACTGAGGACATGTTAATAGGCTAGAGATTCATCTAAGGCCTAGTGACGTATGAACAGGCCTGTTTTATAAGAGGGCATAACGAAAGAACATCTTAAATGACCAAGTCGACTAACAGCATAACTATATAGGGTTCTTATGTGCATGTGTGTTTGGTAACGGTATTGTTAAATATATTACAAATACAATCCAGAATGAAGAGAGCTGATACAAAAAAGCAGTTAAAATGCTTCATGTTATTAAGCATTGAGATGATACAAAAATAATATTCATGACAGTATGGTCCATGAGGCAGGCTGACCGGATGGGGCAGACGGTGAGAGATGCAATGAACAGCAGAGTCGTCTAGAAAGACTTGATATAGAAAATGTAATTCAGACAGCTGAGAAGGTGAATCTCTTCTAGGTAGCTGGCCAGGGGTTGGGTTAGGGTTAGGGGCAACTCTCCAGGGTCTACTTCCCCCCCAGACCCATCCCACTGTGGCCGGCTTCAGTGTCCACCAGCGAGGAGGCGAAGGCAGACTGGACTATCTGAAAGCCGAACGACTCCAGCAGGGACATGTTCTGTTGGGGGGAGAAGGGAGAGCCCAGGGAGGGGGGCAGCTCCCCCAGGCCGGAGCCCGCCCCCCCGCCCCCCTGGCTCCTCTGGGCCTTGTGCACCCTGTGCTGGTGCTTGTTGAGGTAGGACTTGGTGCGGAAGGCTTGGCCACAGTCGCTGCAGGGGAACTTCTTCTCAGAGTCTGTCTTGGCCTTGGCGCTGCCCGGGGTCTCCATCACGCCAGCAGACGCCCCGTTGCAGGTGAACGGCGTCACGCCCAGCTCCTCCCCCTCAGACTTGTGTGGAGACTTGAGCTCTTCGCCGTTGGACAGTTCCCCGAAGGAAGGGTCAGACTCCTCCGATTCTTGATGGGGGCATTTCCCAGCGTTCTCCTGCCCGTCTGAGGTAAACACAGAGGAGGGGTGAGGGTAGAGAGATGGACAGAGGAGGAGAGGAGAGGAGCCAGGGGAGAGAACAGATGAAGGAGGGCAAGGATCAGGGGAGGGCTAGGAGACTGGGCTATATGCAAACAACAACACATGATTCCTAATCCTGCTCTCCGGTTGGTCACCACCTGCAACAATGTGACGGTCATGGAGGCTGGGACGGTATGCATCATACCCTGGAGTCCCAGACCTCCTCAGTCTGTGGATGGGAACATGTTTATATTATTGATTCAGATCAGGGATGCACCGTCGCACCCAAATGAAAATTCTTGGGCGAAACCGAAATCAAGGAAACACCTGGCCGAATACCGAGTACATACTGGCAGTTTTTCATTTCTTTTTGTACCATTGCATGAATTAAATAAATGTAGCGTTTTACTCATGCCTGTATGCTTATTCATGTAAAATGATCATTATCAAAATTACATGTGTGAAATTGTATAAACTTTATCATGTTACGTAATATTTACTCATTTTAGGCAGTTAGGTAACATTCTAAAAGCTGAATTCTACTGTACACGAACGGTCTTCATTAGATAAACCAATACATACAAACACTGTGTATGACAACATATGGATTGACTGTTTTAACTTGTGTGAATTAGTTGTTGTTACCACACAATGTTTCAATATAATCCGTTTCAACATGAATTAATTATAAGTCCAGATGTGAGGTGTCCGCGCGCTCAGAGCGTCCGATTCTATCAACTACATTTGGTCACGCTACGGTTTAATGTTGACCAATCACAGATCAGTACAACCTGACTGTCAGTTGGTTTCCAGGGGACATGTTCACGCGCACAGCTGGTTTCACCGGTTTCAGCCGTTTTCCGGCTTTTTTAAGCAGTCGAGAAAGGTAAGAGAGACTTTCCTATCGTTTTTCTTACATTAATTATTCTCCCTACATGAATAAAACATACCTGGTGATCAACTACAGCTCGCTGGGGACATGTGGATGTGTGGTGTGTTCAGGTACGACTATTATTGTAAAGCGATGTTAAGTTTAATTTGGGGTGTGACGGATGCTAACAGCGCTAGCTGCGGTTAGCTGAGAGGAACGGAGTGGCGGGACTAGCATAGTTTCGTCGGAGGCGGAGATAAAGTCATTGAATTCGGCGAATCACCCAACGTTTAGAGTTCAGTGAACCCCTCATGATAATGTTGCCAAACAATTTGTCATATTTATTAGGAGACAGGCAAGAAATGTGACGAACATAATGTCAGGCTGACACATACAGTCGTGTTAGCCAAGCAAGCAGCCAGCAGCTCCCCAGCCGTCTCGAGACACATCGACTTGGCAGCGCTGGCGGACTCAGGGGGGGGGGCAGGGGGGGCGACCGCCCCTCCTGGTGCCCCCACGGTTGAAAAACGTCTCGCTTAAGTGCCCTTTTGAGTGGCAAAAATGAGAGGATGTGCCCTATTGGTGCCCCTCCAATGGTCTAAACTTGACCATGTGCACTGATGGGGTCCCATGTTGTGCAGTAGATGCCCTTTTTTTTCTTTTCGCCCCCCCTGCCCTTCAAACAGCCTGAGTCCACCACTGCTTGGCAGCGCAATAATATTATGCGATCAGCCGATGTCTCCCTGTCTCCCTGTCTTCATGATGTCTCCCTGTCTCTCTGTCTCCCTGTCTTCATGATGTCTCCCTGTCTCCCTGTCTTCATGAAAGATGTAAAAATTGTGACTGGTGAAAGTCACCAATCCAAATATTCCGAATTGTATTTAGAAAAACTTAAATACATTTCAACGTTGTTGAAAATCACACCACACGCTCGCTAGTCAAGCCAAAATACTGCAATGCAACGGATTGGGTGAGTAATCCCCCACTGTTACCTAGTTAACTAGAACACTACTTTACATTGTTACCTAGTTAACTAGAACACTACTTTACATTGTTACCTAGTTAACTACAACACTACTTTACATTGTTACCTAGTTAACTAGAACACTACTTTACATTGTTACCTAGTTAACTAGAACACTACTTTACATTGTTACCTAGTTAACTAAAACACTACTTTACATTGTTACCTAGTTAACTAGAACACTACTTTACATTGTTACCTAGTTAACTAAAACACTACTTTACATTGTTACCTAGTTAACTAGAACACTACTTTACATTGTTACCTAGTTAACTACAACACTACTTTACATTGTTACCTAGTTAACTACAACACTACTTTACATTGTTACCTAGTTAACTAAAACACTACTTTACATTGTTACCTAGTTAACTAGAACACTACTTTACATTGTTACCTAGTTAACTAGAACACTACTTTACATTGTTACCTAGTTAACTATAACACTACTTTACATTGTTACCTAGTTAACTACAACACTACTTTACATTGTTACCTAGTTAACTACAACACTACTTTACATTGTTACCTAGTTAACTACAACACTACTTTATGATTGTTACCTAGTTAACTAGAACACTACTTTACATTGTTACCTAGTTAACTACAACACTACTTTACATTGTTACCTAGTTAACTACAACACTACTTTACATTGTTACCTAGTTAACTAGAACACTACTTTACATTGTTACCTAGTTAACTACAACACTACTTTACATTGTTACCTAGTTAACTACAACACTACTTTACATTGTTACCTAGTTAACTACAACACTACTTTACATTGTTACCTAGTTAACTACAACACTACTTTACCTTGTTACCTAGTTAACTACAACACTACTTTACATTGTTACCTAGTTAACTAGAACACTACTTTACATTGTTACCTAGTTAACTACAACACTACTTTACATTGTTACCTAGTTAACTACAACACGACTTTACATTGTTACCTAGTTAACTACAACACTACTTTACATTGTTACCTAGTTAACTACAACACTACTTTACATTGTTACCTAGTTAACTACAACACTACTTTACATTGTTACCTAGTTAACTACAACACTACTTTACATTGTTACCTAGTTAACTACAACACTACTTTACATTGTTACCTAGTTAACTAGAACTCTACTTTACATTGTTACCTAGTTAACTACAACACTACTTTACATTGTTACCTAGTTAACTACAACACTACTTTACATTGTTACCTAGTTAACTAGAACACTGCTTTACATTGTTACCTAGTTAACTACAACACTACTTTACATTGTTACCTAGTTAACTACAACACTACTTTACATTGTTACCTAGTTAACTAGAACACTACTTTACATTGTTACCTAGTTAACTACAACACTACTTTACATTGTTACCTAGTTAACTACAACACTACTTTACATTGTTACCTAGTTAACTACAACACTACTTTACATTGTTACCTAGTTAACTACAACACTACTTTACATTGTTACCTAGTTAACTACAACACTACTTTACATTGTTACCTAGTTAACTACAACACTACTTTACATTGTTACCTAGTTAACTACAACACTACTTTACATTGTTAGCAGGCTCACAAAACAAGCTGTGTTAGTTGACTAGCGATGTGTCGTTGATTTTCAACAACGCTGAAATGTATTTACATTTTTCAAAATTAAAGTAAGAACATTAAATCAGCTTGTTCCCTTTCACCAGCAGCGTCTGTGCGTCTCGTTGTGGTTCAGAGAACAGATGCCAAACTGCCGACATGTTGGCTGTAATTATCTGGCCTGGCAGTAGGCAGTCATCACTCAGTGCTCGTCTCATTCACAGAACAGTAAGGGGTTGCTGCACTGTTTGATCGCGTCATCAAAACAACGTCTAGTTATTCGCTAAACATTCGGCCGAACACCAAATGTGCTTTTTTTTCTATTTTCGGCCGAATAATTTCTGTGGCCGAACTTTCGGTGCATCCCTGATTCAGATGACATAGAATTTTACTGCCGTTATTGATGGGCTTGGTGTTCCAGCCTCGACAGGAATAATTCACACTTCCAAATAAACCATGACCTGATTTTTTGCAGCCTTGTTTAGCGAATCAGAGAATCCTCTTTCTACAGATCTGAGACCAGAGAACATCCTTGAACTCACCTCAATACAAACTCCCACTCAACTACAGTCATCCTAACAGAACATTTCCACACATGTAGGCTACTATTCTACTGTAGTAAAATAATGGATGGAAGTTGGCAATTGTCAAATTGTCACAGACAAATCATTTTACAAGTTGAACAGATGTATGACCTTATTGGATACCTAACCACTGCCACAGAAAGGCACAGTTTCATGAGCGCTACATTGAAGTGAGGGTGGAACGAATTCCCCAATATAACAAAAATCATATTAGGCTTATAAGATGATAATAAGAGCTATGTGAAGTAAGGGAATTCTAGCCAGCATCTAGAGCTACTCATTATCAACACTGGAACTGACCCTGCAAATGCCACGTGTGACTCCCTAATCCTACAATCCTTCTGAGACAACAAGGATACATTCCAGCAGACTGTCAGTTCTGTAAACCACAAAACTAGAAGTCAGATGATCTAAATGGAGGAACGTACAGCTCCTGTGGTCTCCTTTCCCCTAACCCTAACCCATAGAGGTTGGAACCTCCTTTCCCCTAACCCTAACCCATAGAGGTTGGAACCTCCTGGCCCAAGACCTTACAGCAGAACTATTGTACTCTTCAGTGGTCTGTGTTAGCTCCAGGCCCCGGGCCCCTGCCCACCCTCCTGCCCACCCTCCTGCCCACCCTCCTGCCCACCCCCCTGCCCACCCTCCTGCCCACCCTCCTGCCCACCCTCCTGCCCACCCTCCTGCCCACCCTCCTGCCCACCCTCCTGCCCACCCTCCTGCCCACCCTCCTGCCCACCCTCCTGCCCACCCTCCTGCCCACCCTCCTGCCCACCCTCCTGCCCACCCTCCTGCCCACCCTCCTGCCCACCCTCCTGCTGGCCCATACTGACCTGGGAGAGGCCCGTGAAAGGGGAAGCCTCGCGCCCCAGCAGAGCGGCACTCCCAGAAATAAGGAGCCCCCCCCGACTTCCCCAAGAGCAGCTCGGGCTGCAGGTTCAGGGCAGGGGGGCCAGGCTGGGGGAGGACTGGGCGTCCAGTAAACCCACGAAAGCGACCCTCTGCCTCAGGGAAGGTGACCAGCAGCCGGCGGCTGGCGCACAGGTCTACACACACACCCCCCGGAGACAAAGAGGGGGGGGCAGAGATAACAGACAAGGCCAGACCAGACAGTCAGTACAACAGGATGTCACCTTTATCACTTCTGACTCGCCACTTAATGTCATTCATTCCTTTCTTTGATTTGTCCATAAATAATGACCATACAAGAGAGAGCAGTATTACTGTAAACAGAAGATGAAACTTTTTCCTCTATTATTTGCCACGCCAGCAGACTGCCTGTCGGAGAGGGTTAGCCCTAACCCTAACCCTAACCCTAACCCTGCCTGTAGGAGAGGGTTAGCCCTAACCCTAACCCTAACCCTGCCTGTAGGAGAGCTTGTTCTCGACTCTAATCTAGAGCCCTAGTAGACCTTTGGCAACAGCATTTCCATATAATCGGATTATATGAATAAACCATTTTTACTCACGCATGCATGGATCAGCACCTCCAGTTAAATGTTTCCTTAAACACTGTACTTGAGCCACCAATGTCATCAGAATAGAATAGTTAACTAATCATGAAGACCTTCTATAGGACCAGATCAACACCAAGGCAACTCATCTATTTATTCTAAACTGAAACACTGCAGCAGTAGACTTTCAATTCCCCTTTGACACGCCACTTTAGAATGATTTTGGATTGACTCGAGGCAAACTATAGGAAGGATATTACTACAACAGAGTTGATTATAACCTTTCAGCCTCTCTGTCAACAGGTCATCATGTTGCATTGGGACATTGGCTACATCCAGCACACCAGAACCCCTAAGCTGCTGGTTTCCATGGCAATAATATATTTGAAAAAGCTTCATTGAAGCACATACATGTAAAGTTGAACATGCAACTTCAGTGCATCATTTGCCACCAGGTGATGGAGATGACAGGAAGATGACAGGAAGCAGACAGACAGCTTTCACATCGTCATGCTTAACAAAGGCTAAACGTACGGCACCAAGACTCAGCAGCGTATGACTAGGCAGCGAATGACTAGGCAGCGTATGACTAGGTAGCGAATGCGCTCCTGGACAACAAGGCCTTTTCTAAATGGGGAAGCATACATGCAGCAGCAGCAGCACTTCACTGTCCCTGTGTTCACCTCAGAGAAGACCAGCTCACTGGCCATCTCCTCAGCTAGCCACTAGGGGGCAGTATCCAATTAAAGGATATGCCATAATGCTACAGAGCTACACTGTTTCCTTGATTCACTCTTTTTCATATAAAACAATTACAGATCCAGACTACCAGCAAGGACCTGGTGTGTGGCGCTTCCACAGGGGACAGGCCTGTTAGCTGACGGACCGACAGACAGCAGATGGATTCTAACAGCGTTGGCATGGTGATGACTGCAGACAAACGCGTGTGAGTGTGCATGTATTATAAGTGATGTGTGTATTATAAGTGCTATGGTGATAGGTGTGTGTGTGTGTGTGTGTGTGTATTAGTAGTAATACATGTGTGTATTATGGTCACTGTGCAGACAGGTGTGTGTGTGTGTATGTGTGTGTGTGTGTGTGTGTGTGTGTGTGTGTGTGTGTGTGTGTATTATGGTCACTGTGCAGACAGGTGTGTGTGAGTGTGTGTGTGTGTGTGTGTGTGTGTGTGTGTGTGTGTATTATGGTCACTGTGCAGACAGGTGTGTGTGAGTGTGTGTGTGTGTGTGTGTGTGTGTGTGTATTATGGTCACTGTGCAGACAGGTGTGTGTGAGTGTGTGTGTGTGTGTGTGTGTGTGTGTATTATGGTCACTGTGCAGACAGGTGTGTGTGTGTGTGTATGTATGTGTACTATAAGTGATATGTTTGTGAGGCTGAAGCACAAAGGTAAGAATGCAGAACGTTGTCCAGAAGCAGCGGCTGAGCAGACGACAGAGACACAGACACTGTGGGCGGCTGCTTGCCTTCCACTGCGCACGGGCGTCCCGTGTGGTAGGGCGTGCCGTCGTGCCCCTGCGGTTCCCCCCGGGGCTCAGGGTAGCTGTGCGCCGTGGCAGCAGGGAGCAGAGGCGAGGCGCCGTGGTGCGTTTTTATGTGCACCTTAAGGTAGGAGGAGGTGGAGAAACCTGCGGCCGGGAGAAGAGCACAGAACAGAGGGCAGTCGCACAAACCCAGAGACTGGACAGGAAGGAGGCAGAGACTGGACAGGAAGGAGGCGAGGACGCTGCTGCCCTCTGGATTCACAGATGCTAGAGGGTCAAAACCTCATACGTGTCCCATGGACAACTTCTGTACGCCTGATTTATATACACACAAGAATGACAACACAGTCAGAGAGGCAGGGCCAAAGTCAGAGAGATAGGGCCTAAGTCAGAGAGGTAGTCAGAGAGGTAGTCAGAGAGGTAGGGGTAAGTCAGAGAGGTAGGGGTAAGTCAGAGAGGTAGTCAGAGAGGTAGGGGTAAGTCAGGCTACGCCAACAACAAACATGGCTCAATCACTAAATATTACAGTGATTAGTAAAAATATAACAAATTGGGAAGGAAAAATGAGCAAAGAATAATGGAGAACCCATGCATAAGGACTACGTAGACACCTGTGTGCTTCTCCAACAGACTAAATCAGTCTTTGCATCAACTGAGACCACTTTCAATATGTCTCAAAACACAACTACACTATATAACTAATGTGTCTCTAACTAACTACACTATAGAATTCAATAGTCAACATGTGTTTCAGTTTATTCTCCCCAGGACTCTGGATGCTTTTAGAAGTGAATACACCCTGAAGGAGAGAAACTAACAGACAAAAAGCAGACAACACAATCAAACTTGGAAAAGCAAAACACCACACAGACTGGCTGTCCACTGGGTGTCCATCTCTGAAGGAAGCAGCACTGATGTTTCAACAAAACTGAAAATGGCGAAGTAATTGTTAGCGGTGCAGCATTTCTGTTGTTGCTCACAGCGCAGTGTTCTTGCCAGGTACAGAGTGATGGATGTTGGAGGTACAGGGTGGTGTATATTGGGGGTACAGGGTGATGGATATTGGGGGTTACCTTTGTTGCATATGCCACAGTAGTTGTGAGGTCCTTCGCTGTGTTTCTTGAGATGGTCGGTCATGTACGCGGCGCGGAGGAACTTGCCGCAGACCTGACAGGGGATCTTGTCCTCGTGGCACGCCAGGTGGGACCGGAGGCGGTCGCGCGTAGCGAATGAGGCGTTACAAATCTGGGTAAAGAAAATAATGTAAGGAACATGTATCGTACAGTCTAGCAGCCTTCTACTATAATCAACAATCATAACAACTATATTGCCACATTTTCTACACAAATGACAATGCCTTAGATTTGCACTTCACAGACAAAAGATAAGACTGGGAATATGTAAATGAAAGACATCAGACAGCAGTAGCCATTGTCCAGAGTGGATTCAGATTATCTCACCTGGCACTTGTGGGGTCTCTCTGTTGTGTGAACCTGTTTGATGTGTCCGTTCAGATGATCTGGCCTGAATAACACAAACATGTTGAAACAGATTCAAAAACACTTGACTGTGAGTGAGAGGACCCCATCGGTTCTCTGTGTCTGTCTGTCCGCCTGCCTGTCTGTCTGTCTGTCCGCCTGCCTGTCTGTCTGTCTGTCCTGTGAGTGACAGGGCCCCATCGGTTCTCTGTCGTTCCCTACTAGTGTTCAATAAAGGAATAGAACATAGTTGTGCAGCACACCATAATAACTCACCTGGAGAACCCTTTCCCACAGCTCTGACAGACGTAAGGTTTGCCCACGGAGCCGTCGTGGGAGCGCACATGGTAAGACATTCTGTCCTTCCGCTTGAACCGAAGACCACAGACATGACAGGCGTAGGGCTTCTCCCCGGAGTGGGACAGCTTGTGTCGGTTCAGATGGTACACGTCTCGGAAAACCTTTCCACAAATGTCACAACCAACGTGCCGTCTCGTCCTCTCACGCTTGCGGCTGTTGTCTGATGCTCCATGCATGGCCAGGCCGTTCTCCAGCACACCTGTCTGCAGGGCTGTCACCGGGCCGCCCGGGTCTGCAGACAGGCTGTCCCCCACACCTCCTCCAGAGGCTCCATGCTGGGCTTCGTGGTTCCTTAACCGCTGAGCCTCTGTGAACGCTTTGCCACATATACCGCAAGGGAACAACCCCGTGTCTTTAGGGGTGCTGTGGTTGAAGTGTATCGGCTCCATCGCCGTGCCTTTCTTTGGTCGGCCTCTGCCTCTCTTGGACCCCGGGGAGTCTCCGTCTGAGGGAGACCCGGGTAGCCGGTCGACAGGCTGCAGGATGGGCATAGTGGACTGAGGACTGCCGTCAGAGAGGACCGTGTCAGAGGCATCATGGCTTCCCAGCACATTGTTGTTAAACTGAACCGAGCCGTTCGCCAGGAAGCCCGGGGTCCCGTTGGACATGTCGAGGGGCCCGGGGAAGCCCAGCTCAGGCCCGCTGGCCCGGAACATCCCGCCGTCCCCGCCCCGGGAGGGGGGCACCAGGATCTGGACGTTGGACTGTTTGATCACCTCCTGGCAGATCTCCAGCACCGAGCGCATCAGCAGGAACTTCGCCGCCGTCATCAACTCCGGGAAACACTCCAGCCGCACCACGATCCTGGAGGTGTAGGCGAAGTCCAGGATGTCTTTGAACACCTTGGGGCTGATGGTGTGCATCTCCAGCTCCCTGGCCTCCCCCAGGCTGAACACCGAGTGGAAGTACTCGCTGCACGCCGCCAGCACGGCCCGGTGAGCGGGGAAGCTCTCCTCCCCGACCCGCAGGACCACGTCACAGAACCTGCCTCCATCTCTCCTCTGCGCGTCCAGGCTGCTCAGCATCTCCTCGCTGTGGCTGCTCACCTGGTAATATTCATGTTGTTACATTCATGTTGTTATATTATGAGGCTGCTCACCTGGTAGTGTTACATTATATATGTCAGATATATATATATATATATTAATGTTATGTTATATTATGACGCTGTGGCTGCTCACCTGGTAGTGTTAGATTCATGTTATTATATTCATGTTATTATATTCATGTTGTATATATATAACAACATTGTATAGAGGACAGAATAGCCTATCTCTAAAGACAGAAGTGGTCAGATTAATGTTATTATATATATCTCATATCTCTATCTAACCCAGGCTGCTCACCTGGTAGTATTATATTCATGTATATTACATATTACATTATGGGTGGATGAGTGGATATAAGATCACCCATATTTACATTAACATGATGTTATATTCATATATATCTATCTCTAACCCAGGCTGCTCACCTGGTAGTGTTATATTCATGTTGTTATATTATTAATGTTATATGTTATGTTAATATGTCATATATATATATATATATATATATATATATATATATATATATATATATATATATATATATATAAGGATATCTAGCCCATAGCTCACCTGGTAGGTTATATTAATGTTGTATATATATATATGTTGTTATATTATAACGTGTCTGCTCACCTGGTAGGTTATATTAATGTTGTATATATATGTATATGTTGTTATATTATAACGTGTAGCAGCTCACCTGGTAGGTTATATTAATGTTGTATATATATATGTATATGTTGTTATATTATAACGTGTAGCAGCTCACCTGGTAGGTTATATTAATGTTGTATATATATATGTATATGTTGTTATATTATAACGTGTAGCAGCTCACCTGGTAGGTTATATTAATGTTGTATATATATATGTATATGTTGTTATATTATAACGTGTAGCAGCTCACCTGGTAGGTTATATTAATGTTGTATATATATATATGTATATGTTGTTATATTATAACGTGTAGCAGCTCACCTGGTAGGTTATATTAATGATATATATATATATATATATAAGGATATCTAGCCCATAGCTCACCTGGTAGGTTATATTAATGTTGTATATATATGTATATGTTGTTATATTATAACGTGTAGCAGCTCACCTGGTAGGTTATATTAATGTTGTATATATATATGTATATGTTGTTATATTATAACGTGTAGCAGCTCACCTGGTAGGTTATATTAATGTTGTATATATATATGTATATGTTGTTATATTATAACGTGTAGCAGCTCACCTGGTAGGTTATATTAATGTTGTATATATATATGTATATGTTGTTATATTATAACGTGTAGCAGCTCACCTGGTAGGTTATATTAATGTTGTATATATATATGTATATGTTGTTATATTATAACGTGTAGCAGCTCACCTGGTAGGTTATATTAATGTTGTATATATATATATGTATATGTTGTTATATTATAACGTGTAGCAGCTCACCTGGTAGGTTATATTAATGATATATATATATATATATATATAAGGATATCTAGCCCATAGCTCACCTGGTAGGTTATATTAATGTTGTATATATATATGTATATGTTGTTATATTATAACGTGTAGCAGCTCACCTGGTAGGTTATATTAATGTTGTATATATATGTATATGTTGTTATATTATAACGTGTAGCAGCTCACCTGGTAGGTTATATTAATGTTGTATATATATATGTATATGTTGTTATATTATAACGTGTAGCAGCTCACCTGGTAGGTTATATTAATGATATATATATATATATATATATATATATATATAAGGATATCTAGCCCATAGCTCACCTGGTAGGTTATATTAATGTTGTATATATATATGTATATGTTGTTATATTATAACGTGTAGCAGCTCACCTGGTAGGTTATATTAATGTTGTATATATATATGTATATGTTGTTATATTATAACGTGTAGCAGCTCACCTGGTAGGTTATATTAATGATATATATATATATAAGGATATCTAGCCCATAGCTCACCTGGTAGGTTATATTAATGTTGTATATATATGTATATGTTGTTATATTATAACGTGTAGCAGCTCACCTGGTAGGTTATATTAATGTTGTATATATATATATATATGTTGTTATATTATAACGTGTAGCAGCTCACCTGGTAGGTTATATTAATGTTGTATATATATGTATATGTTGTTATATTATAACGTGTAGCAGCTCACCTGGTAGGTTATATTAATGTTGTATATATATATGTATATGTTGTTATATTATAACGTGTAGCAGCTCACCTGGTAGGTTATATTAATGTTGTATATATATATATGTATATGTTGTTATATTATAACGTGTAGCAGCTCACCTGGTAGGTTATATTAATGTTGTATATATATATGTATATGTTGTTATATTATAACGTGTAGCAGCTCACCTGGTAGGTTATATTAATGTTGTATATATATGTATATGTTGTTATATTATAACGTGTAGCAGCTCACCTGGTAGGTTATATTAATGTTGTATATATATATGTATATGTTGTTATATTATAACGTGTAGCAGCTCACCTGGTAGGTTATATATATATGTATATGTTGTTATATTATAACGTGTAGCAGCTCACCTGGTAGGTTATATTAATGTTGTATATATATGTGTATATGTTGTTATATTATAACGTGTAGCAGCTCACCTGGTAGGTTATATTAATGTTGTATATATATATGTATATGTTGTTATATTATAACGTGTAGCAGCTCACCTGGTAGGTTATATTAATGTTGTATATATATGTGTATATGTTGTTATATTATAACGTGTAGCAGCTCACCTGGTAGGTTATATTAATGTTGTATATATATGTGTATATGTTGTTATATTATAACGTGTAGCAGCTCACCTGGTAGGTTATATTAATGTTGTATATATATATGTATATGTTGTTATATTATAACGTGTAGCAGCTCACCTGGTAGGTTATATTAATGTTGTATATATATGTATATGTTGTTATATTATAACGTGTAGCAGCTCACCTGGTAGGTTATATTAATGTTGTATATATATATGTATATGTTGTTATATTATAACGTGTAGCAGCTCACCTGGTAGGTTATATTAATGTTGTATATATATGTATATGTTGTTATATTATAACGTGTAGCAGCTCACCTGGTAGGTTATATTAATGTTGTATATATATATGTATATGTTGTTATATTATAACGTGTAGCAGCTCACCTGGTAGGTTATATTAATGTTGTATATATATGTATATGTTGTTATATTATAACGTGTAGCAGCTCACCTGGTAGGTTATATTAATGTTGTATATATATATGTATATGTTGTTATATTATAACGTGTAGCAGCTCACCTGGTAGGTTATATTAATGTTGTATATATATGTATATGTTGTTATATTATAACGTGTAGCAGCTCACCTGGTAGGTTATATTAATGTTGTATATATATGTATATGTTGTTATATTATAACGTGTAGCAGCTCACCTGGTAGGTTATATTAATGTTGTATATATATATGTATATGTTGTTATATTATAACGTGTAGCAGCTCACCTGGTAGGTTATATTAATGTTGTATATATATGTATATGTTGTTATATTATAACGTGTAGCAGCTCACCTGGTAGGTTATATTAATGTTGTATATATATATGTATATGTTGTTATATTATAACGTGTAGCAGCTCACCTGGTAGGTTATATTAATGTTGTATATATATGTATATGTTGTTATATTATAACGTGTAGCAGCTCACCTGGTAGGTTATATTCATGTTGTATATATATATGTATATGTTGTTATATTATAACGTGTAGCAGCTCACCTGGTAGGTTATATATATGTATATGTTGTTATATTATAACGTGTAGCAGCTCACCTGGTAGGTTATATATATGTATATGTTGTTATATTCTAACGTGTAGCAGCTCACCTGGTAGGTTATATATATGTGTATATGTTGTTATATTATAACGTGCAGCAGCTCACCTGGTAGGTTATATATATGTGTATATGTTGTTATATTATGACGTGTAGCAGCTCACCTGGTAGGTTATATATATGTGTATATGTTGTTATATTATAACGTGCAGCAGCTCACCTGGTAGGTGGACATGGAGCTCCACGGTGGCTCTTGCGGCTCCGCTAGTTTCTCCATTCGGCGGCCGGATTCATTCAACAACACTCAGCGTCCCGGCGAGGCTGGAGGAACCAGAGAGGAAGGTTTAATAACCCGAGACCCTAAAGGAAATAAAACCACACGACGACCACCCCTCCCTCTGCCTTTAGCATCTGAGATGTTAGCAGCAGCAGCAGGGGAAAAATGGCAGCCCCCCAGCTTCCTGTGAACTTTGACCCTTCTCTCAAGGCGGGGGGGGGCGCATCAGCGCTTTAATATTTTTATTCTACTGTCAGAATAAAAGAGTGCGGGTCCCGTTTAGTGTCATGATGCGTCTGATGTAAAACGTCATTCTTCACGCGTTATGAGGACTACACTTGTGGTGTAACTGTCAGCACAATAGACTCACAGCACTTAGAACATTTCTCTTCCTGGTCTCAGCTTCCTTGTTTCCCCAGCCCCCCTCCCCTCCCCCCTCCCACCAGCCAGCCCCCCTCCCCTCCCCCCTCCCACCAGCCAGCCCCCCTCCCCTCCCCCCTCCCACCAGCCCTCCCCCCGCCAGCCCCCCTCTCCCAGCAGCCCCCCTCCCCCAGCCCACAGCCCTCAGCCCCCCTCCCACCAGCCAGCCCCCCTCTCCCAGCAGCCCCCCTCCCCCTCCCCCAGCCCAGCCCCCCTCCCCCTCCAGCCCCCCTCCCCCAGCCAGACAAGGTCTGCCACACTGAGACAGAACACATACGCAGAGGGAGCAGGGAACACATGTCTGCTCAATGACATCCCATCATCTCACAAGCCCCTCTACCCTGACACACAGAACTAGTGTCAATTAAGATACATCCAAATAATTTACCAACACCAAACAAAAACAACACATTCTACATTTCATGTTCATTACATATTCTGTAGTAGATCATGTCTCACTCCTGCCCTTTCCCCCCCACTCTGAATATGCTGTTATAAGATATAAGTATGTAATAAGTAGTGTTGTTCCGATACCATTTTTTGATCCCGATACCTGACCGTGCAGTACTTGCCGATACCGAGTACCGATCCGATACCACGGCGTTTGAAAAAACAAAACAAAAAAACATGTTTTTTGAGCCGCATACTCACCTCGATGTAAAATTATTGCTAACACTTAGTCTGGCACTGCTCAAACTCGTAAAGTTTTTGTAAAACGTAAGTAAAAAAAAACAAAACAAAAAAATAATAAAAATAAATAAATTTGTAAAGTACTCGCCGATACCAGCATTTTTGTGCGTATCGGTGGCCATGCCGATACTAGTATCGTATCGGAACAACACTAGTAATAAGATATCCACAACATGGCATGTCATTAGGCATCACATCTATTTGTTGCTTCTGAAATTAGACAAAACAAAATACAGTGGGTTTTTTTATTGACCATTTTTATTTATTAATTCTATTTGTGCTTATAACTTAACAGCACATTACCATGAACTGAATCCCTACCACCCCCCCCCAAAAAAGAAATGATAACAAGATTCAGAGCAGTGCTTCTCTTCCAGTGACTAGGGAGGGGGTGGTAGGGGAGGGGAGGGGGTGGTGGGGGTGGTAGGGGAGGGGAGGGGAGGGGGTGGGAGGGGAGGGGGTGGTGGGGGTGGTAGGGGAGGGGAGGGGGTGGTGGGGGAGGGGGTGGTGGGGGAGGGGAGGGGGTGGTAGGGGAGGGGGTGGTAGGGGAGGGGAGGGGGTGGTAGGGGAGGGGAGGGGGTGGGAGGGGAGGGGGTGGTAGGGGAGGGGAGGGGGTGGGAGGGGAGGGGAGGGGGTGGTGGGGGAGGGGAGGGGAGGGGGTGGTGGGGAGGGGAGGGGGTGGGAGGGGAGGGGAGGGGAGGGGGTGGTGGGGGTGGTAGGGGGTGGGAGGGGATGCGGTTTTTTAAAAAAAGCCACAGAGAAAGAAAGGCACAACCAGCACTAGCTGCTCCCCCGGGGCTTCCTGAAGTGCTCCAGCTTGCTGCCTCTCCACACAGACAGCAGAGCCACTGACCAAGCTGGAAGAGGACATCTTTAGAGGGAACACTCAGGGCAATTCCACAATCAGACATGAGAACTTGCAGCAGCCCCTTCCTCAGTGCAGTTCAAATTTAAGGGGGGGGGGGGGGGAGAGAATAACACAACCAGGAGCAGACAGAGAAGCGCTCCTTCTCAGCGGATCTACTCAGTCTGCGATGGTTCTCAGTTAAACAGCAGATAACCTTCCCCATGACAAGAAAAAGAAATCATATTTATTATGTACAGGGAGAATAAGTTCCTTTCCCGTGGTCTGTACATTGGGCCTATACATTATTTACTTCGTCTTTACTGCAAAAAACCATAATACAAAAACAAACAAATACCCAATAACAAATAAGCTGCAAAACAAAAAAGAAAACAAATCCTCCAGAAACGTTCCCTTTTCTTACGCTCAGGCCTCTTCAACTCTACCAGTGACTTCAAGCTTTAAGACCAAGCAGGACAGACTGTTCTCCAAGATCTGTGCATTGTCTTACAAATTAAAGTTCACGTTTTTCACTAATGGGGGAGGTGGAGAAGGGAGAAACGAAATAAAAAAAAGTCTTGCTTTATCCAGCATATCAGTTGAAACGCTCACGGCCGGAACTCCAATTCGTCCACACTAATCACTTTAGAGGGCATGGAGGGAAGCGGCTGCTGTAGCACATCTGAGCCAAACCACTTGGCCAGGCCGAGAGGGGGGCTGCCCCCGTGTCGTTGGGAGTGGTGTGTCCGGTGAGGGCCGTGGCTCTGGGAGCCTGGGACTGTTAAGTGCAGAGAGAGGGAGAGAGGAATTAATCAGTGAAGACCATGAAGAACAGGACCATATTAATCAAGGACATTAACATGAAACAAACGGCAGACGTCTTTCACTTACTTGGTCTCTGTTGTTGTTGTTGCTGCTGCTGGAGTTGCTGCTGCATGACTGCTAGCTGCATGTGAGTGCTGGCTCTGGGAGGTAGGAGTGGGTGCCCTGTTGCACCTAGCGGGTAGAGAGGCTGACCCAGCATGGCAGGAGGCATGCCTTGCAGCTGGGACAGGTCGACATGCGGTGGAAATATACCTGGGATGGAGAAACAGACATCAATGACCTCCTCAGTCATATCCAAACATCAGATACCCAGACCACATCAGGGCAGTGTACCATGTAACTCAGACACATCCCTGGAGGGCCCCAACCCTAACCCTTGTCATGTGACTGCAGCAGTACTGACCTGCCTGCAGCAGGGCGGGGCCGAGCTGCTGGGGCTGGAGGCCCTGGGCCAGCATCCGCTGCACCACGCTGGGGTGGAGCTGGGGCGGGGGGGGGCGCGCCATGGGCACATGGGACAGCAGCGGTACCGGGTAGAGGGGACGTGGGAAGGGGGGCCCAGGGGGCACCAGGGTGGGGGGGTGGTGTCCAGCAGAGCCCATTCTGGGGCGCTCGTGGTCCTTGGCATGGCGGGTCTGGGAGGACAGGGGCGTGGAGCAGCTCTTCACTCCTCCAGGCTGGGAGCCGCTCCCCTCCATCCCCTCCAGGAAGGAGTTAGGAGAGCTGCCGTCTGGAGAGATGCAGGGGAACAAAAACAAAATCCCGTTCACTGAAGAAATACATTCAACTACCGCAAAGTGGACAACTGACTAAAGTAGCTTCATGACAGACAAACCTCACATGATGCATCACATCAGTAGACAGCGTTGGACAACGTACCTTCTTGGGAGTGCGCTGCCTCCTTACTATCAGATCGACTCCCTGGCTCATCTCGACTCTTCTCTTTAGTCTCGTACATTTTGCGGATCACAGATGTTGGTGTGAAAGATGGTGACAACTGTAGATCACAAAACATATGACATGTTAAATACTGGACAGCTGGGTCACAACACAATTTCAAAAGCCACTGGAGTATTGGAGATTCAGCTACGGGACTGGTTTGAATAGATCACATTTACACTCACCATGCTGGTAACTGGGTTCCCAGGAGAGTTTCTGCCAGGAAGATGTGGACCAGGGGACCGGTTCATCCTCGGTTGTCTGAAGAACAGAAACATGTCAACCTTCTGGAGAGAACAGCTGTCACAGGTAAACAGAAATCTCATGCAGTTATCCACCCTTACTCTACAAGGTAAGCTGATACAGTGGAGCCTAGGAAAAGTCCCAAAAATGCCAGTGTGTTAATAGGAGTGTAGACATCGTTTAGTCACCTGTTGCGGTAGACCTTGGATGGGTCCAGAGGCTGCTTGTTGTAGCCTGTCTGGAAGGCCAGGTCCTGCTGGAACACCAGGGCCTCCAGGTCAGCGTGATCCACCCCCATAGAGAGCATCCTCATCTGCACACAGAGCATCAGTTACATAGAGAGCACCCTCATCTGGCACATTTACAACCAACAAACAAATAAAACATTTGAATATTCAAAGATTAGTGCGTAGTGCAACGCCTGGTGGGTTAGTTTGCATGCAGTGAGTTTTAAATTTGTACTTGTGGGGGAGAAAAAGAAATGCCTGACAACCAAGATGAAATGGAAGATAACACCGATGCTAGTTTTGGTTTCATAAAAACAACATTTAATTCTGTCGATAAGACAGACGAGTCTGACCTGCTGCTGTGGGCTGAGGGACCTGTGCATGTTCTCAAACTGCTCTGCCAACATGGGCGGTGGACAACCAGGGAACCCTGAAACAAAACAAGACCGTTAGACAAGTCAGTCACTCAAACGCACACCAGCATACCTGCCTGCATGGCAGCTTCACGGCCCTCAACCACAACGCACTACAGAGGTACGGACAGCCAGGCGCATCTCCCCCTTGTGCTGGACTACAGCACCCCTAAGGTCAAGCCACCTTTACTACTGCAAACTCTATCATCACTAGCGGCACCGCTAGTGTATCCTGTTGTCTCACCTGCACTAACGCCACCTTATCTTGTACTACGCCTATTATTTTGTGCCTCTTATGTCCTTCACTACTGACACTTATCTAGAATTATGTCTTGCCAGGATCCCAAGCCTAAGAATTTTATTCTGTTACATTTGTGTAACAAAAACCTGAAACCTGCTTCACTGAAAATCCACAAGTACTTATCCTTCACACAACACTCAGGCCTCGTTAAGGCAGCTGTATGTTTACCTCCTGGAGGCTGCATGCGTCCATGGAAGTAGTCTGGTGACGGAGCTCTGTGTGGGAAGAGAGGAGGGGAGGGGCCCCTGTGCTGCAGCAGGCCGTGTGGAGGTGGTGGGCCCGGGGGGTGGTCAGAGCCCAGCAGGCTGCTAAGGAGGGTAGGAGAAGCACTGCGGGGAGGCCCGTGGACTCCCAGGAGCTCCTGGAACACAGTTAGACCAGGGTTAGACCAGGGTTAGACCAGGGTTAGACCAGGGTTAGACCAGGGTTAGACCAGGGTTAGACCAGGGTTAGACCAGGGTTAGACCAGGGTTAGACCAGGGTTAGACCAGCACTAATGCAGGAACCCCCCCTGTGGGCCCCCTGATTTCCTAAATAATACTTGTGCTACAAACTCCACAAACCTGGAATATGTTCTTCTGCTGGGGGGCAGGCACTTGGGCGTCAGGCAGGGGCACCAGGGGGGCGTTGGGCTGCTGCAGCTGTGATGGGAGAAGGTTGGTGGCAGGTGCCATCAAGACAAGTTCTACAAGTTTCACGTGTTTCAAGTTTCTTAACGCATCCCCCTGGGCATAATTAAGCTCAGTAGAACATCGGTGTGATCTGATGGTCTGACCAAGCCCAGATGTTACTCCCTCAAAACCCTTAAATGTTTCCAACTGAAACCTGCGTGAGGTTATGAATGTTTCAATTTAACCAAAAGAACTCCAATCTGCAAAATGTTGACAAATGGACACATTTGCAAGCAGAACACAACCTTCAGATCTGAGATGCCCACTGGGATGGAGGCTGAGAAAGTCCTCACCTGGGTGTGTTCAGCAGGGTAAAACTTGAGAACGTTCAGTTTTACATCAGGTATAAGAGACTCGTCTCTTTCACATGTCTGGTAAATAATCTGGTGAGTTCTAGTCATGGCGTTACCACCTGCAACGTTCAGCTGCTGTACCCTCCTGAACACTTACATACAGGAGGTTAGTTTAATCCATTCGAACTCGAAAACACAAGAACAACTCCCGAAACTGACTTAAACACAAACTGACTTAAAACACAAACTGACTCAAACACAAGCTTATGCCCATCAGTTTACCAGACCTAACAACTCAGTGTGTCAGGATGTTCATGGTTATGCATGGCTTGCATGCAGCATTTGCTTTTGAAAACCTTCAAGCATCACGTACGTAGAGAGGCCACACTCACAGCACAGCCAACTGCACAAGCCGGTTACCTGAAGCAACAAGCTGAAAGCTGTCACACGTCCAGTTACCTGAGGCAGCATGCTGACAGAGCGTTAACACATCCCACAGCTGCGACGGGACACTTACATTGTTGGCGTTGGGGTGGGTGGGCAAAGTTCCACTTGCCTTCATGCTGCTGACCAGCTTGTTGAAGGCAGACATGTCAGGGTCACGTGAGTGGCCCCGGGGACCGGCACTAGACCCGCCTGTCAAAGCCTCTTCCAGGTGCTCGGCCATGTAGGGGGTGCCGTCCTTCCGCTGCTGAGAGGGAACCCTCCTCTGCTGCTGCTGCTGCTCAGAGCCCACCTTTAGCCCCTTGAGACCCACCTCCACCTCCTCCAGAGACAGCACCACTCCTGAGTGGGCTGGGGAAAGACACACAAGTTAATTTACCACAAACTTGTGGAACCTCAATAGATTGTTAAAGAATAGGAAACACCAGACACAAAGAAATGGGATACAAGTGACACATTGTGTGACTGACAGATTAAAAGTGACTAATAATAAGTGGATCATCTCATCCCATGACTGGTGCAGTCTTTACAGAAAAACAATCTCATCCCTGTAACCTAATCTCCCAACATGTAACAACTATCTGGTGCAACTGACTCCCGGCTCATTCCTCAGACATGACATAGTGGAACTGAAGGACGGGTCACTCACTGCTCTCGCGTAGCCGAGCCTTGTTGACGGACAGGCTGGACAGGAGAGGCTTCAGGTCGATCTTGGCCTTGTGGAGCAGCTCCAGGATGTCCACCTTGTCCCTGCGGTCCACAGCCTGGATGGGGGTGAAGTACGGGGCTGGACCCTGGCTGGGGGACGTACAGCGAGGGTCCAACCCTGAGGAACAACAACATTAATAAACGCCGATTCTGATGTGCCGAACGCCGAGTGATCGATCAATCAAAGGATCATTCCAAAACAGAACTGTGAGTCAGCAGTATGGTTGCATTTATGAGGAATTCTCTGAGCGGTTCAGCCTGCGTGGTGGTGTACATAACCCTCACCCTCACCTGCCAGTACATAACCCTCACCCTCACCTGCCAGTACATAACCCTCGCCTGCCTAGTATACAGCCTAGTAAACATCCCTCACCTGCCAGTCTCTCCAGCTCCTCGTGGGGGGTGGAGCGCAGGCTGCTGGATCGGCTGCCGGAGGGGCTCATGTTACTGGAGAACCAGCGGCTGAAGCGGCTGGCGGACACGGGGCCCTCGCCCAGCACGTCCTCGATCATCTGCAACACAGAGAGGCGGTGAGCGAGAGTCTGGGGACACGGGGCAGACTAAAGTGGCAGAAGGTGTGCGAGGACAAAGGTGGCACTTACGTTCAGGTGTTTCCACTGCACAGCACAGAAGGTGCTAGAAGAGTAGGCTTTACCACACGCAGTCAGGTTGACAATTGTTGATATTGAACCTTTAAAAACCTTTTTCTCAACGCAACTCCCCGTTCCCCCGTCACTCACTAATCACTTGGACACTGATGAGCATAACTTTGCATTTGAGCCGCTTTTTAAAATCACCAAACTGAAAGAGAAACATCCCGTCCCCTTCTGATGAAACCTTGCATTGTAGAAATCACATGCAAGGCAGCGCACCATTAGAAATGTTTTTACAAAGTGCACTTTTAAGAGTGACTGTGCCACAACCAGTCCAAATGGGCAAGACAGCCCATGTGATAGTTTCATCTCACTTTAACTCTACGTGTGTGGATAGAGACAGGGGCAGCCTGTGCAGCTGCAGCTGCAGCATACATCACCAATCAGAGTTGATTTACAACAAACAACTGAGGAACCCAAGTGCCACCTTCTCCTCCACCTCATCCTCCACCTCCACCTCCACCTCCTCCTCCCAGCATGCAGTGCTCCCCAGGACTTACGGAGGCCAGGCCCGGCATGGTCTTCTCCAGGTTGAAGAACTCGTTGAAGTCGAAGTCTCCGGCCGCCTGTTCTGGCAGCAGCTCTGGGTGAGGCACCTCCTGATCTGCTGTGGAGTTTGGGACCTCCGGCTCCTCCGCCAGCCCACCGTTACATTCCACAGCTGAACACAAAGACAGACGCACTAATCAGTACATAGAATGTAAATCAGGTTGGCTAGCATCCAGATATCTGACAGATGAATGGCTACACACCTGGGGCCGGGTTTAATCCTTAATCCTAGACTAAGAAGCATCTCAATGGAGATTTTACATTGAAAGTGTGATGTAGTCAGTCCAGGACTAGGCTTGAAACCGACCGCAGATGTCTTATAAAGTAGCATTAGACAATAATAATTCTCCTCTAATCACCCACTTGCTTCCTGAGCCATAAACATCTGACATCACCAACATGGCGCCGCGGAAGGCGGCTGTGGTCGTGTGCGTTCGACAGAAACCTTACCCTACCCTTACCCTACCCTTACCCCAACCC
This sequence comes from Nansenia antarctica, assembly GCF_963989245.1. Taxonomy (NCBI): domain Eukaryota; kingdom Metazoa; phylum Chordata; class Actinopteri; order Argentiniformes; family Microstomatidae; genus Nansenia; species Nansenia antarctica. The sequence goes on along the minus strand of NC_137685.1, from coordinate 282,948 downwards.
TAAACCTAAGTATTTTACTCTGTGGACCCGTACATTTAGATGTAATAAAAGCAGATCTGATTAACTCATGACACGCTTTACAAAAGAAGAAGCACTACCAAGTGCATTAATAAAAATATTCCCTACATTAACAGAAAACAAACAATCATTCAAAATGAGATCATGGCTGCAAATCCGCCCCGCCCCCTTTCAGTACAAGGTTGACCTGCCTTCTTTAACAGAGTCTATCTAGTAAACGTTGACCTGCCTTCTTTAACAGAGTCGGTCCTCTTCCTAGATCGCTTGGGTCTGCGCTTGTCCTCCTCCAGGATCTTGTCATCAAAGCCAATAAGCTCGATAGTCTCTGATTGGCTGGTAGGACCTGCTGAGAACCACTCAGGTTCCTCCTCGGCGTACGAGTCGTTCCTTCTCCTCTCGCTGAAGATGCGCTTGTCCCCAAAGTCTCGCTGCTGGGGTAAGAGGGAAGGACTCTTGAAATAACACTGCCAAATCAATGGTAACCAACTAGTACCAACATAAACATAGAAAGAAGCACAGCTCCAACCAACAATCATTTACTTGTGACATGTTCCAAAAGGGGAGGCCTAAGACATCCAACATCAGCACCATCATCAGCAGCATCATCATCATCATCAGCATTGGTCTTTGGATAATTCATAAACAGCAACACTAACCCTGAACCTCTTGTCCTTGTAGTCCCTCTCTCGCTCCCTCTCCTTCTCCACGCGAGGTTCTCTCTCAAAGCCTCGTGCCGCCATGATGCGACCGCTGCCAATCCGGCGCGCCCCTCCCAGCCGGAGACTCTCGTTCTCTTTGTTCTCCAGGGGGCTGACGGGGCGGCGGGGGGCGGGGGCGGGCACGGCGTTACCCTGACACCCCCCCCCGAAGCTGCGGCGCTGGGGGCTGAGAACCACGTCCAGGTCGTCCTCCCGCAGACGCTCCCGGGGATCTGACAACAGCAGAAGGGCGCCACAGTTATATATATATACTACTATACATATATATACTACTATATAACTATACAGTTATATATATATATATACTATATAAGTATACGGTTAGCATCAGACTGAACTGTTAGGTGCTTATTTTAGAGTGAACAATGTGTCCGCATCTTGAGAAAACAGTGACATGCGCAGTGGGATGAGGTAATAATAGAAAACTAGTATTACAGAACTTATTTACCTGCAATTCTACGTTTCAGGGGAAGCCTATCATCCACATAGTCCTTCTTATAACCTTCCACAGGAGAGCTGCTCCCTGAGGTGGGGTACAGCGAGGCATGCCACTTCTCAGGATCCCACACACCCTCACTACGGAACCAAATCTCAGTTAGACCAGATCGTCTGAACAGCAAACATACATTCACACAAATACCAAACAAAAGGTGTTTGTTTTGATGCAAGTCAAAGGGTTAAACATGATGTTAAGAGCAAACAGTCTCACCTGTCATATTTGTCTGAAAGACACTCTGGCCTTTCCTTGGAAACTGGGAATTCTTTGATCTCCAAAAGTTCCTCCTATGAAACAATAAGGAATACAAGATGTGAACTGAATGCTACAAAACAAAGATCATTGGTCCATTGTAGCCTATTCTATCAGAACATCAACATCCGAAGCCTGGATTTGATCACTCATTCCCAACATCAGCCACTCCAACTCAACATCTAACGTGTTAATAAACATCTGACAGACTGAAGCTGGCATTGGGAAGCTCACCCCAGACAGGAGCTGTTGGGTTCATTACCTTGGTGTATTTGTAGGGGGACGGTGTTGCTGTCGGCTTCTTCACCGTGTCTCCGTTCTCCTGCTCCTCTACACAAGCATCCATCTCCATGACAACCCGCTGTGTGGCTTCTGTCCTAAGATCCAAGTTGTAGTAGTGTTACCTGTTGTAAATGCAAATGGTTCTAATTTCATTTCCATAAAAGCCCTACAACAAGGTTATTTAAAAGTATGAGAATAATGAGTGGACTAGTGTGCAGTGAATTACTGGTCCAAGGTCCATAAAACAGTGACTTCAGTGTATTTGTTTCAGAAGTAACAATGCATAATATTGCTAACCAAATGTACAATGAGGCAGGTTCAGGTTGTATCCTCATGTATATTGACGTTTCAAAGGAAGTTCGAGGTACAATCGAGAAATCTACATTTCATCTACCTGGACCTAGTCCAGTTAAAGTTGGATATCGACGAGGCTTTAGCACAAAAGATCACAATCAGGCATCCTGTATTCTGTATTCGACGTGTCCTGGCTGGTGAATCAGTGCCTCAGTGCCTCGAGCAACGTATAACTGAATGCTGGCGAAGAAACACAGGCAACAAGTCCCACAGACCAGACCTGCATATCACAACCAGCTTCAGCACCGAGACTATCAGATGATTGATTATGAGACTATCAGATGAGACTATCAGATAATTGATTAATTGACTCATTGTCTCTGATTGGTCATCGTCGGGCTGACCGGGCAGGAGGTGATTAGCTGGCAGGTGAGGAGCCGCTAATTAACCTGCTGCTAATTGGACAGAAAACGCCAACTGGCTCCTCTGAAGTTGGAAGCTGGCAGATTGACGTATAAAATAAAGTCAGAAAGTCGCTAGCGAATTATATTGTAGGCATTAACTCACATCAACATCACATTAACTCATCAGCATCACATTAACTCATTAACATCACATTTTCATTATTATATTTTATCATTTTTAATCATATATTCATTATATTTGAGGCATTAACTCACATTAACATCACATTCATTCATTGGAAAACGAAATGATCCGACGTGAGCTGGACTGTCTAACTTCACTACCCCCAGCCTGTCTGCTTAGCTAATTACTGTTAATTACTGCTTTAACTGACGCTTACATACAAGTCAGCGGTCAGGTCTAGTTGGCTAAAACAAAAGTTTAAACATCAACACCGATTTCATACGTGGTTTGTTTGTTAGCAGCACAACAACATGAAGCTAATCCTGCAATAACCCATCTACCTTATATCCCTATCCTGTTATCATCTCACCTGAGGGTTAGGGTTAGCAGACAAGCAAACAGACATCATGTCACATTGTTTAGTTTTAAACCGGTGAAGTTTAACCGACAGTTACTTACGATGCTGGTTCTGACCTGAGCTGAGGGGCTGGCAGGGTGAAGCTGGCTGAGGGGCTGGCAGGCTGGCTAGCAGGCTAGTAGCTAGCCGCTACGGTAGCTAGCTAGCCGGAGAAGATGCCAGCCAGCTAAAGTGATGAAATGACGTCCTCCTCCCGGGTCCAGATGTCTCAGCTTATCAGCATGTCCCGTTGTGATGTGAAAAAAACCTATAATCTAACTAACAGTCCCGCTAAAACTCTGTTAATGTCGAAGTAGCTAAACTGGCTAACTCGGCTAGCTGGCTGTGTCTCTGTCTCTCCGTCTCTCTCCTTTCTGCGATGTTCCTCTGAGCGGAGGTCCTGACAGGGATTATATAGCGCCCCGCTAGCGCCTGTCTACAATTGTTTTGTGTAAATATCTGACATCATCTCAGTACTCTCAGTATAAATGTTATACTATATTTGACACGGTCTCTTTTGGTTAATATTACATTTCACGTGTGTGTTTATGTGATGTATATAGAGAGATGCGTCTGGTTGTATAAGTGACAAGTACACGTATCCGGCGTTATTAGGGGCAGCTGATTGTTGTCATTCCAACTATATTCGTGGCCGCGTTCCAGGCGCGTGTTCACGCAGATGTTGGCCGTTGTTCCAGCCGCAGGCAGGGCTGTTAATCTGCGCAGCGCCGCGGAGAACGCGTGTGTCTGGAACGCGCTGGTCTCTTTGCTTCCTAGATTGGATGCAGAGTGTGGGGCTGTGTTCGGAATGGCATACTAACATACTACTCATACTAGATATGACGTAGATTTTGAGTATGCAGTGCGTTCACACTGTACAGTATGTGAAATTTGAGTATGCAAGAAATGTAAGTAACTAGATTTTCGGTCAGCTGGTATTGGCATACTTTTTATGAATTTAGTAAGCAGTATGCAGTATATACTCATTGAGTATGCGAGTATGCCATTTCGAACACAGCCTGTCTGATCGCTGCCTACGAAAACACCCGCGACAGTTGTCTTGTTGGTGTTTCCAAACCCAGATACTAATACACGCTGTGGGCTTGTTGCTGTGGCGACGGGTGGAAGGGAGACATCAAGAAAGATAAGTCAGGGAGAGAGAGAAATAACTGTTTCTTTAGTTTATTGTTATTTGTTGTTAGAATTTAGCAAGTTAGCAAGTCCCACCTGACCTGTCACTGCTGTTTGGTTCAGCACGGTGGTGTGTCTGGTTAAAGCTGTCCTCAGTGTGGTTGGGTTAGGGTTAACTGCTGGGTTAGGTTAGGGTTAGGGTTAGGTTAGGGTTAGGTTAGGTTAGGTTAGGGTTAAGGTTAGGGTCAGGGTTAGGGTTAAGTTAGGGTTAGGGTTAGGTTAGGGTTAGGGTTGGGTTAGGTTAGGGTCAGTGTTAGGGTTAGGGTTAGGGTTAGGGTTAGGGTTAGGGTCAGGGTTAGGGCTAGGGTTAGGGTTAGGGTTAGGGTTAGGGTTAGGGTCAGGTTAGGGTTGGGTTAGGGTTAGGGTTGTGTTGTTGTGGTCATGCTTACTAGAAAGCGAGGTGCTCAGAAGTCCAGCCGTGGGTTAGGGAGTGATGGAGTCAGACACGCCCGCAGTGTCCCACCCCGGAGGATCTGTTACAGAGTTGGGTACAGCTGGAACAGGGGCGGGAGACTGAAGGAGCTGAGAATAAGGTGAGGAGAAGAATCCAGATTAAACATTAAATTAAAAATAGCCCACTATGTCATCACAGTATGCTCTCAATAACTGACTGATGATTTTTCTTCCTGGCAGACACCTTGCACGAAAGTTCTTCAACATCTGGATTCAGAAGACCTTTGGACGGGTCCATCCATGTAAAGCCAGGTACTATAACACTCCGTTTCTCTGTCCCATGCTTTTCACAGGTAACAATTGAGAAATAAAAACGTGAGACACCATTGAAATGAAAGCTCTTGATGCTACTGCTGAGAAACATCCATTCTATGAGTTCTCATTCTCAAACTCATTCTCCAGGTCTCACTATCGCAGAGTCATTCTGCAGCGTGCTCTGAAAGGCTGGAGCGAAGAGTGGTGGACCGTCAGGAGGGAGTGGAGTCTGACCGTGCGGGCAGAGTGCCATCACAGGTCAGTGGCTCCGTCCTCTGTTGCCCGTCAGATGACGTGTCCACGCCCACAAATGTTTTCAGTCAAATGATAGTTCTCACCCAGAGTAAGTCTGTCTGTTGTGAGAGCTAACAGGCTATCTGTGCTGTGTTATAGGTATCACCAGTACAACCAGGCGTTCAACAGCTGGCAGAGGTTTGTGTCATTACAGAGGGACAAGAAGAGGAGACTCCAAAAAGCAACATCCTTTGGTATGGAGGGTGATA